>NC_073305.1:83389125-83749125 GCF_027595985.1 Sorex araneus
CTTTAACCGGTCATCTGTTCCCGGGTATTAGGGCTTTTTCCAGATTCTGGCTATTGTAAATAGTGCTGCAATACATACACAAGTGCATTT
This sequence comes from Sorex araneus, assembly GCF_027595985.1. Lineage (NCBI taxonomy): Eukaryota > Metazoa > Chordata > Mammalia > Eulipotyphla > Soricidae > Sorex > Sorex araneus. The sequence goes on from NC_073305.1 coordinate 83,389,216, forward strand.
CTACTGCATTTTATTTGAATTTCCAAGATATATTCCCAGAAGTGGTATTGCTGGGTCAAATGGTAAATCAATTTATAGTTTTTTTCAAATGTCCATATTGTTTTCCAAAAAGGCTGAACCAGTCGGGATTCCCACCAGCAGTGAAATCGAGTTCTCTTCTCTCCACATCCACGCCAACACTTATTGCTTTTGTTATTTTGGGTGGATGCCAGTCTCTGTGGTGTGAGATGATATCTCATTACTGATTTGATCTTCATCTCCTGATAATTAGTGATGCAGAGCATTTTTTAATGTGCCTTTTGGCCATTCGGATTTCTTCTTTGAGAAAGTTTCTGTTCATTTCATCGCCCCATTTTCTGATGGGGTTGGATGTTTTCTTCTTGTACAGTTCAACCAGTGCCTCATATATCCTTGATATTAACCCCTTGCCAGATGGGTATTGGGTGAATATCCTTTCTCATTCTGTAGACTGTCTTTGTATTCTGGTGACTGTGCCCATAGCAAACTTTATCCTCAATGGGGAAAATCTAAAAGCCTTCTCCCTAAGATCAGGAACAGGACAAGGATTCCCATTCTCACCACTTCTATTCAATATAGTATTTGCCACAGCAGTTAGGCAAGAAAAAGATATTAAGGGAATCCATATAGGAAAGGAAGAATCAAGTTCTCACTATTTGCAGATGACATTACATTATATTTAGAGAACCCTAAAGCCTCTACCAAGAAGCTCTTAGAAACAATACACTTGTATAGTAAAGTCACAGGCTATAAAATCAATACCCAGAAGTCCGTGGCTTTCCTATGCGTAAATAATGAGAGAGAAGAAAGTGATATGAAAAAGGCAATCCCATTCACAATTATGTCACAGAAAATCAAGTACCTTGGAATCAGTTTAACTAAAGACGTAAAGGACCTATACAATGAAAACTATAAAACATTGCCTCAAGAAATAAAAGAGGATATGAGGAAATGGAAACACTTTCTCTGTTCATGGATTGGGAGTACTAACATTGTCGAAATGGCAATACTTCCCAAAAGATTATACAGATTCAATGTGATCCCTATAATGGCACTCATGACATTCTTCGAAGAAATTGATCAAATACTCCTGAAATTCAAATGGAACAGCTGCATTTTAGCACTGTCATCCCGTTGTTCATTAACTTGTTCAAGCAGGCACCAGTAACGTCTCCATTGTGAGACTTGTTACTGTTTTGGGCATATTGAATACTCCACAGGTAGCTGGCCAAGCTCTGCTGTGTGGGCGGGATACTCTTGGTAGCTTTCCAGGCTTTCCGAGAGATACGGAGGAATCGAACCCGGGTCAGCCCCATGCAAGACAAACATCCTACCTGCTGTGCTATTGCTCCAGCCCAATGGAAAAACAAACTCCCACAAATAGTTAAAGCAATTCTTGGGGAAAACAGATGGGGGCAACACCTTCCCCAACCTCAAACTCTACTACAAAGTGGTAATAATTAACACATCATGGTATTGGAACAAAGACAGAGCCACAGACCAATGGGATAGGGTTAAATATACTTAAACACAACTTCAAGTACATGATCATCTAACCTTTGATAAGGGAGCAAGAAATATTAAGTGGAGCAACGAAAGTCTCTTTAACAAATGGTTCTGGCAAAACTGGATAGCTACATGCAAAAAAAAATGGGCTCAGACATTTACCTAATACCATGCACAAAAGTCAGATCAAAGTGGACTAAAGTCCTCAACAACAGACCAGAATTCATGAGGTACATTGAATAAAAGGTCAGCAAAACCCTCCACAACATTGAAGCTAAAGGTATCCTCAAGGATGAAATGCCACTGACCAAGCAGGTGGATAGAAACAGAGATTAAAAATGGGACTATCTTTTTTTTTTTCTCTTTGGGTCACACCCAGCGATGCACAGAGATTACTCCCGCCTCAAGCACTCAGGGATTACTCCTGGCGGTGCTCAGGGGACCATATGGGATGCTGGGATTTGAACAGGGGTTGGCCACGTGCAAGGCAAATGCCTTACCTACTGTGCTATCGCTCCAGCTCCCAAAAATGGGACTATCTTAAATTAAATAGTTTCTGCACCATTTGCCATATTTTGGAACAAGAAATAGTAAGTAAATTTGCTTGTGCCAGTTAAGGAAGTAGAATTCGGGGTGTGTGAGAAACTGAGGATAGAGAAATAGTCACACTGGTCATGGGATTGGTGTTGGAACACCAAATGCCTGAATCAATTGTATTATGATAAACTCTGTAAATCACGATGTTTAAATAAAAATAAACCATATATATATAACACAACATACATATACCCTTTTTTTAAAAGAAGATACTCAAGTACTTTACAATACTTTTTCAAAGTATTCAAGTGCTTTACATGGATAATAAACTTTAAGACCAGGGAACAATATAAGCTGTATAGAATTATCATTATAATAGTTATTATTACTATTATTCTTGATTTATAGGAAATATAGAAATGTAGATTTCCAAAAAAAATGTAGAATAAGTTCAAAATATTCAACTTAGTACTTAGAGTAAGATAAAGTGTTACTCCTTAGGGGAAAGAGCGTCACCTTGGCTGAATCTTTCCAATGGTATCAATTTTAGGTACTCTTTTTCATTCTATCAATAAATGACATTTGTTTTTATTATCAATTCCATTTCTCTCTTGGTGTACTATAAAAGCTGACTAAGTGTCATGTTTTTACACATCTTGGTGAAGTAGAACATATTTCATATTTTTCAAGGTCTTTTAGTAAAGTCAATTAAGACTTTAATGTAAAATCTGGTCCTGAAAACTGATCATTATTATCATCCTCCTTCACACAAGGATAAAGCTTAATCTTCTATTAATAGAAAAATAGAATAACAAGTATACTCTTTGTTATGGTAAACCTTACCTATTTATTTTATTTACTGGAATTTACCAGTTTATCACAAAAAATGTAATCTACACAGTGATAAAATCATCACTATTATCTAAATTAGCATCTGTATATATGCTGAATGACAGAAAACATTCAACATGGACAAAATATATGCCTTTTAAAGTCATTTTTCACACATAATAACATTTTATTATATTATTATCATCATTAGTATTATATTCTAGGTGAGAAAGTATAATTTCTTATTGTATGGCCTGGTATTATGCATAAAGCCATATAATTATTTTTAATTTTATTTTGGTGGGAATACCACACTTGTTGGTGCTCAGTTATTCCTCTGTGCTCAGGGATTTCTGTGTTCAGATATCACTAAGATACTGAGGGGAACATATGTGGTGCCAGGGACCAAATTGGGGTAAAGTATTGTGCAAGGCAAGTGCCTTATCCCCATACTATATCTCTAGTTCAAAACTGTACTTTTATATCCCACTTACTATAATGGAGGCCAAAGTCTCTAAAAAGGTTAGGACACAGAGGATCTGAGTATGCCATAGAGAATCAGTAAAATTGGGGGATTGTCACGGTGGATTAGGTATGATTTATTGAATTGACCTCAGTATTAACCTCACAGTTTAAATCATGTTCTAGAGTAAATGTTATTGACCTTGTTTCTTTGCTACCACAGATAGAAAGTTTCTTAACATTTTTTCAGCCTTTAGTAGATCACACATATAAAAGTATTATCAAAAGTATCAAAGTGCATTTTTAGTAACATTCACCAAGACAATGCACGTTGTTTTAAGAATCTCAACATTCTTATCAGTATACTTTCAAGGAACTACAAGAAAACTTTGTTTTTAAATGGCATGGCAAATTTAGTTTTGAAAAGCTCTATTTGACAATTTTTCATTTTGAAAATCAAGATTTTTTCTGATATTAATTGTGTAGACATTTTAAAAGTCTTTAAATATATGTACTAAATTTATAAAAGTCAAGAGTGCAATGCAGAGAGATACATAAGGCATGCAGGCTTTAAAAAAACAATAAAATATATTGCTAAAAGAGAAGTCAAGGATTCATATTCAAGGATATATTTCTTTTAAAAAGAAAGGTATGAAATAGTCTTTTTAACTACCTTCATTGTTGTATCTCTCTGCATAATCAATCTAATTTTGTCTATTGGGGTCCTATCTCAACGTAAGAAAAATCTTATAATATACTTTGACTTTAGGAAAAGACCTTTTTTTTCTCGGCTACCATCCTCAATCGTCTAGCAACGTCAGTTTGAGTTCTATTTTGAGGAGAAAAATAAATAAATCCTGAATATTGTTCTGAGGAAAAGTTAAAAATCTATTCATAATTTTTCCTGCCTCTTAAATAACTTTATTTTAGAAGTAAAAATTCTCTCATGGAAAAATCAGAATAAGGAAAAGATTTTCCCTGGACTATATGTCCATCAAAATATAATTTTATAAATATATTCAAATCTGAATATGACAAACACTTATTTAAACAAAACACCCAAAGATACTAAAGAGATGGTACAGCGGGTAGGGTACTTGCCTTGCATGTAACTGTCCAAGTTCAATCCCCGGCATCTTATTTGGTACCTGAGCACAGCCAGGAATAATTTCCAAATGCAGATCCCAGAGTAACTCTTATCCATTGCCAATTGTAGCCCCCAAACAAACAAATATATTTTTAAAATTAAAATAAATTGCAACAAAAGAATGGTATAAAATCAGATCCATATTATGGAATGCAAATTAAAATATATAATTTTCTACCTATGAAACCAACACAAAACAATATGACCTAAGATGGGAAGGAAGAGATTTAAAATAATAAATATTATGAAAGTAAGCATCTTGAAAAGAGAGTTTTCAGGCTTGCTTTGCTCCCTCTAGCCTATGTTCTTCTCTCTTTGTTTGCTCTGTTCCATTTTTGAGACGCTTGTGTTTTCTCTTTCCTCACATATTTCTAAGTAAATTTTGTTCATTAAAATTATAATGCTAGGGCCTGGAGTGATAGCACAGCGGGTAGGACGTTTGTCTTGCACACGGCTGACCCAGGTTCAATCCCAGCATCCCGTATTGTTCCCCGAGCACCGCCAGGAGTAATTCCTGAGTGAATGAGCCAAGAGTAACCCCTGTGCTTTGCTGGGTGTGATTCCCCCCCCCAAAAAAAAACAAAAAACTATAATGCTAAAAAGTAAAAATAAAAAATATATAAAGCTATAATGCTTTTAAAATAACAGATTAAAGGAGAATTTGGCTTCCATTAATAGGGACACTAAAAATATCAAGGCGTTATAATGGTTGGTTGCATAATGAGACTACCGTTGAATATCAGAAGAGAAGAGACAGAGTTGAATTTCTATTTTTTTTCTATTTTTTTTTGCTTTTTGGGTCACACCTGGCATTGCACAGGGGTTACTCCTGGCTCATGCACTCAGAAACTACTTCTGGCAGTGCTTTGGGGACCATATGGAATGCTGGGAATCAATCTTGGGCGGCCACATGCAAGGCAAACGCCCTGCCCGCCATGCTATTGCTCCAGCCCCCAGAGTTGAATTTCTTGCTCATGCTAGAGAACATGCCGCCTGGGTCTAGTGTCCTCCATCAAAGCCCACTAGTTATCATATCCCATATCTTCAGATAGCATAACATTCAAGAATTCATGAACTTTAAATATATATATTATATATTTATATATAACATACAAATATCTGAGATTTTATGTTATATATATTATTCCCCATTTTCCAGTAGCTAGGTAGTCACACCCACAAACTGCCACCCCCCTGCCCCACCAAGAACTGTGTAATCCCATCAATGACAAACATCCAGAGACTATAAAACTAAGCTCCCAGAAGAGAGCAACAAAGAGTCTTTGCCCGACGACTGGTTGTTTTCAGATGTTGGCCACATAACATCAGATAGCCTAGTTCTCCCTCTTAGAGTACCTGGCAAGCTACCAAGTGTTTCCTGTCCACATGGGAGAGAGCCTGGCACGCTCCCTGTGGCATATTCATATGCCAAATACAGTAACAAAGATGGGTCTCATTCCCCTGACCCTGAAGAGCCTCTAAGGCACCATTGGGAAGGATGAGCAAAGAGAGGCTGCTAAAATCTCAGGGCTAGGATGAATGGAGATGTTACTCAGCCTGCTCAAGCAAATTGATGATCAATGGGATGACAGTGATACAGTGATATAAGTAGGTGAGTATCATATAGAAGTATGAATACTCAGATAAGAATGATTTGTTCACTGATTGGTACTTCGATTTTCTAATTATTTGACTTTCAGATGATTATCCATTGACTGACTTGTAAAAGCAGGTTTACCAAGGTTAAATGCTGCTGGTTAAATGCTGTTGATTGAGTAAATAAATTTGCAACAAATCCTGAATGCATGTCTTGTCACTGCTACAGTACATTGTCTTTTCCCAAGAAAGACTATGTTTTTTTTATAATTTCCAACTGTAAAATATGATTCCTTTCAATTACACATTTCATTTTGTTATGGTGGCATTGGATGATAAGGGAAGGGTACCAGGTGATCTGGAATATATTTAGTTCTTTAAAGCTGACTTGGAAAATAGGTGGACAGTAAAATAGAAAATGAGATGACTGTGGATCAGATATTGTATGATATAAATAAAAAGGGGCAGAGTTTTGAAGCTCATTGACCCCTAACTTGTGGCTGTATAGATAGCAGGAAAGTAGAAGTTCTCAACCAGGGACACATGGATAGTGGATTAAATAAATAATCTGGGCTCAACGGACTTGGGGCAGAGATCTGCTTCCCCCAAACTCCAGTGACCCAGGAGTCACATCCATAAGCCACCTCCTGCCAGCACCAGATAATCTCCTCATCGACCACCCTCCAGAACTTGTGGCTGCTTCTCCTGGAAGGGAGCATAAAATGAGGCCCCCATAACCTTGCCACCAAACTTCACACGAGTGATGCCCTTGTCTTAAAAATAAGACAAGGGGTGAGGGAACCACTATCCTAGACCATTGAGTGGTCCAATAACAAATGATAGAACATCAAGCCCCAGAAAAAGGACTCAAGTTATAAGATTCAGACTCAGAACTTAGATCCCGAAGTTATTCACTCTGTCAAACACTGCTAAGGACAGGACCAGATGCTTGTTCAGGAGAGACTAGTAAATATCAAAGGAATAAAACTAAAATGCATGCTGGACTGGGGCTAGCTAAGGGACAGGGTGAATGATGTCATGCATTAGGACAAAAAAGAGCGAGAGAGACCTGAACATTGGGGAAGCACCTAAAGTCTTCTACGTAAATATTCAAAAAACTATAAACTCATGAAGATCTGGAGTTTTTTATGCAAATATTTCATACAGTATTCAGGGATACATGCACTCAGAAATAAAAACATTTTCCTACTGACATATTGTGGCACCCAATATTAGTGGTAGTGTGTAACAGAGGCTTGCACAGAAGACCAGAAAAAGTCAGTCTTGATAATTATACCTTTTGATTCATGTTGTGTGATGAATCATGGACCTCAACAAAGAAATGTCCAGTGCCTATGATTGTAACACTATTTTCATAGATTATTTTTGCAGACATGAATGCATCAAGAATATCAAGATGAGTTCATCTTGTATTCTTTGGGTGGCACAAAGATCTGATTGCAAGTTTTGTTGTAAGAGACAGAGTAGAATGAGACCAGACTGAATATAACAGATTATTATATAAAGGCAATGCAAGTGAGGATTGTCTGCCTCAAGGGACACACAACTACAAAAGACCAGAAAAATGATCTCCTAGAGCCTCAAGAGGAAGTAAATATCTGTCAATATCTTTTTTTGAAAATAAATAAGTATTTTCTTCAATATTGTGAAAGAATAAATTCCTGCTGCTTCAAATCTGTTTCTGATAATTTGTCATGGAATTATAAGAAAATAATAGTTATCTTGGATAAACCTTCAAAATATTTATTTTACATGGGAAATGTAGTACAATGATATCCTTGCATATTTATAATGCTTTTTTATAATAATACGGCTGGAGCACAGTGGGTAGGGCATTTGCCTTGCACGTGGCTGACCCAGGTTCGATTCCTCTGTCCCTCTTGGAGAGCCCAGCAAGCTACTGAGAGTATCCAACCTGAACGGCAGAGCCTGGCAGGCTCCCCGTGGCATATTCAATATGCCAAAAACAGTAACAAGTCTCACAATGGAAACGTTACTGGTGCCCACTCAAGCAAATCAATGAACAATGGGCTGACAGTGACAGTGACAGTTTATAATAAAAATCAATCAAACATTATACCTCTAAGTAAAAAATTGCATATTTTTATTATGTAATTTGGATTATAATTTAAAGTAATATTGTTAATTGTTGAGAGTAAAACATAATGAAGCTAGTTAAAGCTGACACCTTTTGCTATCAAATTAAATCTTAAATTTTCTTTTGCTCTCTTTACTTAGTTTTTAGTTCTGCTTTTTCTAGGTCATCCAGTATACAATTCCTATTACTGAAATTGCTAGAGCAAAAAAAGCAATGACATGTATTAAATTGCATTAAGGAAGTTTTTTTTGAAAGAAAACTTAGAACTTTCTAATGTTTAGTACTTATAAATATCCCAAATTTGGTATAAAAATAACTGAGGTCCAAATGGCAATAAAATGTTTCAATTAATTTCAGTTTAGTTTGAAATATAATGATAATTTGTTATAATACTAGATACATGAAAAAGGGAATGAAATATAACATTCATCATATAGCTGCAGAGTGAGAAAACTTTATGAATGTACTGGTTGACAAATGACTGCCTAGTATCTCTATAAAACAACATAGATAGAATTGCATATCTATACAACCCCTACCTTTACGTACCAAGAAGCAATAATTTGCAGAACAGAGACATTCAGAGACTAACTTAAAGAATTGTCAAGAATAATTCTCTAGGTAATATTTTGGTACATTAACCTATGAGTGAAAACTGGAGAGAAAAAAGTTATTAGAAGGATGGAGAGACAGTAAAATGAATAAGGTCCTTGCCTTGCACACGACTTACCCAGATTTGATTCCTGGCATCCCATCCCAAATTCCTGAGCCTGCCAGGAGTAATCTCTGAGCATAGAACCAGCAAAAGCCCTAAATACTGGTACATTTTACTAAAAAAAAACAAAAACAAAAACAAAAAAACAAAATTACAAAACTGTATTAGGCACTTCTTGAAACAATCCAGATGTAGCAAAAACTACACATAATACCAACATTCATCTTTTTCTGTGTTAATGTTAGAATTTGTTATGTTATCACATATTTTAATATACTATTATATGGCAAAGTGTTAATATTTCAAAACATATTTAGAAAGTTTTATTTCTTAGGGGTCCTTTAATATGGATCAGACCATCTGGTTAAACTCAGGTTCTCAAAGTGGAAAGAGATATTCATGTGACGCTAATGAAAATTGGTCTAGAAGAAACGCTGTAATCTCTTGTATTCTGCACTTTTTAATGTAGACATACAAACTAACACTAAAAAAAACCCTTTGAACCATAAAAACAAAAACCTATACAGAATAAGGCAGAGAAACATTCTCATGTATATCTCATCTCCTCTTATACAACTGATTAATTTTGTATAATCTGGAAAGGGTAGTGTCACCCTATGGATGGGAAGGACTGTGATAGAGGATATAAGCACACTGGTGGCGAATGTGGTGTGGCAACATGGTACCTCTTAAAACTCATAAACATTTACAAAAATATCAAGAAAAAGTCACCATAATGCTCAGAGATATAAGAAATATTCTATTCCCTTAAAAATGACTTTTGTAAAATCTAATTTAGAGCAAACAACATTTCAGAAGCAACCTATTTATCATTAATTCTTATTATATTTTAAATGAAGAGTTAACATTTGGGATTTTTTTATTTAGAATATGGAAATGCAGTAAATGTTTATGCCTTTATATATATATAAATGCTAAGGAACCATTGCATAATAAATAAATAAGGTTAATAAATGATGATACATCTCATAATTGGGACTGCTTTGTTATAAATCTATAACCAATATGGCCACTTGTGCAAAAGTTTATGTCCTCTGTTGAATTTTGAAAGGGTTTCTCTCCCTGAATTGTAGAAAGTAAACTTAATGAAACCTGATTTATGGACGTGACCACAGAAAATATTCGGTGTTTAAAAAATAAGTCACCCAATGGAGTTTGTACATGACCTCAGGCTAGTGATAGTGTATTAAGAACCAGGAAACATATGAGAGCTAATGAAAAGAATAAGAATAGATGGAAGTAACAGAAATTAAGTTTGGGGAGTCAGGGAGATAATACAGCAGGTAGAGCATTTGCTTTACATGCAGTGAACCCAGGTTGATCTCAGGCACCCCATATGGTCCTTTGAGTACAACTAGGAGTGATTCATGACTTTAGAACCATGACTGACCCTTGAGCATCATTGGGTATAGCATTCCCCCAAAACATAAATAAATTGAAAGTTTCACCCTAAATTAATGAGCATGTATAAGAAAATAGAGGAGGCATCAGAAAAAGAATTCATAACTCTTATAGAAGAGAGAAACTTTTAATTAGGAGAGGGTTATTTGTGATATACAAAGACAAATAAGAAACTTACATTTGGCATCATCATGTAGTGAAAAATTCAACAGAGGCATTGATATATGAGAAATGTGTCTTCACTTTTAATAAATCTGAAACTCCTCCCATAACCTGGGTGGTTATCTACATAACACTTGGCCAAATGAAGCCTGCAAGATAGAAATATATCTCAGGAATATTCCAGTCTGAAATTCTGTCTTTAAAAAAAAATTACTTTCCTCCTAACACATTTTGGCAGAAGTTCAGATGTTGGATTTAAGACTCCATAAATAACCTCGTGACATTGATTACTGAACTCTAGCTATGAGGTTTTCTATTTTGATCAAAACCTACAGAGAGTTGATTTTCATGACCTATTTGTAGCCCCTGGACATACTCAGGAGTCATTTTAGTTCACTGTGTCAGTAATTATAAGGACTTATCTATTAGTGTCAATTCAGACCTACAGTTCTCAGATCTCATACTAAACAGAAATCTTTTCAAAGCTATTTTGAAGAAAAGATAGATTGTGAATTTCCCGAGTAACAAAGATAGGTATGATAATTTTTTGTTTCCTTTGCTTTTGGGGGGAGTAGGTTACACCTAGAAGTGCTCAAAGCTTACTCCTGGGTCTGTGCTCAGGAATTCTGGAGGGTTTGGGAACCAGACAGGGTGTCAAGATCAAAACTGGGTCAGAATTCAACTAGTCCTTAGTTTTTCTTTACTTACTATGCTGTCTCCAGCCCCCAAGTTACGACCATGTTACTTTTCTGGGTTCTACCCAGTGTTTTTATATGTAGATTAAAATAAACATTATAAAAATTCTTACAACTATAATGTTGTTCTAAAGATATCCCAATTTAAAAAATATGTGCACACAATTGAATTTATATAGTTCTCTAATTTCAAATGAAATGAATGTCCAATCGGACTCATTCCTAAAATGCTGGTTTCTGTGAATAATACCAGTTAAGTAGAGAGATAAGAATATATGGTTCTATTAGTTTAGTTTAGTCAGAGTTACACAAGAATCATTCCTGGTGGAGTTGGAGGGATCATATATGGTAGCAGAGATATTGTAGCAGAGATATTACACTTCACTGCTGTACTATTTTTTCAGCCTCCCGAATATACCATTTTTGAACTTTTAAAAAAAGATTTTTAAAAGTTCAGAGAGTTAAAGGGAGTGGAGGAAGCAATTTCCTATCACAGAATCAATATGATACATAGGTTTTAAAAGGACCTCCAAATTATTTTTTTTCTTAGGTACAGAATTTACATAATCCAATTCTATTGGGAGTGGGTGGGTTTAAGCTAATCAAGTAGGCAGGCACCTTAAACTTTAAAGATCTGAGATGGCAGAAGTAATAAACCGTGACCTTATGTGGAAGTAAATATAGTTGTAAAAAGCAGTGACCTTTAGAAATTGATAATGATATTGGGTTTAAAAATAGAAGGAAGTACACAGCATAGTTCACTAGAGACAGAGTGATTCAATTCTGTCAGTAATCAGTCAATTTGTAAGAGGTTCTAAGCCTCAGATGAGGCCGTAGTTCTATTCAATCCATTGATGACAACCTTTGGAGACATTGAAAAAAGGAGCTGTGCACATATTTGTATATTCACTAAAAATAAAATATGAGGGGGCCTCAAGGCGAGTCTCTCTCCCTGCCGCCTGAGTTCCATAGTCTCACGCCTCTTCTTCCACCCAGGGGAGGTCGATGGTGATGGGCAGGCGAAGGAAGGAACAAGGGCCAGGCTGGTTGGTGTCAGTTGCAGTCTATTCCAATCTCCTCTGATTCTCCTTCTGCTTCTTCCTCCCCCATGTTACTTAATTCTCCTTCGGATTACACATAGGTGGGGTCATACAGTCAACAGAGGTAAAGTCTTTCCCTCAGGGGAAGCTTCTTGTAGGACAGATTCTCATTCAGCAGGACGACCTACCCAAGAGTGGAATCCCATGGGTGTGTTTGTCCTCTCCTTATCCAACAAACATATAAATATTCATAATATTAATCATTTTGTGGGGCTGGAGAGATAGCACAGCGGGTAGGGCGTTTGCCTTGCACGCAGCCGACCCGGGTTCAAATCCCAGCATCCCATATGGTCCCCTGAGCACTGGCCAGGGGTAATTCCTGAGTGTAGAGCCAGGAGTAACCCCTGTGCATCGCCAGGTGTGACCCAAAAACCAAATATATATATATATATATATATATATATATATATATATATATATATATTAATCATTTTGTATGGACACCATAAGAGATACATTTAGCTTACAGAACTGCTCTCCTGGGGTCATCTCAATCTCAGGCTACAGTGCTCAGGCCAAATTAGTCTTTCTTATCCTTAGCACGGCCCTAATCTCAATCTCGTCGTTACTTTTGAATCATGACAGCATTTGTCCATGGCCATGCTCTCAACTTATAGTTGAGTATTGTGGTGCTTTGGTCTGGCCCATTTCAATGCCAGGGGAGCTCACAGCTTACCTTGGGTCTATTAACTCTTTCATTGGGACCCTGCTTTTAGGGTGCTAGGAACTCAGGCTAGCTGAGCGTTAAATCCAGAAAGCAGATGCCCCGGAGTGGATGCTTGGCAGAACTCCATGGCCTCCAAGCACTGCCAGTAGAGTCCCATTGGCACCCAGCATCAGTAGGAAGGCCCCATAAACAAAACAAAATATTATTTCTCAAGGTTCTCACTCTATTCTTGAGAGTCACCTGCATCCTTGCTCAGGATGCACCATTTTAAATTTCTTGTCCTTAATTTTATGGAATTCTTTCTTACTCCTGTCTCTTCTTCCTCTCTAAATCATCCACATTTTCCTTAACATTAGCATATTTCCTCAATAAAACTATTTTATTTGAATAAATTTTATAAGTGAAGTTTATTATTAATTATAAAAAAGAAACCCCAAAATAGAAAAAAAAATGAGTTTTTGTTTTCTTGAGTTTTTTACCAGGAGCAAATTCACAATCTTGTCTTGTTGGCCTGTTATCACATCCAAGTGAGCTAGCCAGCAGTAAAATAAATACCAACTTTACTCTCTCATAAGGATATTTAGTTGTACCTACAGAAGATTAGGAGGCAAACAATGAATACATGCTTCAAATGAATCTAATTTATATCAATAGTATACTTTTTAAATTAACGACTTATAAAGGGAATAATTTTTTGAGTTTTTATGTATCTTTAGTTTTGAGATGATGACTATAATTATTTTAATATTTTGCTTGGGTCATGTCCAGCAGTATTCAGAGACTTCTCATACCTATGTCCTTTGCTGGTGCCCCTGATAGGATGCAAGGGAACATGTGATACAAGAAACAGATTTTCTAATTACAACATGCAAAATGTAAGTTCCAGCTAATAGCTATCTATTCATCTCCCAGTTTCTATTTTTTAAAATTAACCATATTCATATATCACTTGTATTACTTGTCATCCCGTTGTTCGTCAAATTGTTTGAGCAGGTGCCAGTGATGTCTCCATTCATCCCTGTCATGTGCTAGTGTAGCCCAATGGCATCTGCTCGCTCCAGGAACACGAAGAGCATCAAACGGTTCATTCAGGGTCTTGACAAAGAAGTCTGACTACCTCATAGGTGGGCGGCCATGTGGTCTTTTGACATCCCGTGGAATCCAGTCAGTAACAGCTCTAGTCCAGGGGGTCATCTCTGAATCGCATTACATGCCTGGGCCCATCTGATTTTCGACACCTTGGCAAATGAGACAGCGTCCCTGATTCTTGATCAGTTGTTGAAGGAGATCGGAACTCGGGATTACTTCTCTCACTTGGGTGAAAAGTGATACTCCAAGCATAGGCCTTTCAATTCCTCTTTTGTAAATTCACAAAGTAATCCTGATTTGGAGAAGCGGGGACGGCAGGGGCAGCTGCTTAAGCTGTGTGTGTTCAGTGGCCCTGAGCTGCCTCCCTGCTTCGCCACCTCACCAGGGCTCCTCAATAGAGACACAGAGATATGGGGAGATGGGGAGGCTGGGGACCACAGTCTGATGGTGAAAATGGCCCGTTTAGTGCAGAGTTGCTAGCATACTTATAGGACATCTGAAGGGGGGTTGAGGTAAGGGCAGGTGTGATTGGTCATTTACATAGATAAACATTTGGCACAGGAAATTCTTTTAGGGATATCAACTCAAGGAGACCCTCTGTCTCCCAGGGACATCTACATGGCTTTTATGTTTTCTTCTAATTATATAAGGTATCAATACTTGCAGTTGTTTAGGTAAACTTAGATAAACACAGTAAGAGACAAAAGATCCCAACACTTAGTTCTCTGGGCTGAGAGCAAGCAAGGCTTTTAACACTTAGTTGTCTGGGCTCTGAGAGCAAGCAAGGCTTTTACCGTAAGTACCAGACTAAGTCCTCAGGCCAGTTCAGCTAGTCCTTCCCCATGGGGTCCTGTCTCTTAGGTTGTAACAGTTTGCATCAAGATCATGCATTTATGCTTTCTAGAATGTCCCATTTTGATTCCAGGTAGTTTTGCCACTTGACCCGGGTCCATCCCAGTCCCACGGCGGGACCTCCTTTTTGGGTGTTAGGAACTACAGAAACTGAAGCTTCAGTCAAGTAGTTAAGACCAAGTAATTATGCCCAGGAGTAGATATATTTCAGGTCAATCAACTCCGAAATATTAGTAGCATAGCATTAATGGTCTTTCTGTGTTTAACCAAAGAATATTGCTCTATAGTAAAATGTTAAAAAGGCCATAGGGGAAATAGAAAAGCAGGTACAAACATACAACACTTGAAATACAAAGCAGTACAAATACAAGTTCAGAATTACCAGAAAGTTTTGGCTTACAAGTAATCAAGACTGACTTTGGGAAGTCAGTGACAATGAGAGGTAAAATACAAGGGAATGGTTAAAGATAAATTTTAACTAAGTTAGGGATGCTAGCAAGGGCATGTTAAACTTCTCAGGGAGGAACAAAGGAGGCAATTCACTGATGAAGCCTAAAGCACTTAGGGTTAATAACCAACAAAAAGGAAAGGTTGAAGATAGACTTTAACCTAATTAGGGATATTAGCAAGGGTCTGGTGAGCTTCTCTTGGAGGAGGAAAGGGCAATTCACCAGTGAAGCCTAAAATACTGAGGGTTGATATCCAACATCTTTGGGATATCCAAATAGCTGCTTTAGTAGGACCCACATCTCTGAGGCATATTAACAGTAACATATCCATATATACCTAATATATATGCATTATGAATGCAATGAGTGCTGCAGAAATTTTTGTCAAACTTTTATGTCAAAATCTCGATGTAAAAAGTCTGTTGCTATAATTACATATATAATATAATGTCAAACATAAAAGAAAATATAATTGCCTCAGTAAAGGTCCAGTCTTATTCCTATATGAGAAAACTGAATCAGGTCACTGAATCAGAATGAATGAATTTATGGAACAGTCTTTGGGATCAACAAATATAAACAATAAAGTAAGCATACAATTTGTAATTGCTATTTTCTCTTGAAATATTACAGACCTGTATGACACAGCAATTAAAAAATTTCCAACATAACAGTATGCATTTAATTTATACTAGACTTCAGACCACAGCAGTTACTTTATTACTGCTACATAGAATTTAAAGAAGTTTTCTCCAAAAATACACAAATTGGTATAATGAAAATAGCTTGAAGTAAATGAGATTCATTATTTACTCCTTTTCCCAACCATATTTATTTTTTTAATTTAATTTTATTTCATTCTTTAATTAGTGAATAACCATGAGGGTACAGATACAGATTCACACATTTTAGAACTTGATTTTCCCTCATACAATGTTCACAAACACATCCCTCCACCAGTGCCCATTATCCACCACCAATAAACCCATTATCCCTCCCCTCCTCAATCTCATCTCATCTCCCTCCCCCCCACTCCACCCTGCCTCTGTGGCAGGGTATTCCCTTTTGATCTCTCTCTCTCTCCAATTGGGTGTTGTGGTTTGCAATAGGAGTATTGAGTGGCCATTGTGTTCAGTCTCTAGTCTACTTTCAGCACGCATCTCCCTTCCCGGGCGGGATCTCCAACCACATTTTACTTGGTGTTCCCTTCTCTATCTGAGCTGCCTTTTCCCCCAGCAAGTGAGACCAGCTTCCAAGCCATGGAGCCAACCTACTGGTATTTATTTCTACTATTTTTGGATATTAGTCTCCTATTCTGTTATTTTATATTCCACAGATGAGTGCAATCTTTCGATGTCTGTCTCTCTCTTTCTGACTCATTTCACTTAGCATGATACTTTCCATGTTGATCCACTTATATGCAAAGTTCATGACTTCACTTTTTCTAACAGCTGCATAGTATTCCATTGTATAGATGTACCAAAGTTTCTTTAACCAGTCATCTATTCTCGGACACTCGGGCTTTTTACAGATTCTGGCTATTGTAAACAGTACTGCAATGAACATATAAGTGCAGATGTCATTTCGACTATACTTTTTTGCTTCTTCGGGGTATATTCCCAGTAGTGGTATCACTGGGTCAAATGGGAGCTCAATTTCTAATTTTTTGAGAAGCATCCATATTGTTTTCCAGAAGGGCTGAACCAGTCGGCATTCCCACCAGCAGTGTAGAAGGGTCCCTTTCTCCCCACATCCTCTCCAACAGCGGTTGCTTTTGTTCTTTTGGATGTGTCCCAGTCTCTGTGGTGTGAGATGGTATCTCATGGTTGCTTTGATCTGCATTTCCCTGATGATTAGTGATGTAGAGCACTTTTTCATGTGTCTTTTGGGCATTCGTATCTCTTCCTTGGGAAAGTTTTTTTTCATTTCTTCTCCCCATTTTCTGATGGGGTTGGATGTTTTCTTCTTGTAGAGTTCAACCAGTGCCTTATATACCCTTGATATCAACCCCTTATCAGATGGGTATTGGGTGAATATCCTTTCCCATTCTGTAGACTGTCTTTGTATTCTGGTCATTGCATCCTTTGAGGTGCATAAGCTTCTTAGTTTAATGCAGTCCCATTTGTTTATCTCTGTTTCCTCTTGGTTGGTCAGTCGCGTGTCATCTTTGAAGAAACTGTTAGCTTCAATATTGTGAAGGGTTTTGCCGACCTTGTCTTCAATGTGTCTTACGGTTGTGGCCTGATGTTGAGGTCTTTAATCCATTTTGAACTGACTTTTGTGCATGGTGTCAGGTTGAAATCTAAGCCCATTCTTTTGCATGTGGTTGTCCAGTTGTGCCAGCACCATTTGATAAAGAGGCTTTCCTTGCTCCATTTCACATTTCTTGCTCCCTTATCAAAGATTAGATGATCATATATTTGGGGTTGTGTGTAGGGATATTCCACCCTGTTCCATTGGTCTGAGGCTCTGCCTTTGTTCCAGTACCATGCTGTTTTGATTATTACTGCTTTGTAGTAAAGTTTGAGCTTGGGGAGGGTGATGCCTCCCATCGTCTTTTTCCCAAGAATTGTTTTAGCAATATGTGGGCGTTTGTTGTTCCATAATAATTTCAGGATTTCTTGATACATTTCTTTGAAGAATGTCATGAGTATCCTTATAGGGATTGCGTTGAATCTGTACAATGCTTTTGGGAGTATTGCCATTTTGACAATGTTGATTCTCCCTAATCATGAGCAGGGGATATATTTCCTCATGTCCTCTTTTATTTCATGGAGTAGCATCTTGTAGTTTTCTTTATAGAGGTCTTTTACTTCCTTAGTTAAGCTGATTCCATGGTACTTGATTTTCTGGGGCATGATTGTGAATGGGATTGCTTTTTTCATGTTCCTTACCTCTGTCGCATTGTTTGCATATAGGAAGGCCATGGATTTTTGGGTATTGATTTTATAGCCTGCAACTTTACTGTACAAGTCTATTGTTTCTAAGAGTTTCTTAGTAGAAGATTTAGGCTTCCCTAGATATAGTATCATATCATCTGCAAATAGTGAGACTTTGATTTCTTCCTTTCCTATCTGGATGCCATTGATATCTTTTTCTTGTCTAACAGCTATCACAAGTACTTCCAGGACTATGTTGCACAGAAGTGGTTAGAGTGGGCATCCTTGTCTTGTCCCTGATCTTAGAAGAAAGGCCCTTAGTTTTTTTCCATTGAGGATAATGCTTGCCATAGGCTTGTGGTAGATGGCTTCGACTACCTTAAGGAAAGTTCCTCCAAACCCATTTTGGTGAGGGTTTTCATCATGAACGGATTCTGGATCTTACCAAATGCTTTCTCTGCATCTATTTATATGATCGTATGTTTTTTATCTTTACTTTTGTTTATATAATGTATTATGTTAATTGATTTCCGAATGTTACACCATCCTTGCATCCCCGGGATATATCGCACTTGGGCATGGTGTATGATCTTTTTGATGAGTTGTTGGATCCTATTTGCTAATATTTTGTTGAGGATCTTCACATCGGTGTTCATCAGGGATATTGGTCTATAATTTTCTTTCTTAGTGGTGTCTTTGTTTGCTTCTGGTATTAGGGAGATATGTGCTTCATAGAAACTATTTGGGAGAGTTCCTGTTTTTCAATTTCCTGGAAAAGCTTGAGGATAATTGGCAACAAATCTTCTTTAAATGTTTGGAAGAATTCACCAGTGAATCCATCTGGACCTAGGCTTTTGTTTTGGGGGAGAATTTTGATTACAGTTTCAATTTCCTTGATATTAATGGGTTTATTCAGGAATTCCAAGTCTTCTTGGTTCAGTCTTGGGAGATTGTAGGTGTCAAGTGATTCTTCCATTTCTTTTAGGTTCTCTTGTTTCATGGCATATAGACTTTCAAAGTAGTCTCTGATAATCTTTTGAATTTCATTGGTTTCTGTTATGATGTCCCCCTTTTCATTCCTAATTTGGTTTAATAGGGTTCTCTGTCTCTCTTTCATTGTGAGTCTTGCTAGCGGTTTGTCAGTCTTGTTAATTTTCTCAAAGAACCAGCTCTTGGTTTCATTGAGCTTTCGGATTGTTTTCTGGGTTTCCATGTCATTAATTTCTGCTCTAATTTTTATTATTTCCTTCCTTCGGTCTGGTTTGGGTTCCTTTTTCTGGTCCTTTTCTAAGGCCTTGAGCTGTGAAGTCAAACTACCTGTGTAGGTCCTTTCTTCCTTCCTAAAGAATGCTTGCAGAGCTATAAATTTTCCCCTTACCACAGCTTTAGCTGCGTCCCATAGGTTTGGGTAGCTCGTGTCTTCATTTTCATTTGTTTTGAGGTATCTCTTGATTTCTTCCTTGATTTCCTTCCTGACCCACTCACTGTTCAACACTGAGCTGTTTAATTTCCAGGTGTTTGCTTTGATTCTCTGCGTATGCATGTGGTTAGCTTCTATCTTTATCGCATCATGGTCTGAGTAGGTAGTTGATACAATTTCTATTTTTCCGATTCTATTGAGGTATGTTGTGTGGCCCAGTACATGGTCTATTTTGGAAAATTTCCCGTGTGCACTGGAAAAGAATGTGTATTCTTTCTTTTTGGGGTGTAAAGCCCTGTATAGGTCTATTAGGCCTGTCTCTTCAATTTTTTCCTTCAGTGTCAGTATTTCCTTGGTGAGTTTTATTCTTGTCGATCTATCAAGAGGTGATAAGGTGGTGTTGAAGTCTCTGACTACTATTGTGTTGCTAGCAATGTCCTCCTTAAAGTCTGTTAGGACTTGTTTTAAGTATTTAGCTGGTCACTCATTAGGTGCGTATACGTTTAATAGTGTGATTTCTTCCTGTTGTACATATCCTTTGATAAATAGGAAGTGACCTTCGCTGTCCCTTCTAATCTTTTTCAACCTGAAGTCTATGTTGTCCGATACTAGTAAAGCCACCCCAGCTTTCTTGAGGGAGTTGTTTGCTTGTAGGATTGTTTTCCATCCTTTGACTTTGAGTCTGTGTTTGCTCTGACTGTTCAGGTGTGTTTCTTGTAGGCAGCAGAATATTGGGTTTTGTTTCTGAATCCATTTTGCCACTCTGTATCTTTTAGTTGGTGCATTTAGGTCATTGACATTGAGAGAGATTATTGTCATGGGGTTTTGTGTCATCTTTCTGTGGGGTTTGTTGTTCTTGTAGGGTTTTTTCTTGTCTTACAAATGCCCCCTTAGTTCTTCTTTTAAGCTTGGTTTTGAGTCTATGAAGTTCCTTAGTTGTTGTTTATCCATGAAATTGTGTATGTTTCCTTCGAGTTTGAGTGAGAGCTTAGCTGGATAAAGTATTCGTAGTGAAGCATTCATTTCATTGAGTTTTTTCACTATATCCCACCATTGTCTTCTGGCTTGGAGAGTTTCCTCTGATAAGTCTGCTGTGAATCTAAGGGATGCTCCTTTGTATGTGATTTCTTTTTTTGACCTTGCTGCTTGCAGTATTGTGTCCCTATCTATGGCATCCATCATTCTGACTATGATATGTCTTGGAGTCTTTTTATTAGGGTCCCTTCTAGCTGGCACCTTTCTGGCTCCTAGGATCTGAACATCTGCCTTATCCAGCTCTTGGAACTTTTCAGCAATGATTTCTTTAACTGTGGCTTTCTCATTAGGGTTGCCTCCCTGTCCTTCTGGAACTCTAATGATTCTTATGTCATTCCTCTTGGCATCATCCCCTAGGTCTCTGATTCGCCCTAGAGCTATTTTAAGATCTTTTCCAATTGTTCGTTGTGGTCTGTGAGATTTCTGTTGCTCATTTCAAGCTCACTAATTCTCTCTTCAGCTGTAGTCATTCTACTGTTGAGGGCTCCAGCTGTGTTTTTTATTTCGTCTACAGTGTCTTTTATTCATGACATTTCTGAATGTAGCTTTCCTATTTCTGCTCTCATTTCTTCCCGTAATTTTATCACTGACTGCTCCACAGTTTCTTTAAGTTCGATGAACATTCTCAGAATTTCTTCTCTGAATTCTTTATCAGAGAGCTCACATTTGTGGGATAATCCTGCAGAGGTTTCTGGACTCTTTTCTTCGTCCTCTCCTTGTTGTGGGGATTTGCACTGTTTCTTCATGCTGTCACGGTTGTACGGAGGTGGGACCTTCCAGTTCACTAAAGCTAATCTCTCTTTTCCTGAGTATTCGATATTCTGGTGCAATTGGAGTGGGCTAGCGGTTAACTTAGTCTTTTGTGTTTGAGGTATCTGGGGAGATCTCCAAAAAGTTAGTTAATGGGGATTAGACATCTGTCAGTCAAGTATACTAGTAAAGGGGAAAAAAACTGCAGCCGCATAAGCGGCCACCTCGCCCGGCGACCACGCCCACTGCAGCGGGACCACGCCCACCACCAAAGAGGCCGTGCCCCTTTTGGCCACTGACCACTGGCTGGAGATTGGTGGGGGGCGGGGGGGGGGGCGTAGGAGCACAGTGCGCAGGCACCCATGGCTGGGAAGTCAGGGAGAGAAAGAGGCAGCGCACCTGGATGAGGAAGCAGGAGACGCACGCTGAGCTGCGGCGGAGGGCGGAGTCCCTTTCCGCTGGCCACTGGCTGGAGATTGGTCCAGAGACCAGACCGCATGCATAGTGCGAGGACACTGACGGCTGGGAAGCTCAGGGAGAGAAAAAAAAATAAAAACTCCCCACCATATTTAGACAACGATTTCATCTTGGATACGGTAATACTTACCCTGACTTTATTTCCCCAAATTTGTCTTAGTCCTAGTTGTATTATGAATGCCCGTACATATGAGCAAACAGGTTTTTTCTATGTGCATAAGTTATGCTGATATATTAATTAATCATTGATAATAATAACTGACGAAGTTACTCATCCCATGAATGTTCATTTAATGACTATTTACTGACTGCAGTCTAAAGAGATCACTTTATATGTTCTTGAAGATCACATAATATATATTTCTTCCCAATTACAAAAATATAATATAAATGAGACAAGGTAGTGGGATGACATACGGAAGCATGATAATATGTTTTTATGCATTCATTCATTTTCATGAAAAAAGAGACCCTCTACATATAGCTTCAATTTGTTAAATTGATGGCCAATTCCAAGTTGTGTTAAATTGCAGGAACTGAAGATTCAGAGGTGAGATCAGAAATGACAGTAATAGCTAGTATTCAAAATAGCACATAAGCCATAAAAATAGACATAATAGATGCCACTGTGAGATCATATATATTAATAAAAAATTATAATTATGAGTCTAAATCACGGAGTGTCCGAAAATGCTCTTAATTGGACTCTTACCAAAGACAGGACAATAAGATGGAAGCTATGAAAAAAATACCATAAGAATAGAAGATATATTCTAGAATAAGTTGAATTCTAAAGACTTTTAAAGAAAAGGTGGTGTATGGGGCCAGATATATAATACAGTGTGTAGGACATTAACCTTGCAAGCATTCAATCTGGGTTTGATCCCCAGCACACCATACGACGATCCCTGAGCCCCCATTAAAAGTGAATTCTGATATATTCAGCAGCTGCTGCCTCATCTCTGATCCTGATATCTAGGATTCTTCCCTAAACTACCTGTCACCATGGCTCACAGATTTCCAGCCCTCACCCCAGAACAGAAGAAGGAGCTCTCAGATATTGCCCAGCACATTGTTGCCAATGGGAAGGGGATTCTGGCTGCAGATGAGTCTGTAGGCACCATGAGAAACCACCTGCAGAGGATCAAGGTGGAGAATACAGAAGAGAACCGCCGGCAGTTCCGAGAAATCCTCTTCACATCGGAAAATTCCATGAACCAGAGCATCGGAGGTGTGATCCTCTTCCACGAGACTCTCTACCAGAAGGACAGCCAGGGAAAACTTTTCAGAAACATCCTCAAGGAAAAGGGGATTGTGGTGGGAATCAAGTTAGACCAAGGAGCTGCTCCCCTTGCAGGAACCAACAAAGAAACCACCATTCAAGGGCTCGATGGCCTTTCTGAGTGCTGTGCTCAGTATAAGAAAGATGGTGCTGACTTTGGCAAGTGGCGTGCTGTGCTAAGGATTGCTGACCAGTGTCCATCCAGCCTTGCTGTTCAGGAGAATGCCAACACCCTGGCCCGCTATGCCAGCATCTGCCAGCAGAATGGGCTGGTGCCTATTGTTGAACCAGAGGTGATTCCCGATGGAGACCACGATTTAGAAGACTGCCTTTATGTGACAGAGAAAGTCCTGGCTACTGTCTACAAGGCTCTCAGTGACCATCATGTTTACCTGGAGGGCACCCTGCTGAAGCCTAACATGGTAACTGCCGGACATGCCTGCACCAAGAAGTATACTCCAGAGCAAGTAGCGATGGCCACTGTCACGGCTCTCCACCGGACTGTCCCTGCTGCTGTTCCTGGCATCTGCTTTTTGTCTGGCAGCATGAGCGAAGAGGATGCTACACTCAATCTCAATGCCATCAACTTGTGCCCTCTACCAAGGCCTTGGAAACTGAGTTTCTCTTACGGACGGGCTCTGCAGGCCAGTGCATTGGCTGCCTGGGGTGGCAAGGCTGCAAACAAGAAGGCAACCCAGGAGGCTTTTATGAAGCGAGCTGTGGCAAATTCCCAGGCAGCCAAAGGACAGTATGTTCACTCAGGCTCTTCTGGTGGTGCTTCCACCCAGTCCCTCTTCATAACATCCTATACCTACTAGAAGGATGGCCTACCTGACTCGGGCTCTTCTGAGTGACTTAGAAGGAGGCCTTAAAAGGAACCAGCTTTCAACTGACGTTGGAAATTAGACAAAATTATATCAGAACCACTGAGAAGCCAATAAAACTCAAATTCTTAGTCAAAGGTGGAAAAAATCAGTTATTGAAGAAAAGTCTAACTATCAAGGATCCGGCAAACTTCGCCTGATGGTTTCCTTGGAACACTTCCAGTTCCCTACACCTCAAACTGTCAGGCTCCAACATCCCCACACGTACACCAATAAAAAAATAAAAACAAGCTTTTAAATGAAATCATTTTTTTCTGTTCAAATATCAACTACCCACTGATACACCACAGAAGCTGAGTGTTGAGAAATGCATTTTGTTAAACAATGTTTACAGTGGTAAATTATGAAGACAACATCAACCACAAAAAGAAATAAAATATTCTATGACCTTTTGATTGAAAAAAAAAAGTGAATCCTGAGCACAGAATGAGGAACAAGTCCTGAGCACAGTCCAGTGTGGTATCCCCCACCTCACCCCCAAATAAAAGAAAGGAAAAGAAAAAGTGGTGCAAAGTAAACAACGGTAAATTTTCTGTATGAAATTTTAGAAGAAAGTTGTTTAGAACTAGTCATTAAAAGCCAGTGAAAGAAAAACTTGAGATCATCTCCAACCACCTCCATCAATTAAAATAGATGGAATATTAATTACAGAAAGCAGAGATAAATGAAAATAGACTGCTAAATTATTGCATGATTCAAGAAAATGAAGGACTCAACTGTGAAAAATCTACCAATGTTGAGTCTGTAGGACTACTGATCTCCCACAAAACCCATTTTAGCCCAAAACTCAGTTATCCTGGAAATGTATGAAAATAAACTATTTGGTCACTAATTCCTAAAATGGGTAAATAAATAAAGGTCCTAGAAAGATATCACAGCAGTTGTGGTGCTTGTCTTACATGCTGCTGACTCAGGTTTGATTCCTAGCACTCTATATTCTCACCCAAGCACTGCCATGAGTGATCGCTGAGGGCAGAACAGAAGCTATACCTGGCTTGAGCCCTTTGCCCTCCCTCCCAATAAGATATCACTCCTTAAAAAAAAGTCAATTAAAAGAATGTCCAGAATTGACAGAACTCTGATTTGTCTCTTGAAAGCTGACACTACTTATTGTTAAGGATATTTCTTCCTACTATGCATATAATTTTGAAACATAAGAAAAAAATCTTATGTTTTTATGTATATAATATCAAACTTATAAAACTATTTTACTAAGAGCATAAATAAAACTATAGTCAAAATCAGACTGGCAACCCATTTCAGCTCTAATATACACCCAAGCTAAATATTCTGACATAAATTTCCAGACAAAGTACTTCATGTCCAAATTTAATGCACGTCTTCTTTTGTAGGATAATATTGGGTATGTCTTCTCAGCCTTGCTGCAGGGAATTTAGTTTACCTTAAAGCAATATATTTTCTGTTTGGACACAGGAAGAAGGTTAATATTATGCTTTGTAACTTGGGGTTGATGGACTCCAATAATATTTACTCCTGGGCATCTGCTTTCTAGACTTAGTTGCCCTAGCACCCCAAAAGCAGGGTCCCAACGAGGGACAGAACGGACCCAGCCCAAGCTGTGAGCTACCCTGCCATCGAGATGGGCCAGGCCAAAGCACCAGAATACTCAAAGATTAGTTGAGAGCATGGTCATAGACAAATGCTGTCGTGATCCAAAAGTAATGATGAGACTAGGACCTCATCGTTAGGAAGACTGGGATTAGGAAGACTAACCTAGCCTGAGAACTGTAGTCTGATATATATATTGAATGTCCTCGGGAAGAACCAAACTTTAAGTTTGATATATCTCTTAATGTGAGCTCCTGGAAACGCATGGCCACTTTGCGGCCTCACAACATCTTTTTGCCTAGTTCTCCCTCTGGGAGAACCTGGCAAGCTACTGAGAGTTTCCTGCCCACATGGGAGAGCCTCGCAAACTACCCATGGCGTATTTATATGCCAAAACCAGTAACAATGATGGATCTTATTCCCCTGACCCTGAAAGAGCCTCCAATGTGGCACCATTGGAAAGGATGTTAAAGAGAGGCTTCTAAAATCTTACAGCTAGGATGAATGGAGACGTTACTGAGACCTCTCGAGAAATTCCACGATCAGATCAATGGGATGATGATGATGATGATGATGATCTCTTGCTGTGCTCATACAGAATGACATTGCTAGAAATACTAGAAGTATATTTACTAGAACTAATTAAGTGGATTACTAACTGAGGAAAGTAGAAAGCGACACACCCTGGATGGGATCCGCTCTTAAGCAGATCTCCTAGTAAACAGGAGTAATCTTAGATGAGATTATGTTAATCTCCTGGAGGAGTGGTTTTACCCCTCTTTGTTGATTTGTTAATGTTCAACCTACCTTTGTGTCACCACCCTATATGATTGCTATAGAAACTAAGACTGTAAGAGAAGTGAGGAAGAAGACAGAAGCAGAGCACAAAGTGAAAGAGAATCAGGGAATCATTGGAGCCAGAAGCAGGGGAAAGAAAGAGCACAAAGCGAGTCAGAAGACAGGGTCAGAGTTAGAAGTAAGAGACAGAGTCAGAAGTGAAAGGAAGAGAGAATTCAGGTCAAGGTCAGAGTCGGAAGTGAGAGCAAGAAGGGCTTCAGAGAGAGAAGCAGAAGGGCTTCAGAGAGAGAAGCAGAAGGACTTCAGAGAGAGTAGCAGAGGGCTCGGGAGAGAGAGATAGGAAGAAGAGAGATTGGAAGAGACCAGCAAGGAGATAACAGAGACAGAGAGAGGTCAGAAGAGAGCAAAGGAGAGACTACAGAGACAGAGTCAGAGATACAGAGACAGACAGAAGGGATCACAGAGGCACAAAGAGAAGCAGAACACAAGAGGAGCCATCCTGATCCAATCCATAAACAGTGGCTCAAGAGCACTGAACTCGAGTGGCAAGAGAGAGCAAACCGCCCAGAAAGCCCGCGAAAAACACACACATCACCCTTCCCCTTCCAAACGCGCATGCATTTATACTTTTTACATTCTTTAAAAACAAAACTTTTTAAAAACATTTCTTATTTTTAGTTATTGCATTGGAAACTGGAATAATTTTCATTACTTTTTTCTTCCTAAATTGAACCAGTTACCAAATATGATTATTCACACTTTTCCATTCTCTCATTTCTCTTGATTCTAGTTTGAGTCCTGATTTCCATTTCTAACATTCAGTGTACTTTCATCCTACATTGGTATTCTAACAATTAAAGTGAACTCTTGTTGTGTGTAGTTTTACACTTTTTATTTTGCTATCCTAATTGCTCTTATTTACTAATTTCAGAAGTATCTATTGACAATGACATGAAGTTTTAAAGATTCAAAAATTTGACATACTTTTTCAAGCAATTTACACAAATATTTCAAAATAGTCATATTTTCTTACTGATTTTAATATTATAAAAATATTAAGAAAATGAGTAGTTGACAGAATTTTGACAAAACCAAAATGTTAACAGTGAGGCTCATTAATTACTACCCTGAACATATACATTGATTTTGCACATCTTTTTTTCTAACTCACATATTCATTATAAAGTATGAGAAACTCTTTAAGAGTTCATACAAACCGGTTATGTTATAATTCTGTATATAAAAAGAACTCCTGTAATTTTAAAGTCTACCTTTATAACTGGGCTGGAGCTCTAGCACAGCGGTAGGGCGTTTGCCTTTCACATGGTTGACCCATGTTCAATTCCTCCGCCCCTCTCGGAGAGTATCGCTACCGAGAGTATCATGCCTGCACAGCAGAGCAGGGCAAGCTACCCGTGACATATTGGATATGCCAAAAACAGTAACAATAAGTCTCACAATGAGAGGCGTTACTGGTGCCTTGATGAGCAATGGAATGACAATGACAGTGACCATTATGACCACTGATTATAGCCTTTTTCTCATGAATTGATGACAGTGCACCAGTATTTTAAAACTACAAAAATCACTGTCAATTTTGATCCTTTAAACAAAATTGATTATTGGTCATGGGGTTCTGAAACCATTTCCAGATTTAACATCTTATTCTGGAATTTCCTCCTGAAGAAATACCTCTCACTCCCATTTCTCTTTCATCTTGCTTCATTCCCCATGGGATGATGCTTTAGGAAAGTTTCAAACCTTGAATTTAACTTCTGTAGTTCCAAATCTTACATTCACTGTATCACTGTCATCACTGTCATCCTGTTGCTAATCGAGCGGGAACCAGTAACGACTCTCTCCATCGTGAGACTTGTCACTGTTTTTGGCATATTGAATACACCACAGGGAACTTTCCAGGCTCTGCCATGTGCACAAGATACTCTCTTATCTTATCTGGTAGCTTGCCAGGCTCTCCAAGAGGGGTGGAGGAATTGAACCTGGGTCGGCCTCGTGCAAGCAAATGCCCTACCTGCTGTGCTATCACTCCAGTCTATGCCTGCTAATTTAAATGATAACCTCCCTTTTACTGTCAGTTGAACTGTGTGTCTATATTATTTTAATGTGGATTTACCACACAAATACTTACAGTTGTACTTACATTTGATTGGCCTGAATTGTGAATGAAATCTCTCCAGCTGGAGTGATGTAGTCTCTCCTATACCTAGGATATTCTCATCCAATTTGACAAAGGCAAAGATATGGCTAGTCAGTTTTCTAAATGAGATAAATATTAAATAGGAACATGAAAAGGTACTCAAGAAGATTAGTCATCAATGAAATGAAAAAGCAAATCTGGTAAACAACCAATAAAAATAAAAAAAAGAAAGCTTAAGGTAATGCTAGTTATTATAAAGATATTGGTTAACTTTAACTTTCACTAATTATGTACAGGAATGGCATAGTGTGTAAATATTATAATGGCATCCCTATGCAGAAAGACTTTACCATTTTCTTATTAAAATACAATATATAGAGCCCGGGCCAGAGCCCGGGCTCCGGCCGAGTTTCGACCCGGGTGCCCATGCCTCTGCACAGCCGGTGGATGTGGAACGAGCGGGAACCAGAGACAGCTTTAGGATTTGGGGTTCCAGCAAGTGCTTGCAACCATGTATGGAGACTGTGAACTAAGCTTTTGCCCCACGCTGGCTAACGGAGGAAATATCCTTCCTTCTTGGTCTCTCTCCCCTCCGGGAGAAGGCGTGGTGTCCGACATTTTGTGGGTCCTTTGAGCAGGTATGAACTTTTGGCGCAGGAAAAAAAAAATGTGCTTTGAACTTGAAACAGCTGAGGGATACAGGGGCAGTCTCAGCCCGGGCCGGAGCTCGGCTCCGGCCGAGTTTCGACCCGGGTGCCCATGCATGCCTCTGCACAGCCGGTGGATGTGGAACGAGTGGGAACCAGAGACAGCTTTAGGATTTGGGGTTCCAGCAAGTGCTTGCAACCATGTATGGAGACTGTGAACTAAGCTTTTGCTACATGCTGTTCCAGGAAGGGAAATGATTCATTTTCCAACTTAAATCTCTGTGGACTTAATTACTAGAATACAGAAATTGTAAACTGTGCGGCCGCTATTGCGGCCGCGCGACATTTTATCTCTTCATTCTCATCATTGGAAAACTTATTATCAAATATTTCCTTGTTAATAGAGCTGTATTCTTGGTGGATAAATTCCAACAAAAATAGTGAGTCTGTTTTGAAACTCCAACAACAATAGTGAGATGTGTGATGAAATCTGGAATGTAATCAAGGTAAAGAGAAAAGGAAGTGAAATTATCAGTCACGCACGGGGGGGGGTTGGGGGGTGGGGGGTGGGATGTATACTGTTTTTTTTGTTTTGTTTTGTTTTGTTGTTTTTGTTTTTGTTTTGTTTTTCTTTTCATTGGTGGTGGAATATGGGCACTGGTGAAGGGATGGGTGTTTGAGCATTGTATAACTGAGATATAAGCCTGAGAACTTTGTAACTTTCCACTTGGTGATTCAATAAAATAAATTTTTAAAAAATACAATATATATAAAATCCAGTTAATTCTAGGTATTGTCTCAAGACATTTGTCATATATATAGTACTTATATATGGTACAAATTGTCATATATTGTAGCCTCCAAGTGAGAAAAATAAAACCCAATTTCCTGGGGTTGGAGAGATAGGTCAAGTGCTAGAGGAGGTGTCTAGTATGTGTAAAGTCCTTAGTTTAATCTCTGGAACTGCATGATCAGAAGAACATTACTGGGCACCGCCAGCTTCAGCTCAGTGATCCTTGAATAAGTAGATGCCTGGTATGAAACTGAGGGCCCCCAAGTAAAACTGTTCTCAGTACTTATAGGGTGAACTCCTCCAGGAATGACTCACGGGCCCCTAAATACTGCTAGATGTCAGAATTGTAAAAACTAGGACTAAAAACAAAAGTCTATCAACTTATGGATGGACTACAAATAGAGGCCAGGGAGAGAGTCTACAGCATTACTGCATGCATTGCTTGAGGGAAACTCAGATTCTATTCCCAGTACCACATGGTGTCTCAGAAATTCAGGTGGTGGTCCCTCAGCCCCAAATTGGGAGTAGCCTCAATCACTACCAAGTCTTACTCCATACCACACACACACACACACACACACACACACACACATGCACACACACACACACACACACACACAGAAAGTAGAACTATGTATGCATTGGAATTTTAATAAATATTGTAAAGTAGATTTCTTGTTCATAGAATAACATTAATAGAACTAAAAAATGTTACATCAAAGAATACAGAACAACCATTTCTATTTATGCTATTTTCTACAATAGAAAATTTAATAGTAGTTCTGAGTAGAAGGCATTAATAGAAAGTTATGTAACCAAGGACACCTTAGTAAGATAAAATATTAACTCTTTCTTGTGAAAACCATTATGTGTACTTATAATTGTCAAACTTTATAGATTTTATATGTAAATTATGTTATATGTCCATTTTGTTATACGTAAATTAAGGTTCAAATTAAAAAATTCTGACACACCTATAGTTTCTTTTCTAAGGCAATCAAAAGACTCCAAATAAAAACATGTACAAAGGCTACATGCTTTGCCTGTAAGTTGCTTCAATGAGAGTGTAAAACAATAACAAAATTAAAATCTAATTTATATTTCCAGAAACAGTCGGTAACATCTGCAATAATAGCCTGCTATAATTTTGTCTCCTGAGGAAAATGCTATATCGTCTAAGAGTCTCTTTTGTGTAGAAAATGCAATATACTATAGTTAAATAAACATTCATAGCTATATATTTTATCAGAGTGACTAAAATCAGAGATAAATACTTTTTCATGGTATTTATTAATACGCTGCTTAGTTGCCAGTGCAATAAATATCCTCCAAATAATGAGACTATTATTTAGATATTTTACAAATATGATATGTAAATAGTTTCATTTTCAGATTAATCATTTACAACTTATGTGCATTTTTTATGCTTCTCTAGAAGAAATTTTGTTTCTCTAGAAGTAAAAATATTAAATAAATTCTAGTTGCTACAGGATAATGATCAATTATAACACTCACTAATAATGTACACAGGTTAGTGAGGAGCATATGATGAGTACCACTCTATAGTTAAAATAGCTATTTTATATTTATACTGTGAAAAATCTTTTTCTTCAAATAATCTATATTTTTAAGAAAAATGTGCTACTAATTTCACTTGATATAGTCCTTAAAACTGGAACACACTGACATATGAGTCTGAGATATATATATTCAGCATCAAATAATGAGTTTTTCAGTTATAAATCTAGGTATAAGATTCATATGCACTACCTAAATAAATTTATATGCACTTTCTGAATTAATAAAACAAATATTTAAAATATCATTTAAAATATCAAAAGATTATTGAATACTATGAAGCAATGTTTTGATCTAGTTAAAATTTTATCTATTTTAATATCTACTTTATCTATAGAATAAAGTAGATATCAAGCTTTCAGCTTGAGTCAAATTGTGTTATCAAAATACAGACTTTTTATATGCTTTATCAGTTTCTAAGACACAAAATGTAGTGAAGAGAATAGAGGTTTTAATTTTATGATACTTGAAAATTATTTAATAGACAAATATCCATATACAAACTAATTATAATTATGAGCTTCGTTTTCCAACATCTATGTAATGAGAAGTACCAACTAAATCTGTTTGACTGAGTAATTTCAAAGATTAAATTAGATTCTACTAATAGGCTACTGAGTAGTCAGTTTTGTATACATGATAAAGGTGAAGCAATAATATATCTTTCTGTATTAAGATTTCTCAGAAAATTTGTTGCTCCTCTGTTGCTTTATTATTTTTTTCAGGGGTTTGTTGTATTTCTTATTATGCATAAGAAATTATTAGATATGAGTTTAAGGCAATGCATCAAAGCTGATTCAATTTTATCAACTCTTATCCTGCCTAAAATAAATGCTTTACTGTGTTAATTTCTAGTTTTTATATCTAAAAGAAATGTTACCTATTCTAAAATAAAATATTCTAAATTAACAATATATTCCAAAGTAATTATTTACCCTTTAAACTTTTAAGAGAAAAATTTTGGAAAAGATGGATTACCAAGCATAATTATCAAATTGAGTATGAAATTAATTTAATCCTCAAATAAAATTAATTTAATCCTCAAATAAAATACATACAGTGCACACTAGAGGTTTAAATTTGATACAGGGCAGTTATCATACACTATGTTGATTATTAATTTAAATATACACGTTATGGTATATAATGTCCTATAATTTTTATTTTTGCCTAATAAGACAAATATTTGTTATTACAACATAAAAGTTCTAATGTATACTTGATAAATAATTATAAAAAATATAATAAGTACTTCTAGGAATTTATTTTCCAGTTTTTTATGCAAATAATTTTCTTTTACATGTTTTGTTGTTTTTGTTTTGGGGTCACCTTTAGCTTTGTTTAGGGCTTATCCCTACTCTGCACACAGGGATTTATTCTGGTAGTTCTTAGGGATCCAGATGTGGTACATGGGATTGATTACAGGTGGGCTACATGCAAGACAAGTACCCTAACTTCTGTTTTACCTCTCCTCCAGCACTTCTAATAATAATTTTCTAGAACGATTGCCAAAGATATTCATTTTTTTCTCTAGAATAAAGTTCAATTTTAAATTGCAGTAAAAAGCATAAACTTTATTACTTTTGTATCATTACATCTTTTTTATAAGACTTATATTTATTTCCTTTCTATCAAACATGAATATTTGTCACACCATGCAAAAAGAATTAGGACCACAAAGATGAACGGAGATTTCCTATGAATGTTACTTTTGTTGGGTTATTGGTTTAGATTTGGGGCCGTGCCCTCTTGTGCGCAAGGCTCTGAGCTCAGGGTTCACCCCTGGCAGGGTTCAAGTGACCACATGTGTTGCTGGGATGGAATCTGGACTATCAGCATGCAAAGCAAGCACTTCCCTTGCTGTGCTATCTCTCAGACCTGGGAACAATTCTGTCCTTCCCTGAAAGCATTAACATCTTAGTCATGAATAGATATATAGATTAAAAACGTAATTTCTGATCTATGCATGGAAATTCAGCCTTCAAAATTCTGGGCCATGGGAGAGCAATTCGATGGCAGTTCTGGGACTCTTTTTCAAATTATACCTGGGTTATATATCCTCCAAATTCTTCCATCCAGCGGGAGTGATAGCAGAGCGGGTAGGGCGTTTGCCTTGCACTCGGCCAACCTGGGTTCCATTCCTCTGTTCCTCTCGGAGAGCACAGCAAGCTACCAAGAATATCCTTCACACATGGCAGAGCCTGGCAAGCAACCTCTGGCTTATTGGATATGCCAAAAACAGTAACAAGTCTCACAATGTAGATGTTACTGGTGCCCACTTGAGCAAATCAATGAACAATGGGATGACAGTGCTATAGTGCTATTCTTCCACTATTCTATTTTCTGCAATGTAGCTTCCCCTTAATTCTGAGTGTGACAACTGTTTTCTGAGAATGGGGTTACAAGATGAGTTGTCAGTAATCCGAGCACATAAGCTTCATGGGGCAGGATGTACTGATATCCTTGAATATTCCAAGTCTTTACGAAAAAAAGGAAAAACAAGGGAAAAATTTATATTTTGAATATTTTTCTCTGTGCTTCAGTAGACTATGGACCAAACATATGGCCACTTAGTACCTGTATTGCAAACCATCACACCCAAAAGGGAGCATGCCTGTCACAGAGGCAGGGATGGGGGTGGGGTGGGGTGGGGGTGGCAGGAGGGATACTGGGAACATTGGTGGTGGAGAATAGGCACTGTTGGAGGGATGGGTACTTGATCATTGTATGACTGAAATGTAATTATGTAACTGTATCTCACAGTGACTCATTCATTTATAAAAACAAACAAACAAACAAACAAACAACAGGAGGCAACCAAAAAAAAGAATCTGACATTCTTTTTAATGTTGGCCAATGGCAGAGCAATTCTGTGGCAGTTCTGGTACTCTTTTTTAAAGTATACCTGGGTTATAAATCCTCCACATTCTTCCACTCTCCTATTGTCTGAAAATGTCTAACTTTTATAATATTTTACTAATGAGTGGTAACAAAAGAATTTAATCACTATTTATTTTGGCAGGGTAGGGCCACATCTCACAGTGCCCTGAAGGCTCAGGTCTGCTCCTAAAAATGCTCTCTGCCATCTAGAGCCAATTGTTCAATGCTGAGGCCTAAGGATGTGGTTGCTTCTTGGATCCTTTCTGGGGATTGTCCTCACTAGCTGCGCCTGGGAGCCTTAGGGTCACACCTGAAGTGCTCAGGGGCCTCCAGGACTTCATCTCCTTGATGCCAGGTGGATCATATTGTGCTAGGCATGGAACCAGTGTTGGCCACCTCCAAGGCTAGTGCTTCCACCTCTGTACTATGCTCTCTGGCAACAACTTTGTGATTATTAGTGATATTGTTAGTGAGATTGAGGGATGCTAATATGTTTTTAATTCATATATAATGCCAATTGTTGGTAGTCATAACATATTCATCATATAGATTTACAGTGATTTTGTGTGCAATTAAATTTTATCTCATTTTATTTCTTTGTAATTTTAACTCTTTAGCTTCTCAAGATAGCTTGACTGGCAAGGTTACCTCAAGCAACATTAAGAAAATGAAGACGCTATAAAATAAGAACTCGAGGGATAGTACAGCAGGTAGAGTGCTTGTCTTGCCCTGGGTACAATCCCTAACACCATATGTGGTCCCCTCAATCCTGCCACAAGTGAGCTTTGAGAACCAGGAGTAAGCCCTGAGCACTCATGATTGTGTATCAAAAATAAAATAAAAATTTAAAAGATATTTTATATAAAACATTATTAGATTCCTTCCTTCCTTCCTTCCTTCCTTCCTTCCTTCCTTCCTTCCTTCCTTCCTTCCTTCCTTCCTTCCTTCCTTCCTTCCTTCCTTCCTTCCTTCCTTCCTTCCTTCCTTCCTTCCTTCCTTCCTTCCTGCCTTCCTGCCTTCCTGCCTTCCTGCCTTCCTGCCTTCCTGCCTTCCTTGGCTACACCCAGTGCATCTCAGGGCTTACTCCTTGATCTGTGCTGAGGGAACCATATGGGATGCTGAGGATTAAATTGGGGTCACCAAAGTGAAAGGCAAGTACACTACCCACTATACTACTGCTCTGGTCCTCTTTGGATTTTTTCTGAGGTATGCTTAATTTATTTCTCTGAGCTTGGAGAATAGCATAAATGTATAGGGTTTATTTGCCAAATCTTAAAAAAAACTCCCTATGTTAGGTCTAGCATTTAGTATTAGGTAATGAAAAAAAAAACTGTAAAAGGAAAGTAAGCAGCAATATTTTCACATGCACCCCAAAACTAGTTGTTGGGAGGTTCAGTAGAGGTGGTGTGGTGCACATCCAGCAGTGATCAAGTATTATTCCTGTTTCTGTATTTAGAATCACTCCTGTAGGTACTTGAAGGACCATGTAGGATGCTAGGGATTGAACCGTGTCAGCTAGGTACAAGCTGTACTCTGTATTAACATTCTAGTCCATAGCTTTCTATTAAAAAAATTTAAAACTCTGAGAACACAGCTGCAAGTTCTAAAAATGCTGATATTTTATAGGAGACCTGAAAAAAACAAGGGAGAGTAAAGTAATGTACAGTTCAGTTTCTTCCCAGAAAACTTATTCTGTGCATTTATCTTTTAAAAATCATTTTTTCAAAAGATTTTTTAAATCAATTTTGCAAGGAAAAATACAAAGTGGAACTTATAATTTTTAAAAATAAGTTTCCTCTAGAATAAGACAGTCAAGGTAGACTAGTATTCCCTGCTAAAATGCAGATATTTAGGAGTTTTGTGTGTATTTCATAGCAGGGCAATAAAGTCAAGATAGATTTATTGTATATTTGTCACTTGATAGTTAAAATAGGTTTTCTATATACATCATAAAAAGCTGCCTCGAATTGATTTTTTACTCTAAGGAAGATTTTTTTTAAGAGCAAAATGCTGTGCTTTTGTGAAGTATGGGAATGCATATTAACATCAAATCTGCCTTTATTTATAGCTGAATAGAGATTCAGAAAGGCTTTTAATCCTTCTGAGCACTAATCCTGTCTCCAATTAAAATATTGTTGAGAGTAATCTTAAATTCAAAACATTATTTTTATTTTTGGAAACACACTTTAGAAAAAGGCATTTACACTCTAATCATTAATATATCCCTAATCTTCTATGTTAGTTTTCAGAGTACAGCCAAAAACATGCTTCAGCTAGATAAAATTCATATTCAAATATAATCACTAGAGAAAGTATTTTCCATACACAATTCTCAGGTAGAAGTCCTAAATTCAGAGCAGAGACAAAATTGAGACTGATAGTATGTGACATATGATTGGAAGCACTTGGGATAAGTTGATAGTCATTCAACTAGAAACAAAAGTCTGTAGACCATTTTCAGCAGAGCCAAGCAGATTCCATTTCGTATCTTGTCTTGAAACTTTAGTGTTGAAACTTCTAGGTAAAACTTAAAAAGACTTACTCAATAATTCAGTTAATACAAGAAACAGGAGACATCTGCTCATCTGTCCCCTAAACTGTAGCTTTCTGTTTGAAGAATTTCTGGCCAGACAAATGGATTTAAGAACCAATCCAAAAGATGTATTTTATGTGACTAATCCTCAGACCACTTCCCTGCCTGAATCTTTTAGTTTTCCTTATGCCCTGGCAATATGAACCTGGAGATACCTCTTGTTTTTGTAAGCCCAAATCATGATTTTTGTTCTCTTTTCTTTTACTGGGGTGTGGTGCCACACCTGGTTGTACTCAGGGCTTACTCCTGACTCTGTGCTCAGGGATCACTCCTGGCAGTGCTCTGCAGTGCTGAAGATTAAATTGAGATCCACATCATGCAAAGCAGGACCTTTATGCTTTGTGTTATTTTTCCAGTCTCCTATTTTCAAATAAATGCCTTTCAGATTATATTATAGCCTGATAATTTATCTTCATTGACACTTTCATTATATAAGAAATAACCAACATGTAGAATGTTAAAATGATCGAATATGGGGACTGGAACAATGGCACACTGGGTAGGGTGTTTGCCTTGCATGTGGCCGACCCAGGTTCAATTCCCAGCATCCCATATGGTCCCCTGAGCACTGCCAGGAGTAATTACTGAGTGCAGAGCCAGGAGTAAGCCCTGAGCATAGCTGGGTGTGACCCCAAAAAGCAAAATTAAATAAATTTCAAAAATGCTCAAATATAAAAATACAACAAAGACTAATAATAATACTAATAATATTTTCCTTATGAATTTTTTTCTTTTGTTTTTGGATCATACCAGTGGTGCTCAGAGTTTGCCCCTGGCTTTGTGCTCAGGAATAACTGCTAGCAGGTTTGGGGGACCATAATGTGTGCTGGGGATCAAACCAGGGTGGGCTGCATGCAAAGGCAAATGTTGCACTATCAGTCCAAATCCTAAAATTTTCTCTTGAAGATAGCCTCCATGTTATTTTTTTTGTCTTTATAGATATGACCAGGTAAATGAAGCTACCATAGAACTAATTTTGGAAAGAGATTTTGTTACAGGGCAAATCAAAATAGGTTTAGGACATGATTTCACATTTTCATGCTCAGAACTATTTAGGTCTTCTTTTGTTTGATGGTTCTATACAGATAAAATCAGCAATCACAGAATTTAAAACATAAGGCTCAAGATCCTGGGTTGAATGAAATGAAGGAGAGAGGGAGGAATGAAATGAAGGAAAGAGGGAGCATAATTATCAACACATGAAAAAACTACATGTACATGTGTGCTAGTAAATTGCCAAATCTTATTGGTTTCTTGCTAGGGAAAGTATTATGGTGGGTAATTAATTTATCAACTGACCACTCTGTCATGGGAAAGAGCTACAGACATCAGGTTGATATCCTAATTATTCTGGCAGGACTATAGGGATTGAAATAAACTTGGGCATCAATCAGAAAAAGTCAGGCTCTTGCAAAATAGATATCATGATTCAAATAAATAATCCAGTAGAAATCCTAAACGGTGAAGAAGGTAGTGTTGCACCACCGTTTGCCCCCAAAAAGCATGGGCCTCCAAGATATTATAAGGGGCACAGATGAAAATCAGGTAAATGGGGAAGGTACATAGCCCCATCCTGATAGCCAACCAGCAGGGCAAAGAGGCTGCAAGATATAAACAGCTTCTGAAAGGGGCCACAGTTAGAAAAAGCTTGACAAACATGGTTTAAAGGGATGGGAAGAGAATCGGGAACACTGGTGGAAGGAAATTGACACTGGTGGAGGGCTTGGTGTTGAATTACTGTATGCCTAAAAAGTAACTATCAGCAACTTTGTAAATCATGGCTCTTAAATATAAAATGTTAAAAATAAAATAAGATAAAAGTAAATAAAAGACTAAACAGGGTGGTTGGAGAGATGGAACAGGGGTTTAGGCACAAGCCTAACTTGTGGTAGAACCTGGCTCCATCCCAAGCACCATGTGGTTCTGGAGAATTTTTGGATGTGATCCTGACAGTCTGAGAGCCTATAAGGATGGTCCGAATAATCCCTTGTAATGCTGGGTCTGGAGCTGCACCTCGTCCTTGGGGGTCCTTATTGAACTTCTGGCCAGTTGCCCTATGTTCAACAATTAGGAGTTTCAGGATTCTTGAGCACTTCTTGAGAGGTCCATAAATAAATAAATAAATAAATAAATAATAAAGAACTAAGCAGATAAATGGTCTGAGTTTGCTCATTAATGGTAAAATAAAAATAAATAGTTTTAAAAGTCTGACTGGGAGACATTAAGGAGGAGAAAAAGGAGAGACCCAGGGAAGAAATCAGAGAAACAGCCCTTACCTTCACTCCCCCATAGAGAGTGACAATTGAGTAGGCAAGCAGGTGGAAGATGCTGAAAGTGGGGCAGAGGAGCCCAACACACACACACACACACACACACACACACACACAAACACACACACTCAAAACAAAAGCAAGAAAGAAATCCATCGAAGAAATGATGTGATAATCCACATATCAACATAAAAATTCTTTAAAGTAGCCACAAATATCATTTTAAACACAAAATAAATAAAAATACACCTTTTCTCATTTCAACTCAAGTATCTGTGCATTTTGAAACAAAAATTTATGATGATAGAATCAAAACAAGTTAAGTTTGAGATACATAATTAGGAAGAACACAAGAGGCACAGCTCTTCAAATTTGTTCATGACATTCAGAAGTGCTTTGTTATGATTCCAGTTTATAAGATTTATCTCCGTTTATAGAAATTTTTGAAAAGCATGTTTTGGAAGTTGTTCAAATGTGAATCATTTGAACACTCACACCGAGAAGTATTGCCAGCTGTTGCAATGATCTTTGTTTTTCACTTTAATAAAAATTATCAAAAATGAACTAAATTTAGCACATATATAGATTGTCTTAAGTTAGCTCACTTTTATGCAGACTTAGTGAATTAACTGACATGGACAAAAAGCTAACAATAATTCAAATAACCTGAAGTCAAATAATAACCAATGTATATAATAAAGTGATGCAAAATAGTCCATTTTAGTATTCAATGGCTTTTTTCTTTAAGGATGCATTTTTATATAATGCATATATATGCATTATATATATTTTCAGAGTTCCTATATTATGAGCTATAGGGCTTCTAGAGCTGACAAAGTATATACACGTATACAAAACATTAGATTAACTTTCAAGTAGTAACCTATATTGAATCAGGTAACACAGAGAAGCAGCTCAGTGTAACTTGCATTTGTCCTCAGAGTTTCTATAGGGATGGTGACAAAAGCTCAAACATAGAAATGGTAAAGTGACTTTTGGAAGTCATACCTGTCCCTAAAACTTCAGTCACCTGAAACCTACATGCCTCACCATTAGCAGCTCAATTTTGACAATCTAGAGTTTAAGGATTTAAAAAAAAATAGATTGAAGAGAGGGTTGGAGTGATAGCGCAGTGGGTAGGGCATTTGCCTTGCACGGGGTTGACCCGGGTTCGATTCCTCCACCCCCCTCGGAGAGCATGGCAAGCTACCAAGAGTATCTTGCCCGCACGGCAGAGCCTGGCAAGCTATCTATGGCGTATTCGATATGCCAAAAAACAGTAACAAATCTCACAATGGAGACATTACTGGTGCCCGCTCGAGCAAATTGATGAGCAATGGGATGACAGTGACAGTGACAGACTGAAGAGCATATCACAGAGATTAAGCTACT
Source organism: Sorex araneus (assembly GCF_027595985.1). Lineage (NCBI taxonomy): Eukaryota > Metazoa > Chordata > Mammalia > Eulipotyphla > Soricidae > Sorex > Sorex araneus. Next base: position 83,429,988 of record NC_073305.1, read on the forward strand.
TGCCTCGCATTCTTCTGTATCGTTTGAATTTCTAGGTACCATATATGTCCCCTTAGCACTTCCTGAGATCATTCCTGAATGCAGAGCCAGGAATAAACCCTAAGGATTGACCTGAGCATACCTGCCCCCAAATTAGACTGAATTCATTTTGTTTATAAATTTATAAAGCTATTTGTTATTAAAAATAATTATGGACTACTAATTGCTAAGATTCATGCATGCATTTATTGAACTATTATATACATATATATGTATACACATATACACATATAAATTGGGGTTTGTGAATGGAAAGATAAATAAACACCTATGGTGAAATAAAATTCTCTAGACTTCAGTGGTTAGAGAACCACAGACTAGTCTCTAGTACTTGTTCTGTTTGTTTACTTGCTTATTCTTGAAACTTTTTTTCACCTTTTAATTGAAAATAGAATTAAAAAATGTTTAAAAAATCTTCAAAACAGTTACTGAGAAGGACAGAATTTGGCCTATAAAATCTAAAATATATTCTCAGTGATTTTTTTACAGAAAAAGTTTGAACATTCTTGCTAAAATTTATCATTTAATGGTACCTAATTATTTTTACTTAGATTTAGAAATATCTAGCTAGCTTTGTGTGAAAACTTAAATATACACATGTGTTGAAGTTCCTTCTATACACTTTATGTAATTCTACTTATCCTGGTAATTTATTACTGGCAGTCACACAGGCACAGACAAGAAAAGACACAAAAAAAGCACAGGAATAGGAGTCCCTGGCAATGCTAAAGGCTTTGTATTCACCATTACAGATGTTAATTAACTGCTAATGAATTTGATGGCTCTTAGATTATTTTTCTTAATGTCCTTTGTCTTTATTTCTTTCAAATCATATACAAAACCTCAATGAAAGAAGCAATTATCTTCTGGGTCTTAAGCAGAGCTTTCTGACCTCCATCGATGGTCAAGAATCAGGGACGCTGTCTCATTTGCCAAGGCATCAAAAATCAGATGGGCCGGTCATGTCATATGATTCAGAGATGACCGCTGGACTAGAGCTATTACCGACTGGAATCCACGGGACATCAGAAAACCTCGTGGCTGCCCACCAACTAGATGGTCAGATTTCCTCGTCAAATCCCTGAATGAACTATTTGAGGCTCTTCCTGTTCCTGGATCGAGCAGATATCATTGGGCTGCACTGGCATGCAACAGGGACAGATGGAGACGTTACTGGCGCCTGCTCGAGCAAATCGAAGATCAATGGGTCAACAAGTGATACAAGTGATACAAGTGATTTTAGATGCTAGCTGATATGAAATGCACAAAGCAAATTCTTTTATAAAACTAAATTTCTACTAAAGCTACTTATTTTTACTTCCATTGCTTCATACCATATAGAGAGCTTTTTTTTTTTTTTTTTGCTTTTCTGGTCACACCCAGCGATGCATAGAGCATACTCCTGGCTCTACACTCAGGAATTACTCCTGGTGGTGCTGGGGGACGATATGGGAGGCTGGGAATCGAACCCGGATTGGCCGCGTGCAAGGCAAACGCCCTACCCACTGTGCTGTCGCCCCAGCCCCTAGAGAGCTTATTAAGTGTAGAAAATTATATGAAATTGTCTCAGATATTGTAATAATTAACTGACCAACAGCTGAGTTTTGTCCAAAATTTCCAACAAAAACAATAAATTTTATTTTATATTAAAATAAAATAAAAGAGAATAAAATAAAATAAAATAAAGAGAATAAGTCTTTTATAAATAATATACTTCAAAAATCAACAAATTCAATGCTTTTCAAAATGAGAGTAAAATATATAAAAAAGTAATTCTCTATATTAGGTATACAAAAATTAAAAATTTATAGAACTCATATTTGAATTCTAATATGTGACGAATGAATTGCCAAAACATAATGAGACAGATATTTACATTTAACAGTTGAAGAAAATGAGACAGTGTTCAAGTCATAATATTTGTAAATACTGTGATTGAGAATCAAAGTCAGTAGGTGAAACACTTAAATTTCTACTCTTTCAACTGCACCTAATAAGTCACCAATCAGACAAAGCCATTAGTAAGATGTAATCTGGTATATTTGTAGACTGAATAATTGGACAAGTGCAGTTTAGGATAAAATATAGTGTATTTAACTTCTGTCCTTTGGATGCTCAAAAGTTTGCATATGTAAACCAATGACAGAAATATACTGAGGATACAGAGATTAAATGTGTATTTTCAGGAGATGAAGAAGATAATCAATAATTAAAAAATAGTTAAGAATAAAAATTTTGGTAAAATGGAGTTTTAGTAGTTCACATTTCTGTAAATCTTAATTAGGATTAATTGTATAAGTCCTGAGACAAGAAGGAGAAGCTGACATGGTCCTTAGTGCACATTTTGGAACAAAGAAATAAAAGACCTAAACGAAAAGACATTCAGTCCTGGAGGAGTGAGAAAGTGGCGGATGTGCTGAATAGCTGTATCTTCACAGGGCACTCAAGTACCCAGGCCTGCTCTGACATGGCCGTTACTTTGATTGGGTAAAATTAATAATATAAACTCTCCTCCTGTCAATTTTCCATAAAAATCCTAGACAACTGCTGAAAGAAAATACAAAATTCAGAAAGCAAAATAGAAGGATGTTTTAAATCAAAGAAAGCTGTAAAATAGGTGTATGCTGAATTGAAAAAAAAAGGAGGTAAATGGAAATCTCTCAACCGTGAAATTACCATCTTTAATCCAAGATATAGTAGCCTTCGGACCTATAAATTCCCACTAGAAGTGACTGAAAGATGAATTGTTTCAACAACAAATAGTTACTCTGCTCTATTTGGACAAAACCCAAGTTTTATCCAAATAATGGCTGAATAGCTGAGAAGCCAGAAGATAATTTTGAGGTTTGAAATAAAACATCTTCAATTTGAACTCTGTCTGGGTACCAGTTCAACAAGAAAATCACTTGTATCACTTCACTTGTAGTCCCGTTTATCTTTGATTTGCTCGAGCGGGTGCCAGTAACGTCTCCATTTGTCCCTGTCTCGAGCTAGTGCAACCCAATGATATCTGCTCGCTCCAGGAACAGGAAGAGCCTCAAATCGTTCATTCAGAGATTTGATGAAGAAATCTGACCATCTAGTTGGTGGATGGCCACGAGGTCTTCTGACGTCCCGTGGAATCCAGTCGGTAACAGCTCTAGTCCAGTGGTCATCTCTGAATCGCATTACATGACCGGCCCATCTGATTTTTGATGTAAGAGAATATGTGGCATAAAGGCCAAAGAGATTTTTTTACCGTTGCATACCTGAAATTTATATATAAGTAGGTAAACAAATAAAGCATGTGATTAACATTATTATGACTTATGATTAAAGATGATCCATGTATGCAAAAGTATGTTTAATAATCCCATCATAGTTGGTCATTTTTTAAATATAAAGTATAATGTAAAATTCCCTTAACGTTTGAAAAATACTACAGACTATTATTTTAGTTTTTAATTAATTCGGGGGGGGCTGGAGCGATAGTGCAGCGGGTAGGGCATTTGCCTTGCATGTGGCTGACCTCCGTTCAATTCCTCTGCCCCTTTCGGAGAGCCTGGCAAACTACCAAGAGTATCCTGCCCTCACGTCAGAGCCTGACAAGCTATCTGTGGTGTATTCAATATGCCAAAAGCAGTAACAACAAGTCTGACAATGGAGACGTTACTGGTGCCCACTTGAGCAAATCCATGAGCAACAATGACAATTTATTTGGGAGGGAGAAATTTTTTGTATCTTTTTAATCTTGGAAATTGTTAACTTTCTAGCAATACTAAGCTACACATCTAGCTAAGGTATACAGAATACTGACATTCTGAGAGAATTTTCCAAAACAAAATCCTCACAATTCCCAAGACTAAATTCTTGGGGAAATTCTAATAATTTGTATTAACCCAGTACTCAAAATGGCAAGTGAAAGAAGTTTATTGAGTATTTTATTTCTCAACAAAAATATCTTCAGGAGAGTGTAACATCAGACTTTACTTTCTAAAAGGTTTACAGATCATTCTGTCTTTCTCTCCAAATTATGACTACTACCTTTGCACTTTGATACAATGAACACCCCTTCATTGTGCAAGAACTAAGAACACTGTAGAATTAAATTGATTTTAAGACATTAATTAAAGACTTGAAGTCATTATACTGATATACCATTACAAATAAAAATCTATGATGTATACAAATATTTTTGTCTCTACAGAATTTATTTTCCTTACCATTAAACAAAAACAAAATGAATTCCAGAGAATAGTCCACTGACAAATGACAGTTGTTTATTCTAGGAAATATTTAAAGATAGAAGGTCAATGCATCTAAATTACATACATTTTGTAGTGGAATTTTTAAAAATGTGTTGCTATATACATTTGCTATTATAGGAAAAGAAGACATGCTTACTTAGATTATGATGATAGTTCAATACTATAGTGATGATTGCTAAAGTATCTGTGAGTCAGAGCAATAGTGCAGTAAGTAGAGTACTTGTTGAGTACTCACAGGTCCAATCTGGTTCAATCCCCAGTATCCCACATGGTCTGTGATGCCCTGCCAGGAGTGATCCCTGACTACAGAACCAGAAGTAAGGCCCTGAGCACTGCCAAGTATGACTGCCAAACATGACAATAACAACAACAGCAAAAATCTGGGAGTGATTTCCCAAGCAGTTGTCAGGGAAGTGAGGGGAGGTTTCAAGGGGCCCAGGGACTCCTCACATATTCAAATTAAAATGAAGCATTAAAATTTTTGTGTCTTTATAGACTGTTTATAAACTAAAAAACATTGTACTGTTAATGCATTTATAAGAAAATCTATAAAAAATTCTCCACAGAGAAATTTCCACTACAAATTTCCACGACAAAATGTATGTAATTTAGTAGCATTGATGTGCAATCTTTAAATAAATCAACAGAAAATGTTAATAATGAGGGCAAGACAAAACAATAATTGGAACAAAGGGAAACAACACAATGCTAAATTTAAATGAAGTCATATTTATGATTATACTATATACGTGTCGCAAATGTTTTCATTAAATATGGATATTTAAATTGAAAATTTAAAAAATTTATCAAACTATGGAGAGGAATCTTAAATAAACATGCAAATTCAATATAGATATATGGAAACATGTACTTTGCGTATAAATTTAAGAAAGCTGGTACATATGTATTATTTTTGAAACATTTTTAATTTTAATTTTATTATTTTGTTTGGTTTGAGGTCACACCTGGCTTTACTCAGGGTTACTCCTGGCTCTTAATTAAGGCATCACTCTTGCCTGGCTCAGAGAACAATTTGACATTGACAACTGAACCAGCCTTGTCCGCTGTGACTAATTTGTGTTATCAGTGACTATGAAAGTTACTTCTTACTGAAGAATAATCAGATGCTTAGAAAGTTTTCAATAGGGCCAAAGAGACAAACCATGAGCAGGTGTTTGCCATTCATGTGGCTTACTTGGGGCATTGCATATAACCCCTCCCCCCCACCCCCGGGCAGCCAGAAGGTACCCCTCCATGAGTGCAGAGCTAGGAGTGAGCCCAGAGTGTGCTTACCTACTGTTCTTTCTCTCTGACCTTCTCACCAAGGCAAATGGCATCTATGAAAAAACTACAGTCATTGTACTTAATGGTGAAAAATTATTTGTCTAAATTGGTAGATACACATGATTATAGCTCTGGTTAATTAAGTCAGATATTGAAGAGTTTTGTGAAAATGTGATGTATTGTAACAGTTCACTCTATTTCTTAAATTCCTAGATATTCAACTTTTTCATAAATTTTATTTTATTAAACCCACTGTGAGCTATAAAGTTACTCATAGTTGGGTTTTAGACATCCAGTGTTCCAACACCAATCCCCCCATCAGTGCTATCCTTCCTCCACCAATATTCTTAGGACCTACCCCCATCTCCAGTCTGTGTCTTGAGAGGCACCCTTTTATTGTTTATAAAGTTTGGGTTTCATGATTTCAGTGTTGTTGACTCTACGGTAGTTGGATTCTGAACTCTATCATTCCTTATTTTGTACAAAATTCTATATGGGATTAAAAAATTCTTTCTTGGGGCTGGAGCAATAGCACAGCAGGTAGGGCATTTGCCTTGCACGTGGCCAACCCAGGTTTGATTCCCAGCATCCCATATGGTCCCCTGAGCAGCACCAGGGGTAATTCCTGAGTGCACAGCCAGGAGTAACCCCTGTGCATTGCCGGGTGTGACCTAAAGAGCAAAAAAATATATATATATTTCTTGAGGCTGGAGAGATAAAACTGCAGGCAAAGCACTAAAATTCTAAAAATGGTGAAATTTGACCTAAAGATTTGCTGTGCACTGAATGCTAAAATTCCAACGCCCTGTGTAATAACAGTAGAGGAGAGTAGTTTAGGAAAATAGGACACTGGTGTCATTACTGGGATTTGTGACCTTACAAAAGAGAACCCAAAGAGTTTTTTGTTTGTTTGTTTTTGTTTTTCACCCTCTGTGGGCATAGAAAGAAAACAACCTCCTGTGGGCCAGAAAACAGGGTCACATTAGGCACCAAATCTATTATCCTAGATTCTTGCCATCAGCATTAAGATCTGTGACAAATAAGTTTCTGTTGTAGATGAACCACCCTAGCTATGGGTTTATGTTATAGCAGCCCTAAATGACCTATAACAAATTCAATGAATTCTCATTAAAATTGCAACGGACTTTCTCATAGAGGTAAATATCACTGTCTAGATGGAAATGAGTATCAGATCTGAGTTTATATACTCATATGTCACACGTGGTGACTGAGTTTGAGAAAAGAAGAGTCCAGTCAGTGTCAATTTTGTGTCTATAACAAGACAAGTCCCAGTCTGAGGGCCATTTTATGCCCATGCAGAGAATATTTTTAGAATTTTGAAACTTCAAACATTCCATGGCTATTATTATTTATGCATACAGTTGTCTGTGAAAACCAACTGTAGGATAACATTGGTTTGTCCCTCCTCCCTTGCCACAAGGAGTTTAGGTTTAAGTGCTCTGGAGACACTCCTATTACTTTGTTTATCTGTAAATTTTTCTCTGCATCCTCCTTCCCAACCAGTTAATCACCTTTTACTAATCAGATTCTGTTATCTTGTAAGATTAGATCCTTCTAAGGCCTCTGAGCTTGTATTATAAGTTAGTGTCTTTTGCATAGTTTACCTTAAAGCAATGTCCTTTCTGTATGGACACAAGAAGACAGTTAATATTGTGCTTATAACTTGGGAGTTGATTGACTCCAATTATATTTCCTCCTGAGTATCTGCTTTCTCAACTCAGTTGCCCTTAGTTTCTAGCACCCCAAGAGCAGGGTCCCGACAAGGGACAGGGACAGAATAAACCCAGGGCAAGCTGTGAGCTACCCTGGCATCGAAATGGGCCAGGCCAAAGTGCCACAATACTCAACTATAAGTTGAGGGCATGATCATGGACAATGTTGTCATGATCCAAAGGTAATGATGAGACTAAGACCCTGCTGGGGTTAGGAAGATTAACCTGGCCTGAGGACTGTGGCCTGGAATGTATTGTGAGATGTCCTCAGGAAGAACCAAAATTTATGTTTCTTACTGTGCTCATACAGAATGACATTGCTAGAAATATTAGAAGTAGATTTACTATAACTATTTAAGCAGATTACTAGCTCACACCCTGACACACCCTTGTTCGGAATCACACCCTTGAGCGGATCTCCTTAGATGAGATTTCCCTAGATGAGATTTTGTTAATCTCCTCAAGAAATGGTCTTATCCTTCTTTGTTGATTTGTTGATGTTAAACCCACCTTTGTGCTACTGCCTTATGTAATTCGCTATATAAACTGAGACTGTGGGGCAGAGAGGAGAGACAGAAGAAGTGGAGAGAGATCCAGAACCATGAGAGAAGCAGAGAGAGAGAACGAAATAAACTGATCAAGCAACCAGTTTGGCCTACTTCCTTCCGTCGCCTGCCCTTGACCAATAGCCATACACAGCGGTTCCAGAGCACTGAACGTGGGCGGTGAGACAGAGCCGCCCCGAGAGCCCGGGAGTGCACAAGGAGTGCACACACCCATCGGCGTGCCTTAGTTTTTTACAACCAACTATTTTTATTAGAATATTTCATTTTTATCTACATTTGCATAAATAACTCAAGTGTTTGTAGTTTTCAGTGCTCCAATACATGTAATAGAGACCAAGTCCCTAAAACTCGTTATAATGTTCATTTAGTAGAATTGCAGTGGAACTTTCAGGAGTGCTAGAGTTTTACAGTAAATATTCTAAAAATTCCTAGACATGAATTAGAGATTGGATAAATTGTGTTGTATTCACATACAGAAAAATCTCATCCAATTTATATATGGATATATTTATCTAACCTCTCATTGATTTGTGGTAGAAAATCTAAGGTGTAGTTAGTATCATTATGTCACAAGAATCATATGTGTGGTGCTTCTTAGAGTTCACTTATGAGTTCCATGAATTTTTATTTTATTTCTATAAAATGAGTCAACCCAAGAACTTTGTATTCTAATCCAAACTTTTTAAATAAGAAATTGTAGGTCCACCTCCAAGTGCTGCTGCCATATAGATTTATCCACCAGTCCTGCTATGGATTCATGACTAAGTCTCCAAGAAGATGCAAATCAAGCAGCTAAAATTCATGGATATATTGTTCCTCTGGCTGAAAACTCTGGGACACCTTCAAGAGTAGGGACAGACTGAGTTTGGCTAAGTTCCTGCCCTGCTGACCCCTGGGAAGTCTTACCCACACCCTGCTGCAATAACTATGCCAAGAGATCAACTATACCATTCAATAATGCTCTCTGCAGAGAACATCAAATTGCAAAATATTTCAGGAACCTCAGTGCCAGGCTGAAAACTCTGCGGTTTTCTTGGAATGTGTTTGTGTGTGTGTGTGTGTGTGTGTCTGTCTGTGTGTGTGTGTGTGTGTGTGTGTGTGTGTCTGTAGTGGGGGGAGGCTGCCCCAGGCAGAGAATGTAAATCTGAAGTCCTGGCAGCCGCACCCACCTCCCACAGCTGCCTTCTCTTCAACTCATTGGCCCAGACCATAGATTCTGAAGTCTCTGGACCTCCAAATTCCTCAATACTGAAGTTCTAGTAGGAACACACCAAGCTAGATGGGAGAGTAACATAGAAACAAACTAAACTCAGCAAATAAAAACAATAACACAAAAGGTTCAACTAGCAACAAGCAGCTTAGTAAATCCTTAGGAAGGACTTTAACAATCCTGTGGTGAGATAGAACAATTTTTACATAAAAATTTGATTTTTAAATTCATCGATTTTAATATTGTGGCTTTGTTGTCTAATCAATTTGAACTCTAAAATTATATTAACATTCATAACTTTTATCTACATTAAATATAAATCAATAAAATCAAACCTACGAAAACAAAAAAATTAAAGCAAGTTTTACAAAAATAAAAAACCACCACTTAATAGCAATTCTTAAAAATATATATAGGGTATTTTATTGACAATTTTAAAAAATATAAAAAAAATTGTTATGAGACAAATCATTTGGAGTGAGCAGACACCATTAGGTTACACTAGCATGCAACAGGGACAAATAGAGACATTACTGGCACCGGTTCCAGCAAATTGATGAGCAACATGATGACAGGTAACAAGTGAGAAGTGAGACAAATACTTTTACAGATATAAAATAAAATATGCTTTAATTTGCTTTCTACTTGAATCTAGAGTTTTCTATGAAATACTTTCCAAACATAAATTAAATGATTTTGCAGGACATATTTAAACTTTCAGTAAAAAATTAATATATTTGACTTGGAAAATATTATATTCTAATATTGTTCAGTAATTCAGTTATAATCAATGAGGCCTTTACTTAAACATGCACATGTATCAAGATATAAAGACTTGCCCAAAATGTGAAGCATGTGCTTTTATTGATATTTTCACTAGGGGCAAACGATTGCCATCTCTAAAACTGCTACAATATGGGGGAGAGATCTTCAACACAAGCAAAAGAAAATGAAATTATTTTGACTTCTGAAACTATCAGAACATTTATTTTTAGTTATTAAATGAGTTAAAGAAAGTGCTTGTGGAAATATGTTTTCTAACTTTCTTAAAAGCTAATTTAGTATATTTTTTCAAGGAGTTTCTAAAATTCTACTGAAGGGAACTAAAACATCAGAATCTGTATAGAGCACAATTATGGAGCTATTATAATTACAACTCTTAAATAACTGGTGCATATTTAAAATGTAGATCACAAGTTGAAATTTATGATGGGCTTCCCAAGATTGTATCTCTTGTATCACTTGTCATACAAGTGTTCATTGATTTGTTCATTGATTTGTTCGAGCAGGTGTCAGTAACATCTCCATTCATCCCTGTCACATGCTAGTGTAGCCCAATGTTGTCTGCTCGCTCCAGGAACATGAGGAACCCCAAACTGTTCATTCATGGTCTTGATGAAGAAATCTAACCTTCTTGTAGGTGGGCGGCCATGCAGTCTTTTGACGTCCTGTGGGATCCAGTTGGTAACAGCTCTAGTCCAGTGATCATCTCTAAATCGCATTACATGTCTGGCCCATATGATTTTCAATGCCTTGGCAAATGAGACAGCATCCCTTGATTCTTTTCTCTTTAAAACGTTTTATTAGTGAATCATGTGTGGTACAGTTAGAGATTTACAACCTTTCATGCTTGCATTTCAGTCATACAATTATCGAGTACCCATCTCTCCACCAGTGCCCATTCTCTACCACCAATGATCCCAGTATCCCTCCCAGCACGCCCACCCCTTCCTTTCCACAGATGCTGCCTCTGTGGCAGGGCATTCCCTTTTGTTCTTTCTTTGCTTTTGGGTGTGATAAGTGATTGATGAAGGTCGGAACTCCGGATTCCTTCTCTCCCTTGAGTGAAACGTAATGCTCCAAGCATAGTTCTTTCGATTCCTCTTTGGAATACCTGAATAGCGTTCTCATCCTGTTTTTGTAGATCCCAGGGCTTTGAGGTGTATGTTAGTGCAGGAAGAATGGTGGAGTCAAAAAGATATGCCCAGAGCCTGAGTTTCTTCGTCCTCTTAACCTCTTTGACACTCTTGAAGGCATTCAAGGCTGGTTTCTTTCTCTTGCACAGTTCAGATGCCAGGTCATTTATCACGTTGACTTCTCAACCTAGGTACACATAACTGTTGCATTCTGGAGGTGTTTGTTCCGTTGAGGGCAAACGGAAGATCAGGAACTAGTCTGTTTCTCATAAATATTGTCTTTGTGAGATTCAGCTGCAGTATGACTTTTCCACACTCACGGTCAAAGTCTGCCAGCATTGGTGCCACTTGGCTGATATTTGTTGTTATTAGAGAATATTATCAGCAAAGTGGAGGTGGTGTAGCTGCTGACGGTCTATCTTCACTCCCATTTTTTTCCCAATCCAGTCATTGCCTGATGTTCTCAAGCGTGGCACTGAAGAGTTTCGGTGAAATGGTGTCATCCCTCTCTTTACGTCAATGATCACTTTTTTGCAGAATGGTGAGATCCTGGTGGTGAATTTGTAATACACCTCACAGAAGATCCTGATATACTGAGTTTGAACACTCTGTTTGGCTAGGGCTTTGATGACTGCTTCAGTCTCAACAGAATCGAAAGGCCTTTTTTAAATCGATGAACATTAGATAAAGTGGCATCTTGAACTCTCATGAAAATTCAATGAGCTTGGTCACTATGTGGATATGGTCAATCATCCTGAATACTTTTCAGAACCCGGCTTGCTCACATGGTTGTCCTTCGACTAGTGTTCTGCCAATCTATTCAGGATGACTCGAGTGAAGAACTTGCAGATGATGAACAACAGGCAGATTGGGCAATAGTTGCCAATGTTGTGGGTGTTTTCCTTCTTGAACAACAGGACGGTCCTGCTGGTTTTCCACTGGGACAGAACCTTGCATTCAGACATTGTGAGAAGAGCTGAGCCAGTGTAATGAAAAGAACTAGCAGCAGATTCTTCAGGTGTTCGGGTCTGACCTTGTCTGGACTGGATGCTGTATGCTTCTTTACTGACAAAATGGTGTTTTGGATTTCAGAAGGGAGAACGCTGGGAATGATATATTCAACCTGTGGAATTTGGTATGTGGGCAGGTGGACATGGCTATCAAAGATATCTGAGTAGAATATGTGGATAACCTTTTCCAGTGCCCTTCTGGAAGATGTGATAGATCCATCAGGACGTCGGAGGGTAGTCACCTTGGTCTTATAGTTGGCGAAGGACAGGCGGGTATTGCAAAAACTTTCCCCGACTTCTGCCGCATCAGCCAACACTGCTGCTCTTCTCTCTCTGAGGTCTTCCTTTATCGCTTCTCTGCACAGCTTTGTGAGCTCAAACGTTTGTGATTGCTTGAGGCTTGTGCCAGACTACGTCAGTGAATGAGCTTGAGAGTTTCTGAAGATAGGTGACTTTTTGTAGCTTTCCCTCTCTCTGCATTCCTTGCACAATCACGGAGGTTCTGAACCAGTCAATTGTATTCCTTGTCGATGTTGTCAATCATGGCATCTTTCCATATTGCTGCAATAGTGCCAAAGAGCTCCCAGTTGGTGGTAGTTCTGGGAGTTCTCTTCTTAAACTTTGCAGCCCTTTTTCCCCCACTCTGTGAAGTAGAATTCTGCATGAAGTGGTCTGATGCCATTTGGAATTTTGGGACAATAGCAACCTTGGTCAGGCAAAAGCGTTGATTGAATATGATGTGGTCAGTTTTGTTGTGGAACTGTCCACCAGGAGACTCCCATGTCCAAAATTTAGATTTGGTCTTCTGGAACTGCGAGTTGCCATGGATAGTCTCGTGATGAACTCAGACAGTCTCTCACCCAGTTCCTTCATTCTAAGCCATGGGTCCCAATGTGGAGTTTGGGTGACCTTCTAGGACCTAGCTTGGTATTAAAATCACCAACAATGACCTTGTAGAAGGTGTGGTCTTCTTTATAGAAATTCTCCAGCTACATGTAGAACTTCTCAATTTCTTCTTCATATTGGTGTATATAGGTGCATAGACGACAAAGATAGAAGCTGCCGGCAAGGAGCCATATCTATTCAAATGTAAGAGTCCGACTTGGGTTGTTAGACATTCGAACTAATCAATGCTTATGGCCAAGTTAATACTGACAAGGACACTGACAAGGACACCGACACCATCAACTCCTCTACTTTTGCATGTTCCGAGAAACAGTTCTTCTCCATTTTCAAAAATGGCATGATCTGTTCGATGCCTTCTCATCTCAGTCAATGCAATGACGTCGTACTTGATCTTCCTCGCTTGCACCATCAGGTCCTCAATGGATGTTTCTGATGCCAGTATACATGCGTTAAAAGATAACTACCCTAATAACCTTAACTCAACTTTTCACAAGTCTCCTAAATTAGAGCCTAAGTCAGCTATCTCCAGTTAGAATTAGATAATTAGTGGCAGAAGAAAATTTAAAGATCTCCATTTGATATGAGTATTTCAAGTTAAAACAAACAAAGAAATTGTTCCCAACTATGGCTACTTCAAAGCTGAGGAAAGTATAAATTTGGCTTTTAGCAGTTAACAGCTCAGTTAAAACAAGAATAAAATAAATCATTTTTATTGTGATTAGTTACTAAAAAGTTTATTTTTAGAGTGAGAAAGAAAATTAGTTAGAACTCATTTATGGGATGTAGGATGACATTACTTTGTCCTCTCCCCCCTTGCTATGAGTAGCTTGTCCCGGTTTCTCCCGGACGAGTTTAGACTTACCCCAGCCTCACCCGTCAAGATGTTCCCGAGTCACTCCCAACCCTTTGTTTAGCTTGTAATCACTTCTCTATGCTCTCTTCCCCAAAAAGAGTTAATCAGCTTCTCCCCTTAATCTGACTTTGCTAATTTGTAAGGTTAGACCTTCCTAGGACACTAAATATTATAACATTGCCTTTCTCCCCTCTTTATTCCTTTTGAATAATTTACTTTAAAGCAATGTCTTTTTTGTATAGACACAAGAGGACAATATTATGTTTTTGTAACTTGGGGCTTAATTGGCTTAGAATATTATTCCTTCCCGGGCATCTGCTTTCTCCACTTAAGCCTCAGTTGCCCTTAGTTCCTAGCACCCCAAAAGCAGGGTCCCAACAAGGGACGGGATGGATCCAGGGCAAGCGGTGAGTTATGTGCTACACTGGCATCGAGATGGGCCTGGCCAAAGTGCCTAATTCTTAACTATAAGTTAAGAGCTTGATCATAGAAAAATGCTGTCATGATCCAAAAGTAATGATGAGACTAGGACCCTGCTAGGAATAGGAAAGGCTGATCTGGCCTGAGCACTGTAGTCTGAGATCGAGATGGCCCCTGGAGAGCAATTCTATAAGCTTTAATGCATTTCTTATTGTGTCCATACAAAATGATTAATATTATGAATTCTTGGGGCTGGAGCGATAGCACAGCGGGTAGGGCGTTTGCCTTGCACACGGCCGACCCGGGTTCGAATCCCAGCATCCCATATGGTCCCCTGAGCAGCACCAGGGATAATTCCTGAGTGCATGAGCCAGGAATGATCCCTGTGAATTGCCGGGTGTGACCCAAAAAAGCAAAAATATATATATATATATTATGAATTTTCATATGTTTGTTGGCTGAGGAGAGGAGAAACACAATCATGGGACTCCACCCTTGGGTGGATCCTCCTGCTGAAAGGGAGTCAGTCCTAGGAGAAGCATCCCCTGAGGGAAACGAACCTCACCCTTATTGATGGTGACCACACCTATGTGTATGCCCCAACCCCCTCATGCTGGGGGATTTAACTTGGCTGTAAGAGAGGGTTGGGGGCCCAGATCCACAGATCCAGAGAGAGATCCAGAGCCGGGAAAGAAGCAGAGAGAGAGAATGAAATAAACTGATCAAGCAACCAGTTTGACCTTCTTACTTCTGTCGCCTGCCCTTGACCGACAGCACGCACAGTGGTTCCAGGGCACCAAACGCGGGCGGTGAGACAGAGTCACCCGGAGAGCCCACGAGTGCACATGCCCCTCGGCGTGCTTTAGTTATTTACAATGGGCTAAAAATTAAAAATATAAAGAAATAAACTGTATGAGATGATACCCAAAGGCAATAGAAACAAAGGCCAGGAGTACTGGTTCATGATAGGATACTTGCCACAAAGAGCAAGAGGTAGTGCACTTAGGACAGAAAAGGGTCTACCATGACAATGATAGCTGGAAATGATCAGTCTGAACAAAAATTGAGTGCTAAAAGGAGGTAAAGCAATATGCATGATACCCTTTCAGCAACAGAATTGCAAACAACAGTGCCTAGAAGGAAAATAATATATGCATATAATATATAATCTACATTATACATATATTGGGCTGGATCAATAGCACAGCAGGTAGGGCATCTGCCTTGCATGCAGCTGACCCGGGTTCGATTCCTTTGTCCCTCTCAGAGAGCCCGGCAAGCTACCGAGAGTATCTCGCCCTCACAGCAGAGCCTAGCAAGCTACCCGTGACGTATTCAATATGCAAAAAACGGTGCCTGCTAGAGCAAATCAATGAGTAACGAAATGACAATGATACAGTGATACATCTCTCTCTATATATATATATATGTATATATAGAGAACAGTGATACATCTCTCTCTCTATTATATATGTATAATAAAGAGAAGAGACAGAGAAAGACAGAGAGAGAAAAGAAAACATCTGTCATAGAGGTAGACTGCAAGGCAGGGAAAGGAGTGGGCAGGAGGGAAACTGTGAGTATTTGGTGGCAGAAAATGTGAAGGGATGGGTGTTGGAACATTGTATGTCATCACTGTCATCCCGTTGCTCATCGATTTGTTGGAGCAGGCACCAGTAATGTCTTTCATTGAGAGACTTATTGTTACTGTTTTTGGCATATCCAATATGCACAGGTAGCTTGCCAGACTCTGCAGCGTGGGCTCGATACTCTTGGTAGCTTGCTGGGCTCTCTGAGAGGGGCGGAGGAATCGAACTCGGGTCGGCCGCATGAAAGGCGAATGCCCAACCGCTATGCTATTGCTCCAGCCAACATTGTATGACTAAATCTAAATTATGAACAGTTTTGTAGCTGTATATCCCATGATTATACAACTAAAAAATTTGCATAACCCCTTTTTTTTTTGGCTTTTTGGAGGCACTCAGAGATTCTCAGGGGTTACTCAAGACAAGTGTCTTACCTGCTATATCACTTTGGCCCTATTATGTAAACTTCTTAGGAGGGAACGTCTTTTGGAATCTATTAGGTCACACTTACATAAAGGAAAGCTTAGATTTCATTTACAGTTAGCAGTTTTGGGAACCCAGGACATTCCCACTCTTTTAACTATGCACATCTAGCCTATTTGGGAGTATATTCAAACTGTATTTTGATTTCTCATGTCCATTACTAGATTAATATCTCAGAACTATTACTGTATATTGTCTGTAGAACAGGCTTCTGCTTACCTCCCAGAATGTAGCACTGTCATCCCATTGTTCATCAATTTTTTCGAGAGGGCACCAGAAACATCTCCATTGTGAGACTTGTTGTTATTGCTTTTGGCATATCAAATAAGCCAGGCAAGCTTGCCAGGCTCTGCCATGCAGGCAGGATACTCTCAATAGAGGGACGAAGGAATTGAACCAAGGTCCTCCACATGCAAGGCAAACGCCCAACCTGCTGTGCTATCGCTCAGTATACTATGAAAATTTATAAAAATCACAAAATTACCATAGCCATGGATCTTCAAAAGAATCTTAACAACAGGGTTCCATGCTTTGCATGTGTGTATATGTTTGGGAGGTGTGGGAGATGGCTTGAGTTTGATCCTAGATCCACGCAGTCAACCATTGACCACTGAATGTGAATTTGGGGACTCTTTGTACCATAAGGCCAACCACCACATTATCAGGTCTGAGAACTGAAACTTCATGCCATGCCAGGTTAGTATCTCAACATAATAAGGTTCATATATGACATATATATGGGCTGGAGCGATAGCACAGTGGTAGGGCGTTTGCCTTTCATGAGGCCATCCCGTGTTTGATTCCACTGCCTCTCTCGGAGAGCATGGCAAGCTACTGAGAGTATTGTGCCCGCGCTGCAAAGCCTGGCAAGCTACCTGTGGCATATTGGATATGCCAAAAACAGTAACAAGTCTCACAATGAGAGACGTTACTGATGCCGCTGGACCAAATCAATGAGCAACGGGGTAACAGTGACAGTGATATGACACAATCATCATTATGCATAGTGAAAACCTGAAAGTTTTTTCTCTACGATCAAAAGTAACAAGAGTAAATACTCTCAATACTACTATTCAGCATAATTTTTGAAGTATTAGGGCAACCAATTAATTAATAAAAGGATGGAAAATAAATCCAATATAGAAATATAGATATTTTTATATTGGGTATACTTTATAAGTTTTATAAAATTATCACTATTTGCATATGACCTGATATTTTACATGGAACATCCTAGAAATCCCAGTAAAAATCTATTAAACATAAGTACAGAAAAGTAGCAACTTACAATATTAACATATAAAAATATGTTGTGTTTATATATAAAAATAATAAACAGAAGGAAAAGGAAAAGTCATTCATAATCTTCTCATGAATCAAGTATTTTGAGATAAGTATAACCAAAGAAATATGACCTGAGCACATAAGACTGTAATAAAAAGGACTGTAAAACCATTTTAAAAGTATTATAAAATTGTAAAAAAAATAGACTATAGAAAACAAAAAGAAAGAATTAGCATGGCTAAAATTTATCTACTGAAATATTTTAAGTAATAGTTTTTATTGATTTATTTTCAAAAGTAATATACAGACTCAATGAAATATCTATCAAATTCTAAAGGCATTTTTCACAGAAATGAAACAAAAACTCAGGTTATCACTTGGACCTACACTAAGAGGGCAAAATTACCCCTGAGAAATGAAAACAAAACTAGAGGAATCAATATTTCACTTCCAACTGTACCACAAAGTTTAGAATCTAATACAGCATACTACTGGAATAAACACAGACCCAGAGATCACACAGTGAAAAAGAACTGAGAGCCCAGGAATAAAATTATACATCTTTGAACAATTTGCGACAATATAACCAGCAGCACACAATGGAGCAAAGGAAGTCTATTTAAGAAATCATGCTGGGAAGATTGAACATTCATACGCAACAGAATAAAAGTAGATGGCTATCTACACACACACACACACAAAAGAATTACAATATCATACACACACGAAATAATTAAAACGGACTTGTTTATAAGGTATGAATCCATAAGAAACAAAAAAGAAAATGTAATATAATATGTTCCCCAAATTTGACTTTGAAGATGCATTTGGAACTAAAGTCCAACCACAAGGGAAATAAAAGCAAAGCAAAAATTTTAAAAAAACATTATATTGCTTCAAATGTAAAAGTTCAGCACAGTGAAAGAAACCTGCATTTAAACAGAAAAATACCTCTCTGGGAGCTGGAGCCATAGTACAGTGTGAAGGGCAGTTGCCTTGCATATGGCTGACAAGGGTTCAATCTCTGACACTCCACATGGTCCTGCAAGCTGAAAGGAGTGATCCCTGAGCCCAGAGACAGGAGTATGCCCTGAGGACAGACAGATGTGCCCCCACCACCCAAAATAAATATATGAATCTAATAAAAACTTGGTATAGATTCTAAACAGTCAGTAATCTGAATAAGAATTATGGTTGTCTATAGGAATATAGAAATTGTTCATCATCTTATTATTAGGTGAATTAAATAATTTTAAAATGGGAAAAAACCCAATGATATAGCTGTTACAGAGTGATTATTTTTCAAAAGAAGAAACAAGTATTGAAGAGTATGTGGAGAGAAAGGAACACTTACACACTGTACTGTGGTCGGAATACAAGTTAGTATAGCCGTTAAAGTAGTGTATGCTCAAGAAACTGTACTGTAGCACTTTGCTCATCGATTTGCTCGCACGGGCACCAGTAACATGTCCATTGTGAGACTTGTTGTTACTGTTTTTGGCATATTGAATACACCATGGGTAGTTTGCCAGGCCCTGCCGTGCAGGCGAGATACTCTCAGTAGCTTGCCAGGCTCTCCAAGAGGGGCACAGGAATTGAATCCAGGTCAGCCGCATGTAAGGCAAATGTCCTACCACTGTGTTATCGCTCCAGCACTGATTATTTTAATTAGTTATGATATTTATTTTTCTCCTGAGATACCTAAGTATACTTATAATATGCCTAAAAATCTTTTCTAAATCCAAAATGATAGTCATTGTATTGTCATTTTTAATTGGACCATTTATTTTCTGAATTTTGTTGTCCTATATTCCAGAATTTCTCCCAAAGCCCTCACATGTCCAGTGACCTTTACTATGAACTGAAATCCAGCTACCAAATCTTTCCCTTATGCATCTTCATTTTGGACCCAATCCAGCTGTGCTCAGGGCTTTCTTCTGTGTCTGCACTTAGGAATCACTCCTAGTAGGA
Source organism: Sorex araneus (assembly GCF_027595985.1). Classification (NCBI taxonomy): domain Eukaryota; kingdom Metazoa; phylum Chordata; class Mammalia; order Eulipotyphla; family Soricidae; genus Sorex; species Sorex araneus. The sequence goes on from NC_073305.1 coordinate 83,449,496, forward strand.
CTTGCGGGATTATATGAGGTGCCAGGGATCAAACCAAGTCACCTGTGTCCAATGCAAGTGCCTTAATTGCTATTCAGTCTCTTTAGTTCATATTCTACGTTTATTTCTAGGCTTGGGAATTATCTCTTATTGTAGTCTAGAGCAGGGCTTCTTAAATTTTTTCTGCTTGTAACCTGACCCTCTTTACCCCCATTTTTTTTCATTGACTCACCATGAGATACACAGCTACAAGTCTGTTTATGATCGAGCTTCACACATACAAAGTTCAAAGACCCTTCTCTCCACCTGTGTCCCAAATTTCCCTCCTGCCCCCAACCTATCTCTATAGCAGGCACTTTACTTCTTTCTCTCTCTCTCTCTATTCCTTTTGAGTATTACTGTTTACAATACAGAGGTTTTCATGTTTGCTTCTTTACCTACTTTCAGCACGTAGTTCTAATCCAGAGTGATCATTTCCAACTATCTTTGTCTTAGTGGTCTCTTCTCTACTCTAACTGCCTTTTAAAAAAATTAATGTTTTTTAATTAATGAATCATCGTGAGGGTACAGATGCAGGTTTACATATTCTCATGCTTGTGTTTCTGTCATACACAGTTTGAGTACCCATCCCTCCACCAGGACCCGTTCTCCACTGGTGATCCCATCATCCCTCCCACCCACCCTCACTCCATCCCTCCCCCCAACCTCACCTCTGTGACAGGGCAGCCCCTTTTGTTCTCTCTCCTTTTGGGTGTTGTGGTTAGCAATGGAGGCATTGGGTGGCCATCGTGCTTGGTCAATACTCTGCTTTGAGCATGCCTCTCCCATCCCAAGCGGGTTCTCCCACAACATTTCACTTTCTGTTCCCTTCTCTATCTGAACTGTCTTTTCCCCCCAGCATGTGAGGCCAGTTTCCAAGCCATGGAGCAAATCTGGTACTTATTTATGCTGTTCTTGGGTGTTAGTCTCCCATTCTGTTGTTTTATATTCCACAGATGAGTGCAATTCTTCTATGTCTGTCTCTCTCTTTCTGGCTCATCTCACTTAGCATGATACTTTCTGTGTTGATCCACTTATATGCAAAGTTCATGACTTCGTCTTTTCTGACAGCTGCATAGTATTTCACTGTGTAAATGTACCAAAGTTTCTTTACTCGGGCACTTGTTGTTTTCCAGCTGTTGGCTATTGTAAACAGTGCTTCAATGAACATACAAATGCAGATGCCATTTTGACTATACATTTTTGCCTCTTCAAGATATCCCAACTGCCTTTTTTCCAGTCATCTGAAGCAGGCTTCCAACCATGGACCAATCCTCCTGGCCCTTGTATCTACTGTTATTGGGTATTAGTCTCATATTAAGTTTATTTACATTCCACAAATGAGTGCGATCATTATATGTCTGCTCCTTTCCATCTGACTCATTTTACTTGGCATGATACTCTCCATGTCCATGCACTTATAAGCAAATTTCATAACTTAATGTTTCCTAACAGCTGCATATTATTCCACTAGATAGATGTACCATACTTTCTTTATCCAATCATCTGTTCTTTGGCATTTGTGTTATTTCCAGATTCTAGCTATCGTGCTGCAATAATCATAGAAGTGAAGATGGCAGTTCTGCTATAAGTTATTTGGCTCCAGTGTATATGCCCTAAAGTGGTAATACTGGATTGTATTGAAGCTCAATTTCTAGTCTTTTCCACTCCTTTTTAGTTCTGCAAATTCTAGCTTTAGAATCCTTAAATTACATCCTCATCCTTCTCATCTTTGTAAATTCATCATACTTATTCCAATTCTATATACTTAAAATAAACTTGGAAGGGGCTTTCAGGTAAAACCCCAGGACAACTATAAAAAACATCAAATATTGCCTTTCTTGAAGTCTTTGAGCTGCCTTCTATTTGAGAACTTAAAAATTATCCTCCATATATTTATTCCAATAATTCATTCTGCCTGAACTTTTGTATTAGAAACACTATTTGTCCTTTAGATGTTTGACATAAGTCAATATCTACAAGTTTATAATTTTGCACAGATTGAACTGCTTAATTATACCCATACATACTGAGCATTAAGTTATTTCATATTTAATCTTGTTCTGGGATTTAAAAGTAAAACACTCCAAGTAATTTAGCAGTCATTAATAAGACTAATAATTGAGACGGAACATATATTAGGTATTGATTTTTTAGCATGTTTCATTAAAATTTTAAATGTAAGAAAGTTGTACTATACACTTAATAAATAAAACTATAAAAAGAACAAATCTTTTATATACACATGAGTAAAGGGAATGCAATATAAAAATTATATATATACTTACAGATAACTAATGAATAAATAAAACATTTTTTTGGCCTTTTAAGCAGTGCTCATGGGACCCCGGGGCAATTCTGTGTGAAACTCTCTGAATCAGGATAAATGGTTTAATGCTCTAGTCCAGCAATTCAGAGCTACCTGGGTACAGAGATACTAAAGGCCTTGAAAGCTAGATCCAGCAATGTTTGGGTGGAACCATGTAGTTCATGTGCCTGCACATGCAACATATACATCCTAGACTACTAAGCTAGTTCCCTATCCCAATCCAATAATTTTACTATTTTAATTTTAATTATTTTGGGGAGCCTCCTGGGCATTTCTGAGGATTCTAAGGAGCTCCTTTGCCAAACAGTTGAATGAAAGAATGTGGCTTCTTGGTTCTCAAAGTGCCAGGGGGCCACCAGGCCACCTCTGGCATTTAGGTGGCCGTGTGGTGCTGGGGATCAAATCAGGGTCTCATATATATAAGACATGCGCTCTAACTCTTATACTCTCTTCTAGTTGCTAGGACAACATTTTAAAATTAACATAAGCTCTGTCTAAATGATCTGATATTACCAAATTTGGATTCAGACATAATTTTAAGTTATACAGAATAGGCAAGTAGAGTCAATATAGCTACCTTATTCTTTTTAAAATTTGAACAACATATTACTGCAGTCCTAAATTTATGGTAAACTTTTACCAATGATCTTTAAATCTATTTAAAATCCTCTCCGAAATAACAAAATCAACCAAAATTCGGTGGTAATTAAAATGTATATCTAAAGATATACATACTCTTTCTCAATATTCTCAATATTCCCCTTTATTGTTTTAATCGGACTGGAGCTATAGCACAGTGGGTAGGGAATTTGCCTTGCACGCAGCCCACCGAGGTTTGATTCCTCCATCCCTCTCGGAGAACCTGGCAATCTACCGAGAGTATCCCACCCACATGGCAGAGCCTAGCAAGCTACCCATGGTATATTCAATATGCCAAAAACAGTAACAACAAGTCTCACAATGGAGACGTTACTGGTGCCCGCTCAAGCAAACCAGTGAACAACAGGACATCAGTGTTACAGTGTTACAATACATGAAATATCCAGTATAACACCCTCCAACACAGTGTTCCCTCCACCTTTGTCCCCATGACTCTCCATCTCATTCCTGTGGTAAGCTTCCTCTTGAAGAGACTTCTCAATTTCTATTGTCTTTGGGCATTTGTTATTCCCCCACTATGATTTGCGATATCTTGTATATAAAAGATATCATGCTGTGTATGTCCCTCTCCCTCTGACTAACTTCACTCAGCATGATACTCTCCCGATCCATCCATATAGCAGCAAATTTTCTCATAGCCAAATAGTATTCCATTGCATATATGTATTGTAGTAGTTTTTTTATCCAGTCATCTGTTCTTGGACATGTGCCTATTTCCAGATTTGGGAGATTGTGAATAGTGCAAATGTCTTTTCTGAACATACCTTTTGACTATGGGGTAGCACTGTTGGACCGTTGTTCATCGATTTGCTTGAGTGGGCACCAGTAACGTCTCCATTGTGAGAATTGCTACTGTTTTTGGCATATTGAGTATGCCACGGGTAGCTTACCAGGCTCTGCCCTGCAGGCGGGATACTCTTAGTAGCTTGCTGGGCTCTCCGAGAAGGATGGAGGAATCAAACCCGGGTGCAAGGCAAATGCCCTACCTGCTGTGCTATAAAAACAAACAAACAAAAAAAACAGAATGTGTGCAAGCAGAACACCAGTTGAGTGAGCATGTGTGCAAACACCACAGCTCACAGGTGTGAGTCATGGAGTGCTTTGGCCAAGTGTGTGAACAGTGCAACCAGATGAGCACCACAACTAAATGTGTCTGTGTGATCCCTAGTCATCACAATAACTGCAAGAAAAGGGAAGAAAGAGGCAGCATATGGGAGGGTGGACAGATAGGCAGGCTACATGCAATCCCAAGGGCATATTCGAGGCCAATAGTGCTCAATATGATCTAACTACCTTTACAAAGAACTGCACAAACTCTCTTTTTCTTTCAAATACCTCCCTATGATTTTGACTTTCCTCTGTCATGTACTTAGACGCACAACATCTGTGTAGATAAGTACAGACATACCTGGTTTGTGACTAGGAAATGAAGATAACATACACTGAATAATCTAGAGGGTAGGTGTCAAAAAGTAGAATTGCTGAATCTTCCTGAAACCTAACTCCTCATTTTTTAAAAAAAAGTTCCCATATTGTTTTTCAAGAAGTTTGAAATATCCCCTGCCAGCAGGGAATGAAGGTACCTTTCCCCCACATCAATTCCAATGCTTATTTATGTTCTTTATGATATGTGTCAGACTCTCTGATGTAAGATGGTATCTCATTGTACCGTCATAATTTTCATTTCTCTCATTGTTAGTGATAAAGAACATTTTTTGTATGACTTTTAGCCATCTGTGTGGCTTCTTTCAACAGGATTCCACTCATACCTTCCCCCCACTTTCTGATATTTTTTTGTACTTATACCAGCATTATATACATCTTTAATCAATGAATTGTGGGCAAATACTCTCTCCCCGTAAGGGTATCTTTTATCTTGACAACCATTTTGTTTATGGTGCAGAAGCTTCTAGTTTGTTATAGTCCCATTTCTTTATCTTTCTCTTAGTTTGCTTGGCCATTGGTACTGAATTTTTGATGATGCCTGTAGCTTCAATATCATGGAGTGTTCAGTGGACTCAGGTTTGATATCAAGGTCTTCATTTCATTTTGATTTTGTTTTGGGGCATGTTGTTCAAAAGGAATCTGAAATCATAATTTTTGCTTGTGACCAGCACCGTTTATTAAAATGCTTTCTCTGCTCCACTTCATGCATTATATTTGCTACTTTATCAAATATAAACTTGACTACAAAGTGAGGGATCTGTCTCTAGACTCTCAATTATATTCAATTGACTTGAGAACCTATATTTATTCCTGTACCACACTGTTCTAATTGCCTCAGCCTTATTGGGGAGAATAGGAGAGAGAGAAACTTCCTATTATCTTTATTATAGCATTGCTTTATCTATTTGGTGGGTTGGGTTTTATTTGTCCGTATAAATTTTAATAGCATTTGATCTATGTCTTTATAAAATTTTATGGGTATTTTTATAGGGACTGCCTTGAATATGTATAATGCTTCAGGCAAGATTGCCATTTTTACAATATTTGTATATCTCACATCTCCTCAGGAACCTACTTAAAAATCTGATCCCAAAATAACTGGATTTGCAAATAGGCCATTGGGAATCATTATATCATGTATATAGCCATCATGAAATAAAAGGACAGAGTTCTAGCAAGTTCTTTGCCAGTGTGGACGCAAAAGTTCAGACATCTGCAAACTACACCTGCCAGGAGTTTTCTAATCAGGACCCACCAGGGCTGACACCCTGATCTCAGACTTCTAGCCTCTAAAAATGTATAAATAATACCTCCATAATTTTGTCCAGTGCTACAGTGAAGTGCTATGCTATATTGTCAGAACTATGAATTATTTCTCCAGAGTTCCTTTAATTTCTTTGAGTTCCTCTAATGAGAAACTTTTTACCAGCCAATGTCACTTCCTCTAGAAAAATCTTTAATACTCTCTGCACATCCACTTCTTAATTTATATTGATAAGCTGCTCCTTGACTACACTTCTCTGATAATGACACCACTAGAGAAAAAGAACATTCGCCTTCTTCCAGTGAGTTAATTTTCTGTAATTCCATTTCAAAGAAATTTGAGGTTCATTTTACATACTTTCACTTTTTGTTTTTCTGAGGTTTTTTTTTTGTTGGTAAACTATCTCTTTACATATTATTAGAAAATGTCATGTGGATTTATCACTGGGAGACAAGGAGGCAATTGTATGTGTTGCCATCTGTACATGAGTTGAATAACAGATAAAAGTGACCAGTCACTGACAGTGTATGGAAAAAAAATAGGCACATCTGTTATTTAAATACTGGTTGGTAGATTGCAGAATAGACAGTAAAGTCTGTATGTTATGTCATTAATTACAGCAAATAAATAATAGCATGAACATGTTGACCATGTTGTTTGGAGAGTGATGTTAACTCATTCCACTAACAACCAAAAGTTTGGCATTACATAATAGAACAATAAAAAAGAATTGCCTGGAGCACCCCTGGCTTCCCTCCCCTTCCGACTGCCGGTCGAGTGGCCAGCACACCACCCCCAGCCCCGTTGACCACTGTCAGGTTGTGGGAAAGGGGAGTGGCCTAATCGTCAGGGGCGTGGCCTAAGAAAAGTGGGCGTGGCCTCACTACCAGCTGGCCAAAGCTCACGCAGCTGCAGATAATTTCCTCAACATCCTATCCAAGACTAACATCCTAGCTATTCGCAAGCAGTAGGACAATAAAACACAAGACTTCACAGAAGGATTGAAGGAAACATCTCAGTAGGAGACCAGGTTCTACAAACGGCAAGTAAAAAGGAAACCACTATTAACTGAGCCTATCCACAATCCTTTTTCACAACAAAAGGAAACAGGGACACTCATCTTCAAGGGCCCTCTTTCATACCACCACAACAACATGAAGAAACAGCGAAAATCCCCATTGCAAGCAGAGGACGATCAAAGGAGTCCGGAAACCTCAATGGGTGCTTCCTACAAACTTGACCTCTCTGATAAAGAATTCAGAGTTGAAATCCTCAACATGTTCAATGAACTCAATGCAAAGATGGACAATTTCAAGGAAGACCTGGCCTGGCAGAAACAATACAACAGACAGCCGACAAAATACAGGAAGAAATGAGAGCAGAAATAAAAAAACTGCAAAAAGAAATGAAGGATTCGGTACATGAAATCAAAAACTCTCTGGCTACCCTGAACAATAGAATGACTGCAGCCAAAGACAGAATCAGCATGCTTGAAGATGAGCTGCAAGAACTCTACAGGCAACAACAAACCATGGCAAGAAACCTCAAAATAGCTCTAGGCAGAATCAGAGTCCTAGGAGATGATTTCAAGAGGAACAACATTAGCATCATTGGACTACCAGAAACACAGGGAACCAACCCCAATGAAAAAGACAGTGAAACAAATCATTGCGGAAAACTTCCCACAGCTGGCCAATGCGGGCATCCAGATTCAAGGTGCCCGAAGGGTGCCAGCTAAAAGAGATCCTAACAGAAAAACCCCAAGACATATCATAGATACAATGATGGACATCATCCAGAGAGACACAATACTGCAAGCAGCAAGGTTCAAGAAGGAAATCGCATACAAAGGAGAACCCCTTAGACTCACAGCAGATCTATCAGAGGAAACCCTCCAAGCTCGAAGGAAATGGTCGGATATAGTGAAAAAACTCAATGAAATCAACGCTTCACCAAGAATACTTTATCCGGCTAAACTCTCATTCAAACTAGAAGGAATCATAAACGACTTTGGGGATAAAAAACAGCTCAGGAACTTCATAGACACAAAACCAAACCTAAAAGAAGCACTAAAGGGGCTATTGTAAGACAAGAATAACCCCTACAAGCACAACAAACCCTTGCACAAAGATGGCTCAAAATCCCATAACAATAATCTCCCTTAATGTCAATGATCTGAATTCACCAATTAAGAGACACAGACTGGCAAAATGGATTCAGAGACTGAACCCAACATTCTGCTGCCTGCAAGAAGCGCATCTGAATAGCCAGAAGAAACACAGACTCAAAGTCAAAGGATGGAAAACAATCCTACCAGCAAACAACTCCCTCAAGAAAGCTGGGGTGGCTTTACTAGTATCGGACAACATAGACTCCAGGTTGAAAAAGATTAGAAGGGATAGTGAAGGCCACTTTTTATTAATCATGGGATATGTACATCAGGAAGAAATCACACTCCATAATGTCTATGCACCCAATGAGGGACCAGCTAAATACCTGCAAAAGCTGCTAAGAGACCTTAAGAAGGACATCTCGAGCAACACAATAGTAGTTGGAGACTTCAACACAGCACTGTCTCCTCTGGACAGATCAAGAAGATTAAAACTCACCAAGGAAATACTGGCTTTGAAGGAAGAAATAGAAGAGAGAGGGCTAATAGATCTATACAGGGCTTTATATCCCCCAAAAAAGGAATACACATTCTTTTCCAGTGCACATGGAACATTTTCCAGAATAGACCATGCGTGGGCCACACAGCATACCTCAACAGAATCAACAAGATAGACATTGTACCAGCTATCTTTTCAGACCATGATGCACTGAAGATAAAACTTAATCGTGGATAGAGGCAGAAAACCAAATCAAACACCTGGAAATTAAATAGATCGATATTGAACAATGAGTGGGTCAGGAAGGAAATCAAGGAAGAAATCAAAAGGTACCTAGAAACAAATGAGAATGAAGACACGAGCTACCAGAACCTGTGGGACGCAGCTAAAGCCGTTTTAAGAGGAAAATTTATAGCTCTGCAAGCATATCTCAGGAAGGAAGAAAGGGCCCACATAAATAACTTGACTTCACAGCTCAAGACCTTAGAAAAGGACCAACAGAAGGAGCCCAAACCAGGCAAAAGGAAAGAGATAATAAAACTTAGAGCAGAAATTAACGACATGGAAATACAAAAGACAATCCGAAAGATCAATGAAATCAAGAGCTTGTTCTTCAAGAAAATAAACAAGATTGATAAACCACTAGCAAGACTCACAAAGAAAGAGAGAGAGAGAACCCTTATAAGCCGAATCAGAAATGAAAAGGGGGACATCACAACAGAAACCAATGAAATTCAAAAGATCATCAGAGACTACTTTGAAAATCTCTATGCCACGAAACAAGAGAATCTAGAAGAAATAGATAAATTCCTCGACTCCTATAATCTCCCAAGGCTGAACCAAGAAGACCGGGAGTACCTGAATAGTCCAATTAACATCAAGGAAATTGAAATGGTAATCAAAAATCTTCCCAAAAACAAAAGCCCAGGTCCAGACGGATTCACTAGCGAGTTCTTCCAAACATTTAAAAAGGACAATTTGCCAGTTCTTCTCAAGCTTTTCCAGGAAATTGAAGAAACAGAAACCCTCCCAAACAGTTTGTATGAGGCTCATATCTCCCTAATACCAAAAGCAAACAAATACACCACAAAAAAAGAAAACTACAGGCCAATGTCCCTGATGAACACAGATGCGAAGATTCTCAACAAAATATTAGCAAATAGAATTCAACAACTCATCAAAAAGATCATACACCACGACCAAGTGGGATTCATCCCAGGGATGTAAGGATGGTTTAACATCCAGAAATCAATCAACATAATCCATCATATCAACAAAAGAAAAGATAAGAATCATAAAATCATATCAATCGATGCAGAGAAAGCATTTGACAAGATCCAGCATCCGTTTATGATGAAAACACTCACCAAAATGGGCATAGAAGGGACCTTCCTCAATATAGTCAAAGCCATTTATCACAAGCCTATGGCAAGCATTGTTCTCAATAGGGAAAAACTAAGAGCTTTCCCTCTGAGAACAGGGATGAGACAAGGATGCCCACTCTCTCCACTTCTGTTCAATATAGTACTGGAAGTACTTGCAATAGCGATTAGGCAAAAAAAAGATATTAAGGGCATTCAGGTAGGAAAGGAAGAAATCAAGCTCTCACTATTCGCAGATGATATGATACTATACCTACAGAACCCTAAAACCTCTACCAAGAAACTCCCAGAAACAATAGACTCGTATAGTAAAGTTGCAGGCTATAGAATCAATACCCAAAAGTCCATGGCTTTTCTATATGCAAATAATGAGAGAGAAGAAAGTGACCTGAGAAAAGCAATCCCGTTCACAATTGCGCCTCAAAAAATCAAGTACCTCAGAATCCGCTTAACAAAGGAGGTAAAGGACTTGTACAATGAAAACTATAAAACACTACTTCAGGAAATAAAAGAGGACACGAGGAAATGGAAAGACATCCCCTGCTCATGGATTGGAAGAATTAATATTGTCAAAATGGCAATTCTCCCCAAAGCATTGTACAAATTCAGTGTGATCCCTATAGGGATACCCTTGACATTCTTCAAAGAAATGGAGCAAGCGCTCCTGAAATTCATATGGAACAATAAGCCTCCACAAATAGCTAAAGCAATCCTTGGGAAAAAGAAAATGGGAGGAATCAACCTCCCCAACTTCCAACTCTACTACCAAGCAGTAGTCATTAAAACAGCATGGTACTTGAACAAAGGCAGAGCTGCAGACCAATGGAACAGGGTTGAATACTCTGACATACACCCCCAAATATATGATCATCTAATCTTTGATAAGGGAGCAAGAAATGTGAAGTGGAGCAAGGAAAGCATGTTTAACAAATTGTGCTGGCAAAACTGGACGGCTACATGCAAAAAAATGGGCTTAGACCTCCATCTATCACCATGTACAAAAATCAGATCAAACTGGATTAAAGACCTCAACATCAGACCAGAATCCCTAAGGTACATTGCAGATAAGGTCGGCAAAACCCTCCATGACATTGAAGACACAGGTATCTTCAAAGCTGTCACACCACTGGCCAAGCAAGTGAAAACAAAGATAAATAAATGGGACTATCTCAAACTAAGAGCTTCTGCGACTCAAAAGAAACAGTGACCAAAATACAAAGACAATCCACAGAATGGGAAAGGATATTTATGCAGTACCCATCCGATAAAGGGTTGATAACAAGGATATACAATGCACTGGTTGAACTCCAAAAGAAGAAAACTGCCAACCCGATCAAAAAATGGGGTGATGAATGAACAGAAAGTTTTCCAAAGAAGAAATCCTAATGGCTGAGAGACACATGAGAAAATGTTCAACATCACTAATCATCAGGGAGATGCAGATCAAAACAACAATGAGATAGCATCTCACACCACAGAGACTGGCCCACATCCCAAAAAAACAAAAGCAACCGGTGTTGGCGTGGATGTGGGGAGAAAGGGACACTCCTTCACTGCTGGTAGGAATGCCGACTGGTTCAGCCCTTTTGGAGAACAATATGAACGATTCTCAAAAAGTTAGAAATTGAGCTCCCATTTAACCCAGCAATACCACTCCTGGAATATTTCCCGGAGAGACAAAAATGTATAGTAGAGATGATATTTGCATTTCCATGTTCATTGCCGCTCTGTTTACAATAGCCACAATATGGAAAAAACCAGAGTGCCCGAAAACAGATGATTGGCTAAAGAAACTCTGGTATATTTACACTATGGAATACTATGTAGCTGTCAGAAAACATGAAGTCATGAAATTTGCATATAAGTGGATCAACATGGAAAGTATCATGCTGAGTGAAATGAGTCAGAAAGAAAGAGACAGATATAGAAAGATCGCACTCATATGTGGAATATAAAGTAGCTGAGAGGTACAAACTTACAATGTTGCTTCCTGGCAGACATTTCTCTGGACTTAGTTACTAAAATACTAAAATACAGAAATCCAAAACTATGCTGCTGCTAGTGCGGCCTCCTGACCTCATATCTCTTCATTTTCAGCAATGGAAAACAAATTACCAAATGCTTTCTTTTCAGCAGATCGACTTTAGGGAGGAGAAACTCCAAATCAATAATAGTGAATTTTTTTGTTGAAATATTGAATGTAATCAAAGTAAAGTGAAAGTAAAGTGAAATTTACCAGTTACACATGCGGGGTGGGGGGCTGAGGAGGTGGGGGAAAGGGGGGAGGTATATCATGATTCTTGGTGGTGGAATATGTGCGCTGGTGAAGGGATGGGTGTTTGAGCATTGTATAACTGGGACTTAAACCTGAAAGCTTTGTAACTTTCCACATGGTCAATCAATAAAAGAATTAAAAAAAAATAAAAAAAAAAGAATTGCCTACTCTGAGGTGTTTATTTTTGTTTTTTGTTTGTTTGTTTGTTCCTTTGTTTTTTTGCTTTTAGGCCAGAAAGATAAATGTTCAGGGCTTACTTCTGGTCCTGCACTCAGGAATTACTGCTGACAGTGCTCAGGAAATCATTTGGGATGCCAGGGATCGAATCCATGTTGTCTTCATGCAAGGCAAGTACCTTACCCACTGTACTTTCTTCAGCCCCTGAGTTCCATTTTTAAACTGACACAGTTTCCTGCTGTGAGAAGGGAGGAATCACACATTTCTTTTAAAAATTTAATATATTAGTAAGAGCATGCTCAGAGAAGCAAAAATTATGAGTTCTAGGCCAGAGAGATGGTGTCAAAGGTAAGGTCCTTGCCTTATGTGCAACCACACCCTCCTCAATCCCCAACACCTTGCATGATACCTTGAGTATAATCAGTGGTCACTTTGAGCAAGGAGCCATAATAACTACTCAGTACTGCTGAGTATTGCCGCAAATTACTAGAGTTATGAAGGTCTATATCAGTCGGAAATAATCTATTCCTAGAGGGAGGTCTAGAAAAGATTTTCTCGCAAAGAAATATATACCATCTAAAAGACGATTTTTAGTCAACGTGTCAAATAAAGGGTTAAAGGCATTAGAGCACATGAAAAGTACCAAAGTTTTCCTGGTAAGAGAGCAACCCATTCCAGTAAGAGAGGGAAGTCTTTCTGACTCAGGATAATGTGTATACATGTGAATGACTTGGAGAACTGGTAAAATAAAGAAACTAAGAAAAGAGTCAAGTGTAAGACTGCATCCAACAGTGCTCATAGATCACCCCTGGCTTGGAGGTTGCCCCCAGTGTGTTTGACAGACCACAGCAGAGCTTAAAATTGATTCTGTAACTCCCACATGTAAAGCATGAGCTCCAACCCTATAAACCACGTTGCAGCTTCAGGAAATTAATTTTTTTTAGGTAGTGATTTTTTTGGGCTGAAGCTATAGCACAGCGGTAGGCCAACCCAGGGTCGATTCCTCCATCCCTCTTGGAGAGCCTGACAAGCTACAGAGAGTATCTCGCCAGCAGAGCAGAGCCTGGCAAGCTACCGTGTATTCAATATGACAAAACCAGTAACAACAAGTCTCAAAATGGAGATGTTACTAGTGCCCACTTGAGCAAATCAATGAGCAATGGGATTACAATGATACAGTGACAGTGATTATTTACATAATAGTTCAATCCATCAAAACTTTATTAAAATGTGGCCCACGGCCCAGATAAGATCTGGAGCAGCTGCGCACAACACGGCCCCTCTGCTCCTGAAAGTCTATGATCCGGGAGGTCTACTAACCCATTTTGGCACCCAGGGACTTATAGAAATGCATATAGACTGTAAACTGAGCTACAATAACAGCAATCCAAAACCGCGAGGCCGCTATTGAGGCTGCACAAGCTCCTATAATCTTCATTCTCAGCAATGGAAAACAAACTATCAAATTATGCCTTTTCAGCAGGTTTGATTGTTGGGGGAAAATTCCAAATAATAATAATCAATTCTCTGTTGAAATATTGAATGTATCCAAAGTATAGAGAGAATAAAGTGAAGATCATTGGCCACTAAGGTGTGTGTGGGGGGAGGTGTATTGGGGTTCTTGGTGGGGGAACAGGGGTACTGGTGGAGGGATGGGCGTTTGATCATTATATGACTGATACCTAAACCTTAAAGCTTTGTAATTTTTGTCACAGTGATTCAATAAAATAAAATAAAAACACTATATTAAAATGTGGAGAAGGAGCCAGAGAGATAGAACAGTGATCAGGGTATTTACTTTGCACATGGCCAAACCAGGTTCAATAACCAGTGCCCCATATGGTCCTGAGTATCGTCAGGGGTGATTTCAAATGGCAAAGCCAAGAGTAACCCCTGAGCATCACCATGCGTGACATCTAAAACAAAAGAATTTTTAATTTGTTTTTAAATGGAGTAAAAGAAACAGAAGAATTCACATTATCTGATACTTAATTTTATGTGCCTGATAAATGACTGATAACACAAGTTGTACATAGATATTAATCGCTAATAATGGATTAAATTATTAACACAGACACAAAATGTCACTAATATTACAAGGAGTCTACTGGTGGTTTAGGGAGAAAATCTTGCATATTTTCTTATTAGAGTATCAACTTCTTACCATCCTGTTTACTGCTGGGAAATCCACAATCTAAAAGAAGGACCAGAGGCTGGAGTGATAGCGCAGCAGGTAGGGCATTTGCCTTGCACGTGGCAAACCCGGGTTCGATTCCCAGCATCCCATATGGTCCCCTGGGCATCGCCAGGGGTTATTCCTGAGAGCAGAGCTAGGAGGAACCCCTGTACATAGACAAGTGTGACCCAAAAAGCAAAAAAAAGAAAAATTTTTTAAAAATAAAAGAAGGACCAATATTGATTAAGCATTGCCTAGTATTCTAAAAACTTGTTTTTCCTAATGCTTTGGTCATCCTTATTCATATGATATTTACAAGAGCTCACCACACATTTTAAAATTTTTGTTTAAGATAACTGGGTTTATACAACAGCTGGAGGAGAAACAAAGTAAGTAGGTTCAAGATTGCACACCTAGGGAGTGAAGGAACCTGGATTTAATCAGTCTGCCAGCTCCAGAATTTTAACACTAACCAATGTTAAATGTTAGCATAGTACTCCTGGTTACACATAGCCACTGTCTCAAAATCATTTGACATGGCTCAGTTCTCTAGAGCAGAAAAATATAAATATGCATTTTTAACTCTTTAAACATTGAAATCTCTTCTTTAATTATTTTACTTAGCTTTCTTTTTCCTTCTGCCTACACTTGATAGCACCAGTTCCTCTAATTTGCATATTTTGGATTCTAGATCATCATACTGAAAATACTATTCTCTCAAAATAAGGTGTCTTGAATCTAAAGATCATGCACATACACAGTGTTCTGCTGCAAAATACTTAAAGGAAATTTTACTGATATGGTAACTGCACTGTTATTAAAGCAATCTGGAATAAACATATCTGTTTTAGTAAGTTTTGTTTCAATATTTGAGGGCATAGGATTTGTGGTCAATGAAAATCTTCTGGCACATATTTGTGGATATATATTTGGGCAACCATCCAAATCTAGTCAGATGCTTGTATTTTAATCTAATTATAAACCTTATTTTTTATTCTTATTAAATTACAGTATGTTGGTATTTGCATAGTATTTAAATATTATTTTGGAAGCATACTAGTTTTACTTTCAAGTTTTTATCAGCCATGTGTTTGAATATTATTTTTTCTTCCTATATATTTATTCGTGCAATTCATCATAGTTTTGTTAGAGAAGGCAGGTAAACTCGAATCAATAGTGGTTTATCAAAACCATACTAACCATCAATATATTTTTCCAAAACTCTTTTCTCTTTGTGGTACAATGGAGTTAAATGTGGCATTTTTTAAATATAATATAAAAATTAAGATTTAATAAAAACTCTGAGGGAGTGAGAAATACCTAATGATGATCAGGGTCTACTCCCAGCTCTGCCCAGAGGTCACTCCTGGTAATGTTCCGGGGACCAGAGATTGGGCCCTCCAACACACAAAGCACATCTATTGAGTGATCTTCGCTACACTACCCCAATGTGAACACTATGAGCTAAGAACCTCTATGGCTTCAATTTGTAAAGGACTCAGGAACTCCTTAACCCACGTAAAGTCTTAGAGTAAATACATGAACATACCATTAAAAAACTATTTTCAGTAGAATTTTTCTATCTGGAAATTTAAATTGCATTAGTTCATGTTATTGCTTAATTATTCTATATTTTTGCATTGGTTTTCTACTTTATAAAGTGAAATAACAATAAAGCAAAAAATAAAATGAAATAAAAAATTATAGAAAGCCACTGATTTGCAATTATTTTTTCATAAAGGCTTTAGCTATTTTCTTATCAAGGTTTACATGATTTTGTTTCAAAAACCAAAAGAGAATAATTTCTAGGTTTCTCGTTAGTTCTGTTTCTATCATTCTATCTTCCTTTGCACCTCCTCTTTTATCTTATCTCTAACCAAATAAATCATAATATAAATTGCCTGCTTTTGTGAATATACATCTGCTACTCTGTGAATAAATAAATGCTCTTGTGTGTGGCATACAGATATTTCCCATAACTAAGCACTCAGTTACCCAAACATGACAGCAAAAAAAATTAAATATATAAAAAATGGGAGGAATTAGGAACTGAAGATAAAGCACATTTTCCTACATGGATGGAGGGTGTATCAAGTGAATGCCTAAGTATCTTAGCTTTTATTTGCACACTTTTCTCCAGAACATTCTCTATCATTAAAGATAACAAACTGATTTCATCCAAATACAAATATTAAAGGCATAAAATGAGATAAACTTTCACAATTTTACACAGTTTATTTTTGATTTATCCATTGTTCATGCGAACAAAATATGTGAAATTATAGGCAAAGAGAAACGCTGTGGTAATAACATTCAAGTACCATTCAACCTTGAGGCATGTGTTTCTCACTAGATAAACAAGGAGAACCAATATTGAAGAATGAAGAGCTTTATGATTTGAGACTTGAGATTTACCATTCTTCTTTGTTTTTATTTGATTGCTTGATTGTCTAGCATTTTATATAAATCTATCATAGAGCCATGATTTATTTTATAGCGAACACTAAGTTTTTGTTTGTCTCCTTGAGTCTATTTTTGATAAACCTATAAAGTATAATGGAGAGAGGAGGTAAAAACATAAGATTTGTGCTGGGCACATAGGAGGGGGATTAAAGTACATGTAAAGTAGTTCAGTCCTGATTTGATATCTGTACCCCACATGGAACACGGCACCCTACAACCCATCATCACAGTGCTTAGGTGGTCTGAGAATAAAAAAAAAACAAAAGAAAAAAATGTTTATCAGAATCAGCCTGTTGAATAGAAGTAAAATATAGGCCAAATAAGACATTTTAAAAATTGAAAAATTATTTTGAAAAGGTATAAAGTAGGATATGAGCATTCCCCTTAATAATCAGCTGCCTAGAACAGAAACTAGATTTTTCAAAGAATTTATATGGGGCCATAGAGATAGTGAAGTAGGTAAGGCACTTGTCTTGCAGGTTACCAATCTGGGCTCAATCCCCAATACCAAACACAGTTCCTCAAATCCTGCCATGTGTGAAACCTAAGCCCTGAACATCAATAGGTATGGCCTCCAAACAAACAAAATTATATGTATATATATATATATACACATATATACATATATAGGAACATAACACAAAAACTACTTGAAATTCCATCCATGAAATGGATAATGTATATTCCAGAAATTTCCAAACAAATAATAGACATTATCCCCTTTATTATCTTAAACTGTCATTAAATAATCATTGTCACTGTAATCCCATTGCTCATCGATTTGTTAGAGCGGGCACTAGTAACATCTCTCATTGTGAGACTTATTGTTACTGTTTTTGGCATACCCAACACGCCACAGGTAGCTTGCCAGGCTCTGCTGTGAGGGCACAATACTCTCGGTAGCTTGCCAGGCTCTCAGAGAGGGGCGAAGGAATCAAACACAGGTCAGCCATGTGAAAGGCGAACGCCCTACAGCTGTGCTATCACTCCAGCCCCATTAAATAATGTTCTTCGGAAGTGTCATCTGATTTCATACATTATTTTAATAAGTATATAGACTTAATTGTTGTATAAAACAGAATTTAACACATTCCATCTTGAAATTAAATAACATTTTTATTTCAAATACATGAAAATTTTAAAACAACAACTATAAAACTACATCAAAGGAGTGAAATCCAATTACACAAAGAACTACATGACTGTTTCCATAAGGGGAAAAAAGAGTTAAAATCAAAGTCATTCCCTATTGGAAATAAAATCTTAGTATCCCATCGATATTTTTTTTCTCCATTGTGCATTACCCTCCTACTTCCCAAATTAACGTTGCCAAGTGGTGATGATTTATGAAATGCTAGTGGTCTGAGATGATGTATAGGATTTACGAGTAATCATTTGGAAATTACATAACAGTTGAACATAGTAATTTTCTGCTTGTTAAATCTATTGAGAATGTAAGAATTGAGTTTTATCTTTTGACTATTTTTTCTCCTAATCTATTTTTACTGTATTTTAGAAAGACATTCATCCATGATATTGGGAAAAATAAAAGGCTCACCATCATCCAGGTAAGTGAGAAAAATTGCCTTAGATAACCCTTGTCTCAAAAAGAGCTCCTAAGTACCGAGGGAAGATGAACAATAACTGCCTACTTTATGTAATTAATCATCTTGATGAGGAGAAGATTACAGATGCAATATTTCTTTGTTGGAGGTAACTCCATCTGGGTGAAAATTAATCTTAAATTTGATATAGGCAAAAATTAACTTCTTGCTATTTCTTGTATATTTGGGAGGGCTAAGAATTCTCACTTCAGAACCAGGAGAGATAGTACAGGGGGTAGGGTCCTTGCTTTGCACCCAGATGGGCTGAGTTCAATCTTTTGCATCCATATGGATCCCTGAGCACCACCAGGGGTAATTCCTGAATGTAGAGTCAGAAGTGACCTCTGAAAATCACCAGATGTGACTCATATATATATAAAAATAATTTATCTTCAGAGAGAAAAAAATTCTTTTCTACCACTGGTCTATTTTCCTTTTCTATCCTTCTTACTTTATGTATTAATTAGAACCATGCTCTACAAGAAGTCATCATATTTCTTTTTTTTTAGTTTTATTTATTTTTTATTTTTAAAATATTTTTATATATTTTTTAATTTTTTAATTAGTGAATCACAGTGAGGGTACAGTTACAGATTCAAACATTTCTTGCTTGCTTTTCCCTCATGCAGTGTTCGGGAGCCCATCCCTCCACCAGTGTCCATTCTCCACCACCAATGAACCCAGTATCCCTCCCACCCCCCCCAACCCATTCCCCCCTCCCCACCCCGCCTCTGTGGCAGGGCATTCCAATTTGTTCTCTCTCTCTCTCTCTCCTTTTGGGTGTTGTGGTCTGCAATAGGGGCATTGAGTGGCCATCATGTTCGGACACTAGTCCACTTTCAGCGCACATTTCCCTCACCACTTGGGATCTCCACTCACAATTTACTTGGTGTTCCCTTCTCCATTTGGTAAAAGTCATCATATTTCTTAATTGGTCTTGAATTTTTTACATTCTTTCAATTGCTGTATCATCTTTTTTTTTGCTTTTTTTTTGGGGGGGGGGTCACACCCAGTGATGCACAGGGTTTACTCCTGGTTCTGCACTCAGGAATTACCTCTGGCGATGTTCAGGGACCATATGGGATGCTGGGAATTGAACCTGCATCGGCCGCGTGCAAGGCAAACGCCCTACCCACTGTGCTATTGCTTCAGCCCCAAATTGCTGTATCTTCATGGACAATATTTTATTTAAAAAGTAATCAGCTGGAATGGAAGCGATAGCACAGTGGGTAGGCATTCGCCTTGCACGTGGCCGACCTGGGTTTGATTCTCAGCATCTCGTATAGTCCCCTGAACACTGGCAGGAGTAATTCTTGAGTGCACAAGCCAGGCGTAACCCCTGTGAAACCCCTGTGCATCACTGGGTGTGACCCAAAAAAAAAGCCTCCCCCTTCCCCTCGCAAAAAATGTAATCAGCTGATTCTTCAAGGAAAACAATGGAACAAAAGTTATGAACGATAACATGTTTACAGTTAATTAATATGTTTTTAAAAAGAAACTGGCCTACATAGTACTGAATAGGGGTTAAAGCACTTGTCTTGCACGCAGCTACTCAATTTGATCCACAGCATCACATATGGTCTCTTCACCACTGTCAGGAGTGATCCCTGAGTGCAGAGCCAGGATTATTCCTGAGCACTACAGGGAGGAAGGGAGGGAGAAAGGGAGGGAGAAAGAGAGGGAGGGAGGGAGGGAGGGAGGGAGGGAGGGAGGGAGGGAGCAAGGAAGGAAGGCAGTCAGGAAGGCAGGCAGGAAGGAAGGCAGGAAAGAAGGAGGGAAGGAGGAAAGAAGGGAAGAAGGGAAGGAGGGAGGGAGGGAAGAAGGGAGGGAGGGAGGGAGGGAGGGAGGGAGGGAGGGAGGGAGGGAGGGAGGGAGGGAGGGAGGGAGGGAGGGAGCAAGGAAGGAAGGCAGTCAGGAAGGCAGGCAGGAAGGAAGGCAGGAAAGAAGGAGGGAAGGAGGAAAGAAGGGAAGAAGGGAAGGAGGGAGGGAGGGAAGAAGGGAGGGAGGGAGGGAGGGAGGGAGGGAGGGAGGGAGGGAGGGAGGGAGGGAGGGAGGGAGGGATAAAATTTTTCATAGTCTTGTGTCTTTATGGCATCAACTTTGGGGGAAATGGAAGAAAAACATGTGCGGAAAATAATTTTAAAGTTCCCTTAAAGATAATCATCTTTAATTTTTCCCGTAGGCAGGTCTTCGTTTTATTTATTTATTTTTGGCTTATGTCTAAATTGGCTTTAATTCTTTCTGTTAAGTATATAGCAGTATTAGTATTAACTGTACGAAGGGGCACTCTTACTTGTTCAAGTAATTAGGAAACAAACTATTAACATTATAAAAGAAAACTCAAAGACAGGAGCTATGATTCAATCACTCTTTGAAGTTTATAGCACCAATGATTACATTTTATTGAAATTTTCCTAACATTTTAGAATTTATATACCTATGGAAAAAAATAAAAAGTAGAGAAAGTGCCAACTCAAACATTTCATAGTCAGGAACCCTGGACTTCTGAGACTCACATAATGTAGCACTGCACTGTAGCACTGTGTCCCATTATTCACTGATTTTCTCGAGTAGGCACCAGTAACATCTCCATTGTGAGACACAATAAATGAATTAAATCCAGACTAAGAATATATTTTCCACAGCATTGAGAAAGAGGAGAGTTGACCTTGAGTAGAGAGTGTAAAGGCAATTGTATATGACTTCATTTTTTATTAAGGGCATATGTAAAATCTGGAAAGACTACATAAACTGTATCTTTGCCGTCATTAGTTTATATAAAATCCTGGAGTCATCCACCATGTACTAGTGTTGAAAACTTTAGCTATGCTAGAAGTTTATATACTAGTACAGTTTTGTAGTGCTCATGGTGATGTATCACTGTATCACTGTCATTCCATTGCTTATCGATTTGCTCGAGCGGGCACCAGTAATGTCTCCATTGTGAGACTTGTTGTTACTGTTTTTGGCATATCGAGTACGTCATGGGTAGTTTGCCAGGCTCTGCCCTGCAGGTGAGGTACTCTCAGTAGTTTGCCAGGCTCTCTTAGAGGGACAAGGGAATTGAACCTGGGTCTGCCGCGTGCAAGGCAAACACCCTAGTCACTGTGCTCTGATATAGGTAAATGCCATGTAGGAAGAGATGTATTTTAGGAGCATAGACTTTATACATTACATTATTGTATTAAAAAAATACTGTACCACTGTGCACTGCAGTCCCATTGTTCATCCATTTGTTTAAATGGGGACCAGTAACATCTCCATTGTGAGACTTATTGTTAGTATTTTTGGCATATCAAATATGCCATGGGTAGCTTGCCAGGCTCTGCTGTGCGGGCAGGATACTCTCAGTAGCTGATGAAAAAATATTTATGTATGCTTAGAATAATAATGAACATGGATTTAGCATTCCACTTTAATAACTATTATGGAAAGTGACACAAATAGAGCTGAAGGTGTTTCGGGAGGGTGGAAGATGTGATGAATCTTGAAATCCAGAGATTAAAAAAAAGAAAGGATAGTATAACACAATCCTCATATTCCTAGTATATCTCCCTGTTTGAAGTGTATTTGTAGTAGTTCCTGTAAGGCCAGAAAATAGCAAGTGACCCATTTTCATTCTATAAAATGTTCCATCACTCCAACAAGACTCAGTAATTGACAGCAGAGTTAAATCACTTGCAGTTTTCTTGGTTTGGAACTCCTAAATCAAAAAAGTTGCAAGTATCTACTGAAAAATCAAGTCTCACCTAAAGAGTTATCCCTGTAGCCAGATATGTCAAAAATACATTTAATATCTAGTTAATGCTGATTAGAGAGAGTGTGTTTAATATTGGATACAGATAAACAAAGTTTTAATGGATATTTCACAATGGTAAAGTGACTCCTAAAATGAAAGAAACATATTGAAATAGTGGAAATACTTAACCTACAAACTAATTTGACTCACTTCCTAAATAATACTTAAGTGAAAATTTTGCATAAAAGACCATTGTACACAAAAGAATACATGACGTCCTTATTGAACTTTACTATTTGAATCATGTTTTCTCTGGTATCTATTAGTTTGGTAGCACATGGCACTGTCATCTCGTTGTTTGATTTGCTCGAGCAGGCACCAGTAACATCTCCATTGTGAGACTTATAATAACTGTTTTTGGCATATCGACTATGCCACGGGGAGCTTGCCAGCTGCCATGTGGGCTGGACACTCTCGGTACCTTGCCAGGCTCTCTGAGAGGATTGAAGGAATCCAACCAGGGTTGGCCGCATGCAAGGGAAACGCCCTACTTGCTGTGCTATCACTCCAGTTGGGTAGACATAAATATTGTAGGAATGGTCACAGTGCTACCATCTGTTTTAGGAGAACGCTAAAAATTAGTCTAAATATTTTATAGTGTACTCACTGGACTGGACTGATAACACAGTGGGTAAGGCATTTGCCTTGCATGCAGCCGACCTGGGTTTGATTCCTCCATCCCTCTCAGAGACCCTGATAAGCTACCAAGAATATCCTGACCACAGGACAGAGCCTGGCAAGCTACCCGTGGCATATTCGATTTGCCAAAAACAGTAACAAGAAGTCTCACAATGGAGATGTTACTGGTGCCTGCTCGAGAAAATCAATGAAAAATGGGATGACAGTGCAACAGTGCTACGGTGCTACTGTACTAACTATGAAAAGTAAAAATTAGGACATTTTAGATAAATGTTTCCTTATTCTATTTACTTAGGAATAATATGAATTAAAAAAGATATTATTTATCAGATGCATTATAAAAGTTTGTTTCATTATTGGTATACGCAGTATCAAAATTAACAGAAATAAATATTAAAAGACTTTTTATTCACTAAATAAGTATCAACAATTAATCTCAGAAGACCGAAAATGGGTCCTTGTTCATGACAGTTAAAATGGTATATAATCCATGAATTTATGAAAAACAAGGAAGTTGTTAGTACTAAACCTACAATCACTTTATCTGTAACTCACCCCAATGTTGTAGTATATATATGCAGTCCCAGTCCATAAGCCTACACTTGAATCAAAGCCATAAGGAAGAAATTTTAAGAATAAAGGGTTTAATTCTATTGTTCTATGTATACACAGAGAAGGTCACGATCAATTTTACCACAATCTTTTGATTCTTTAGTCACAGAGGATTAGACACAGTTACTATCCAAATGCCATTAGAGAATATGCGATATTTTCTAAACTAACGCATCCAAAGCTATTGAGTACCTTTCTGTGTTCTAAGACACTGACTTATATATTATCTCTTTCCTCCAGGAACTTAAATTTCAAAAGTAGAAAAACACAAACATCTTAAGCAGCAGTATCTTAGAAAACGTTTTAAAAGTTCCACATGGATTCAATATGGGTGTTTTGGATTTGCTTTATATTCTTTTAGAAAATCGTAGGGAAAACATGGAAAGGAAATATTTGCTCCTTATTTATTCCTTGGGCCACACCCACGGGTGCTCATTGCTGGTTTCTGGCAGGGCTGAGTGGGGAGGTGCATGGAATAGCTGCACATGTGGGATGCCAGAAATGGGACCCAGTTTGGCAGCTTGCAAGCAAAGGCCCTTTCCAATATCTTTTGCGTAGAGAAACAATTAAAAGAAAATTCATCAACGGAATAATATGATTTTATGACTTACATTCTCCTGTACCTGGTCTATGAAGGGCACTAAAGAAACTATCAAACACACAGGATTTACATCTCTATGAAGTTCACTGTCTGAAATGACCTGGGTTTGCAGAGCACCGAGGAATTTTTTGAGTTCCAATTCCTTCTTTTCTCTATTTCTACTTGTGATTACTGTAAAACTTTTTTTTTTTAACTCCTGAGTGTAAAATTAACACTCTTCTTAGCATCTAATGTTGCATTCTTCATATGTAATTAATTTGATCTTAATCTTTTCTTATTTCTTTCATCATATTTGTTTTATTTTACCTAAAATAATAAATTGTTTCAAAAGGCAAAGATATCTAAAGTCTTCACGGCAGACATTGATAGGAACTAATTATTACTCAGGGTTTATTTGAGGCAAATTCTTCAGCAGTTTCTTCTGATATTTCAGTAGCAACATAGAAAATAAGTATAATTTTGATACAGATATTTTTCTACAAAATTTACAACAGATTTATAACTTACTTATTGTATTCAGTAAAATATTTGGTGTTGGTAATATATTTCTCAGAAAAGAAAATTTGGGCTCAGTAAGTGTTAGGATTCGGCTGTGAAGAGGAAACTTCATTTTTTCCTGGGATACTAGCTGAGTAATTTTCCTGAAGAGACTTGGATATTTGGATTATTTAAATTAGAATCTGGTTTTACTTATCCATTTTTGTACTATATCAATTTATCTCTAATTTCAATAGAGTCGTATTGTTGAAAGAAAATACATTTGTAGGATTAAAGAAAGTACAATTTAAAATTTTTTGCACAAAGAGTTAGTACACAGTATTTATGGCCTATTTCTGTAATTCTTTTTTTTATTCAAAAGAAAATTACTTTCTATCAAATTAGACACTCATATGCATTTTATATGCATGCATCGATACACACAAAGACACACATAGACATATCTTTGCATATCACATCCAGTTGGATTCTTCTTTTTTTGTTTAATTTATTTTATTGAATCACAATGTGGAAAGTTACAAATTTCTCAGGCTTATGTCTCAGTTATACAATGCTCAATCACCCGTCCTTTCACCAGTGCCCTTATTCCACCACCAAAAAAACCCCAGTATACCTCCCACCCCCCACCCCCCAAACCTCCCACCCCCGCCTGCATAACTGATAAATTTCACTTCATTTTCTCTTTACCTTGATTTCATTCCATATTTCAACACAGAACTCACTATTCTTGTTGGAGTTTATCCTCCAAAAATAAGGCCCTACTGCCAAGGAATCATTTGATAATTAGCTTCCACTGATGAGAATGAAGAGATATAAAGTTGTGCGGCCTCGGAATCTCAGCGCAGCTCGAGCCGGTATCGGCCCTGGCCCGAGACTGCCCAAACGTCCCGCTGTTTCAAGTTCAAAACACATTTTTTTCCCTCTTTCCCGCGCCTCTAAGTTCATACCTGTTTAAAAGTCCCATAATATTGTGGACGCCATGCCGCTTCTTCCCACAGAGGGAAGAAAAACCAAGGGAGAAGGATATTTCCCCTCCTCAGCCGGTGTGGGGCAAAAGCTTAGTTCATAGTCTGGAGACATGGCTGCAAGCACTTGCTGGGACCAGAAGTAATGTAGCTGTCTCTGGATCTTGGTCATTCAGCAGCAGAGCGGTCATGCAAAAGCATGGCCACCCGGGTCGAATCTCCTATTTCTGTAATTCCATATATATATATATATATATATACATATATATATATATGTGTGTGTGTGTGTGTGTGTGTGTGTGTGTATAATTTCAGGGCAGGTGGGCGTACAAATTTCAAATTTAAATAGAAAAAGCATCTTGAGATAAGTACTTAATTTCATACCATACTATACAAAAGATATGCTATCCCCAAAAAAGTAAAGTAGAATTAAGATGAACTTTATCAACACTCCCATCTTATATTTGCTGAGTGCTAAAAATTTCCAGTTATAATAGAACCCAATATTTGTCCTGAAACAGTATTTGATTCTAGATAAAATCAGATGGGCAGCTATGCTAAGATAATATTTATTCTGTAAGTATTTAGATTGAGGCAATGGTTACTGATAAAATTTACAAATTGTGGCAAAGTATACAAATGATTATTTAAATTACATATGAATCTTTCACATAGTAATAATCATAGATAATGTTTCACTTTATACTTTAAAGTTAGATTTGAAATGTATTAAATAAATATATTCTGTGTTTTTTTTAAAGACTTGTAGTACCAGTTGTGACATTCTATTTTCAGTAATGCAATTTAACAAATTTCTGTGTATTGATAATAAAGCTTTCTTTGTGATTTTATTTTGAATAATAAATGATAAAATAATAAAAGTAATGAATAATTGTCTCCTACTGAGTGCTAACAGAGTATTTGACTTTTTATATGAGCCTCAAGAGAGAGGGTACCCAGATGACCTACTTGCTCTTAGGAAAAGAAACTTGAATAGAAATTCTACCTTTGAAAGAATATTATTTAATGAGTATGACTTTCAAAGATGTTAAATTTTTATTTATGAGGTGAATTCTAGAGGTGAATTTTATTCTAGAGGTGAATTCTGCTTTGGTTTATATGAGTTGGCAAGATTAATCTATTTTGTGGAAATTGGTGGATTTTCCAATTATGCAAGCTTGTGTAGTTACTAAAATAAGTACAAATTGGCTTGCAAAGTAGGGAAATACAGCAGCTGTTTCATATTTTAAATGCAACTGAGAGACTTACAATAGAATGGACATAAAGTTATTAAGCAAATGTTCAGTCATTTAAAAATGTTGTGTAGTTATATGATCTAAATGAAACTTAGGTCATATAAGTTGTATATGTAGGTCATATAAACTTGTATCTCTGTTAAAATAATCTCTAATTCTTTTATTCCTAAAATATTTTTACATAAGTAATTTCAGACTTTGTTCAGATATCCCCTGGGTTCTGAAAAAAACTGCATTTCTATTGTCTGAGAGAAAAATGGAAACCACCAAAATAAATATTGAAGAAGTTAATTCATAAGAGTGATATCCATTCCATTATAAGCAACATTCTGCTTTGTTTTGAAGTAACTTTGGAATGAATTATCTAGGTTGAGAGGAGAGAGCCCAGAGGGCTGGAAAGCTGGCTGACTTGCGTGTTCAAGGACCTGAGTAAGATCTTCAGCCTGCTGTCATACCCAGAGCACTTCTCATATGATGGGTGGTTTGTCTCACTGATGCTACCTGAACATCAGTGAGACGAACCTTTAACCATTTGAATTGGTTGGCAGAATCACCTAGAGCAGCCCCCAAGTGCTCTGAGCATCACCTTTGAGGACCCCACACACACACCTCAAGTTACTTCCATTTCTATTGTCTCTACTAGAGTGTATGCCTTTTGAAGGATTATTCTCTATTTACTTGCACACTTGGTACAAACACATTTATTTCTCTTATCATATTTATATGTTTTAGGAAGAATATAAAAACAAAGGGCTTGGAAGTACAGGGGAATGGCACTTCCCTGCAAGAAGCAAACACATTTGGTCCTTCAAACACCATCACGAGTGATCCTGAGCACAGAAGCAGGAGTATGCTCTCAGCATCACCAGATGTGATCCCTCCTCCCCCCCAACAACAACAACAAAACTCCTGAAACTAACAACAACAGCAACAACAACAAACAAAAAACAAGTAATGGGACAGAGTCTAGATTCATCCATGGGCTTTAAACACACGTTTATTCATCACTTGTGTTTAGAAACGTGTTTTTTCCACTATTGTCATGATTTAAAGATTTTAACTACATGTAGTGCCAGACAAGTATTTCTTAATTTCTCTATTCTTCATGTCCCAATATGAATATACTTCACTCATCTGTTTGTTTTCCTAACGTACTTAACATTGTATGGGCCCCTGATTTTGTAATAGGGTGTGTACATTTACTTGGATTTATTATGGTTTTGGTAATATTTATGTTGGGAGTAATTTTTCCACCAATTTACAGAGTAATCAAATGCCTGAACTGAAACTCAAGTACTTGAGCAAGAGAATCCCAATACTTCTGCTAGAAGGTTTGCATACCAAAACAAAGAACCAAGGATGGCAATGACAAACACAGTTCTGCATTTTGAAAAGGACCTTCCAACAGCGACACATTATGAAACCACTTTCCACTTTCACATATATAAAAAGGCAATATATAAAACCTAGACTCATTTCACCTGAACACACCTTGGCAACCTGTGCCAGCGATGACAAAATATCTTACAAAGGGAAA
The DNA here is from genome assembly GCF_027595985.1 of Sorex araneus. Lineage (NCBI taxonomy): Eukaryota > Metazoa > Chordata > Mammalia > Eulipotyphla > Soricidae > Sorex > Sorex araneus. The sequence continues at coordinate 83,477,806 of NC_073305.1, forward strand.
AATGAATGGCCATCTAATTTGGTACAATTTTAAATGTGATATGTGATTAATTGCATTCATCTTCCTTATCACCGTCAGGCATATAAGGACAGAAACACTTATAATAGATGGGCATGTCAATGAATCATTTAATCTTATTTTTAGCTATTTACCCTCAAGAGAACTCTAGATTCACCACATCAGGAATAGACCACAAAACATATGCAGGATATTTTCCTTAAAAAAAGATAGACACAATACATTATATTTCTAGTATATGTAAGAAAGATAGCTTTGGCAATTATAGAATTTTTACAAGAATGTGAGTATCTGGATTCTTCTGAGTTTGCTGACCTTTTCTCTTGGGATATTTAGAGAGGATTGCCATTCTACCCAGAGTGTGTGTCTGTGTGTGTGTCTGTGTGTGTGGGTACGCGTGTGTGTGTGTGTGTGCGCGCACGTGTGCGTGTGTGCAAGATGTGAGGGGTAAATTCCAATCAGTCAAATTTCTGCATCATAGAAAATAATGCTGAAGGGAGCCACCTGATGCTAGAGGGATGTTTAGGGCGGGGTGGAGGAGAGAGAGAGAGAGAGAGAGAGAGACAGAGAGAGAGAGACAGAGAGAGAGAGACAGAGAGAAACAGAGAAAGCGACAGAGACAGAGAGAGACAGAGACAGAGAGACAGAGAGAGAGTGGGGGGAGTGAAGAACAAAGATGTATTAAGTATCAAATTGAAATCAAGTTCATAATTTTAATCATGCAAAAATTCTGTTATGATTGTTAATGAACCATAATTAATTTTTACAAAATAAAGAAACATGGCTCTGCACTCTTTTTATTTTCTTTTTTTAACTTTTTGGGTCACACTTGACGGTGCTCAGGGGTTTATCCTGACTCTGCACTCAGGAATTACTCCTGGCAATGTTTAGGGGACGAGATGGGATGCCTGAGACCGAACCCGAGTTGGCCTCGTGCAAGGCAAACGCCCTGCCCACTGTACCATAGCTCCAGCTCAGCCCAGGTTTTGAACTCTTTGCATTACTCCACATTTTTTGTTTGTTTGTTTTTGTTTTCAAGCCACAAACAGTGCGTGGACTTACTTTTGGTTCTGTGCTCAGGGATCACTCCTGACACAACTTACTGACTCTGTGTAATGCTGAGAACTGAACACTGGTTGTCCTAGTGCAAAGAAACTGCCTAACCTGCTGTACTATCTCTCTGGCCCTACTCTTGGCCTTTTGGAGAGAAATTTCAAAGGTTGTAATTTCTGAATATGAAAAGTGTGGATTGATACTAAATTCCATGTTTAAGTATTAAATAATTGTATTTTCAAATTCTCAAAGAGCCTCCAATATGGCACCATTTGGAAGGACGAGAAAGGAGAGGCTGCTAAAATCTCAGGGCTGGGACAAATGGAGATGTTACCAGCGTCCACTTAAGCAAATCAATGAACAACGGGATGATAGTGATAAAGTGATTCTCAAATTAACATAGAAAACATTCTGCAGCTATCATCCAAACAAAAAATAAAGAGAAAAATGAAACAAAAGAGTGGGAAAAATATATTCCAAAACCAAAATTTTGAACGTTTAACCAGTTTTATGGCATTGGTAAGGCTAAACTAGGAATTACTGGTTTTATCCCTTCCGATGTATCCTATTTACAAAGTTCTCCTAATTTCATATTCATGATCTCATGCAATTTTCACAATTTACATCTTAACCAAATGATGGTGAACAAATTTATTCAAGATTATATTGTTGCCTGGATGCTGGAACAATAGCACAGCGGGTAAGGTGTCTGCCTTGCACACAGCTAACCCGGGTTCGATTCCTTTGTCCCTCTCAGACAGCCCGGCAAGCTACTGAGAGTATCCCACCCGCACTGCAGAGCCTGACAAGCTACCCATGGCGTATTCAACATGTCAAAAACAATAACAAAAGTCTCACAATGGAGACGTTACTGATGCCCACTCGAGCAAATCAAAGAGCAATGGGATGATAATGATACAGTGACAGTGATTGTTACCTGGGGAAAGGCATGAATACACTGACATTTCTCCAGTACAGTTTACGATGCGCACCAAATTTTTTTTAATTTAATGTGCACTTTACTTTATTAAAGTGACATTTAGTTTTAGAAATTGTTATTTTTCTCAATTGCATTAGATTCAGGCTGGAGCAATAGCGCAGCACGTAGGGCATTTTCCTTGCATGTGAGGCCGACCCTGTTTCAATTCCTCTGCTCCTTTCGTAGAGCACGGCAAGCTACCGAGAGTGTCCCACCCACATGGCAGAGTCTGGCAGGCTACGCATGGCATATTAAACATGCTAAAAACAGTAGCAACAAGTCTCACAATGGAGATGTTACTGGTGCCCGCTCGAATCGATGAATATTTACTAAACACCTTTGGCCTTCATGATTGTTTTTTGTTGTTTTTATTTTTTTTGTGTGTGTTTGTTGTTGTTGTTGTTGTTGTTTTTGCTTTTTGGGTCACACCTGGCTATGCACAGGGGTTACTCTTGGCTCTGCACTAAGGAATTAATCCTGGAAGTGCTCAGGGGACTATATGGGTTGCTTGGAATTGAACCCAGGTTGGCCACGTGCAAGGCAAAAACAGGTGTTCTTTTGATGTCCCATGGAATCCAGTGGGTAATGGCTCTAGTCCAGTGGTCATCTCCAAATCACATTATGTGTCTGGCCTATCTGATTTCGATGCCTTGGCAAATGAGGCAGCGTCCCTGATACTTGATCACTGGCAGAGGTTGGAATTTGGGATTTCTTCCCTCACTTGAATGAAATATGATACCCAAATAGCGTTCTCATCCTGTTTTCACAGGGCCCAGGTCTCTAAGGCATATGTTAGTGCAGGAAGAACGGTGGAGTCAAAAAGATGTGCCCACAGCTGGAGGCTCTTCCTCCTCTTAACAACTTCTTTGATGCTCTTGAAGGTGTTCCATGTTGCTCTCTTCCTCCTGCACAGTTCTAGCACCAAGTCTTTCATCATGTTGAGTTCTCGACCCAGCAATACACAGCTAATGCATTCAGAGATGTTCATTCCATTGAGAGCAAATAGAACATCAGAAACTAGTTCGTTTCTCATGAATATTGTTTTTGTGAGATTCAACTGCAGTCTGATCTTTCCACACTCACTGTCGAAGTCAGCCAGTATTCGTGTCGCTTGGCTAATGTTTGCTGTTATTAAAACAATGTCATCAGTGAAGCGGAGGTGGTATAGTTGCCGACCATCTATCTTCACTCCCATTCCTTTCCATTCCAGTCGTCACATGACATTCTCTAGGGTGGCACTGAAGAATTTCGGTGAAATAGTATCACCCTGCCTAACCCCTCTCTTTACGTTGATGATCACTTGTAGAATGGTGAAATCCTTGTGGTGAATCTGTAATACAGCTCATGGAGGATCCTGATGTACTGAGTTTGGAAGCCCAGTTTGGCTAGAGCTTTGATGACTGCTTCAGTCTCAACAGAATCAAAGGCCTTCTTTAAATCAATGAACACTAGACAGAGCAGTATCTTGAACTCTTGCAAAATCTCAATGTTCTTGGTCACCATGTGAATATTGTCGATCGTGCTGAATCCTTTTCAGAACCTGGCCTTGCTTGCATGGTTGTCTTTTATCTAGTGTCTGTCAATACTATTCAGGATGACTCTAGTGAACTACCTGTAGACGATGGACAGCAGGCAGATCGGGCAATAGTTGCCGATGTCATGGATGTCTTCCTTCTTGTACAACAGGACAGTCTTACTGGTTTTCCATTGGGATGGAACCTTGTATTCAGACAGGTAGCATGTGAAGAGCCAAGTCAGTGTATTGATGAGTACTGGAGGCAGATTCTTCAGGCATTTGGGTATGACCTTCTTAGGACCGGATGCTGTACATTTCTTTACTGATGAAAGAGCATGTCAGATTTCGGAAGGGAGACGCTGGGTACAACATATCCATCCTGTGGAATAGATGTGGCTCATTGCCAGCAGTTTCTATCTTCGTCGTCTATGCACCAAAATCCAACTATGATAGAGAAGAAATTGAGAAATTCTATATGGAGCTGGAGAAGTCCACACCTTCTACAAGGTCATTGTCAGTGATTTTAACGCCAAGAAAGGATGGAGATGGTGGCCCAAAGAGCTCCACATCAGGACCCGCGACCTAGAATAGAATGAACAGGGTGAGAGACTGAGTTCATCATGTCGACCAATACAATCCATGGTAACTCACAGTTCCAGAAGGCCGAATCTAAACATTGGACATGGGAGTCTCCAAGTGGATAGTTCCACAACAAAGTTGACCACATCATATTCAATAGACGGTTTTGCCTGACTGATGTCACTGTTGTCCCAAAATTCCAAAAGGGATCAGACCACCATCTCCTTTTACTCCTGAAGTAGAAGCAAAATTCTACTTCACAGAGCGGGTAGAAAGGGCTGCAAAGTTTAAGAGGAGAACTCCCAGAACTACCACAAACTGGGAGCTCTTTGGCACTATTGAGGCAATATGGGAAGATGCTGTCATTGACAATATTGGCAAGGAATACAATCAACTGGTTCAGCACCTCCTTGACTGTGCAAGGAAGGATGAGAGTGAGAAAGCCACAAAAGTCGCCTGTCTTTGGAAACTCTCAAGCTCATTTCCCAATATGGTTTGGTGCGAGCCTCAGGCAATCACAAGTTAATGTCCGAGCTCGAAGCTATGAAGAGAAGTGATAAAGGAAAACCTCAAAGAGAGAAGAGCAGCAGTGTTGGCTGATGCAGCAGAAGCCAAGAAAAGTATTCGCAATACCCTCTTGTCCTTTGCCAACTACAAGACCAAGATGACTGCCCTCTGACATCCTGATGGATCTATTACATCTTTCAGAAGGGCAATGGAGAAGGTTATCCACGACTCCTACTCGGATCTCTTTGATAGCCATGTCCACCTGCCCATGAACCAAATTCCACAGGATGGTGTTGAAATATTTGATTAAAACTTTATACCTCATGGTGACATAATTTTTTTTATAATGAGAGTGACCACTGAGCACAAATCCAGGAGTAACTCCTGAGCACTGGCAGGTGTGGCACAAAACAAACAAAAAACAGAAAAAGAAGTAATGAGAAACATAAAACATTACTGTAACCTCATGAAACTAAACTATATAAATGTTAACACTATAAACATTTATGATATCTGCCTTATTAAAAATATAGTTTCTCCACCCTGAGCACTGCAAGGTGGTCCTGCTCACCAGGCTTTGTGGACACACAACAAACTATGAAGCTTCTGGTATCCCACAGCCAGATGTGTACAACTAAAAATATGTGGTATCATTGTATTCAGAGATGTACAACTAGTGAGTATGACTCCTGTGAGCACTATAAGCAGATGTGAGTGAGCACCATTAAAGAGGATTATCACTAAAAAGCCTGTGTGTGCTGTAAGAACCAAAACTATAACAGAAAAGGAAAAATACTGCTATCATTTAACTCTTTCTAAAATCAAAGATTAGATTTTTTTCCTTGTGATTTTACATATTTGCTTGGAGCTCAGCAGTTCTCATTGATTTCCTCCACAGATGAAACACTAACAAATTAGAATTAATTACATTCAGATTGCAGTCACTTTATTTTTTTAAGAAATATTTTATTGAATCACCGTGAAAAACAGAAAGAAAAAAAATATAAAGCTTTCAGGTTTAAGTCACAGTCAAATACTGATTAAACCCTCATCCCTTCACCAGTGCACCTGTTCCACCACCAAGAACCCCAATACACCCCCCTCCCATTCCACCCCCCATCTAAGTAGCTAATGATATTCCCATTATTCTCTATATACCTTGAGTACATTCCATATTTCCATACAGAACTCACTATTATTGATTGGAAAGCCCCCCCAACAATCAGGCCTGCTGAATAGGTAGGCATCGTCTAATAATTTCTCTTCATTGCTGAGAGTGAAGACTGAGTCTGCGTGGCCGCTATCACGGCCGCGAGGTTTTGGGTTTCTAATATTTTAGCTCAGTTCACAGTCAAAATGGATGGCTGCAAGAATCCGCTCTGGTGCCAAAATGGGTTAGGAGACCTCAGGATCACAGTCTATAGGCGGGGAGGGTCTGCTTCTCGTGCCGCAGCTCCGGTTCATCCCAGATTGCAGTCACTTTAATAGTAACTATAAAACTTGTGTTCTAGTCATAAGTACTCATACATTCCATTTCCCTAACCCCTTGAAAATCAACTTACCATTAATACCAATATGTATTTACTACCACCACAAAACATAAATAATATATATGTAGCACTGTGCTGCACTGTCCTCTCGTTGTTCATCAATTTGCTTGAGCGGGCACCAGTAATGTCTCCATTGTGAGACTTGTTATTACTGTTTTGTGCATATAGAATATGCCACGGGGAGCTTGCCAGGCTCCACTGTGCGGGGAGGATACTCTTGGTAGCTTGCCTGGCTCTCCAACAGTATATGTTCACTATAACTGTTAATATAATAAAGTCTTATTTCCTATTGTGGAAAAACAGTCTTGATCTTTATTAAAATTTTTGTATAAGTTTCTAGTTAGTCAAGAGGGTAACAACATAACACTGTCACTGTCACTGTCATCCCATTGCTCATATATTTGCTCAATTGGGCACCAGTAACGTCTCCATTGTGAGACTTGTTTGTTACTGTTTTTGGCATATTGAATGCACCATGGGTAGCTTGGCAGGCTTTGCCATTGGGTGAGGTACTCTCGGTAGCTTGCCGGGCTCTCCGAGAGGGATGGAGGAATTAAACCCAGGTCAGCCGCGTGCGAGGCAAATGCCCTACCCACTGTGCTATTGCTCCAGCCCACAATATAACACAAAATATCAAAATAATATCAAAAGTAATATATAAGGGAATCCATAAAAAAGTAATAATATGTAAGAAAAATTTTGCCAATGTCATTGAAATTGTAATGTTTATGTAAAATCATCTGTAAAAGGTTTGGTATCCTTTAATGCTGGATAATTTTCCCTGATTTAATCATGTTTCTAATTTGCATATACATTTAAAAAAATTTTTGTATTGCTGGAGATCACATCATATTGAAGGATTATTGAGTTGTGTTGACTAATAAGAAATATCAGAAAATTTAAAGATGTGATTAGTAAAGAATTGTAAAGAGCAATTTACTTAAAGTGAAAGACTTAAAGTTGAGACAAAAATAAGAGTAATTTGTAATTAAAGTGAAATTGTATTGAGATTTACACACCATTAACTAAATTAATAATTATAAATAACTTTTCATTGCTAAATGCATCTCACGAATAAAAAATACTACACAAATTTCTCCTTACTACTAAGAATGGGTGTGTGTAGGATAAAGGACACACACTTCCCAGAGAGGAGAGGTGAACTTCCAACTACTTATTATTACTATTAATTACCAGTACTATGTATTAGAGTGTGTGGAGAAAAAAATATATATCTCATCATTCAGAGTAAATACTATATTTCAGGGTTGGAGTGATAGCACAGTGGGTAGGGTGTTTGCCTTGCACGTGGCCGACCTGGGTTCAATTCTCAGCATCCCATATGGTCCTTTGAGCACTGCCAGGAGTAATTTCTGAGTGCATGAGCCAGGAGTAACCCTGTGCACAATTCCAGGTGTGACCCAAAAAGCAAAACAAAACAAAACAAAACAAAAAAAATATTTCTATATATTTCTAACACACATGTTGTTTTATCCCAAAGTTTATAACTCACAGTTGCTGAATAATTGGCATTTTCTACTCTAAGATTGCGAATATGTCTCTTTTGTATGGATGATTTATAAAAGCATCAAAGGATGGGGGCTACTGAGTAGTGGAACTAGTCATGTAACTAGAGAGTTGCAGCTTTCAGCCCTACCCTATCCTCAGCCGACAGGAACAAAAGAGGGAGTTACAGTGGCCTGAATCCATGGTGTAAATGTAAGAGTCAGAAGTGTCCTGTAATGAAAAAGGAATCCTGGAAGTATAAGATCTTAAGGTCGTTCCTTTTCACTCACAACTCACAGAAAATTGGTCACATATAAGTATAAGATATCAACCCAAGATTTTTCACCTGCAGAGATAACCTGAATGTTTCACCTAGAACTGATGGGCGCGTCCTGTTAGATAATAAAGCCATCCCTTTTCAGTATTAAAACCTTTTAAACCTTTGAGAAAAAAATAGTATTCAATACAAAGACTAAGGTGTCAATCATAATTATTGGATTAAAATCTCCTTTTTATAGTAGAAAATTACTAGCTCAATTTGAGACTTAGGTCTTATGCAAAATATACTGCTTTTACTTTTAAATTAGTACAGGTCATGTGTGTCATTTTTATAGTCTAAATGTTATGTCAACTTGAACCAGATGTGAAATGGATCATTGTATAGTAAAGTTAGTAGACACTTATCTTTCCAAGTTTATACATTTGTTAACATATAACATGATTATTAATGAGATAATGTCTGTTTATCCTTAGAAGTAGGAAAAATACTGTTTTGAGACAATATTTTGTATGGTATTGATAGTAGACTCATAAAAGAAGAAAAACAAAATTTAAAAAGTTACTGTCAACCACATATTTTGATATTTCTGTTATTTATAGCATTATGGAAATTTATGGAATTAGCACTTTCTCAAATTTCTTCCAAAAATATATTAAAATATTGAATATTTAAGGTAATTTGTAAATCAGCCAGTGCTACTCTTTGATAAAATTATTTTGTTCATCAATTTCTTTTTTTGCTTCCATAAATCTCACTACACATGTGCAAACATGCATGGCATAGACAGAAAGATCAATATTACTATCTTATGTACCAAATATTATCTTATTTCCTCTCATTTTCCCTGGACATAAAAGCAGTAATAGAATTTTAAATAAATTACATTTAAACCTCAATAACTAAGGTTATAGAGAAATGTTTATACATATATCCCCTTATAATATTTTACTATCTGAAGAATGCACCAATTTTAATATTAGTTTTACCATAGGATATGTTTTAGTAACAAATAGAACATTCTTCTATTCTCATTTTAATAGCTTGAATTTAATAAAGGTAATACAATCTATTATGAGTTTGTATTTAAAATATGGATTTTGCTATATGTTATAGTAATTCTTATCTAGAGAATTCTTCAATATCTGTGTGCTCATAACTAAATTATTTTTAAGCACATTCATAATAATAGGCACTATCTACTAATTGGCATATTTTTTAGAAAAATTTCCTCTTTTGTCTGTTTTGAACCACTCTCATTGGTGCTCAGGGCTGACTCCTGGCTCTTTGCTCAGGGATCAAGCCTGGCAAGACTGTCACATTGACAATAAGAGGAAATTATACACAAATTAAGCACCAAAAAGCAGAACAAAGACTTATACACAATATTAGATTTACACAAAATTGGAGGATACAATTAAGCTATGTCACCCCATGTAAAAAATACTCTGATAAATATTCAGGGTTTTCAAAAGGTCACCAAAAGAACTATTATCTCACAATATAATGACACAAAACTTTTACCAAACTACCTTAAAATGCCTAATATCTAGTCACTAACTATTAAAATACATGATAGATGCAAACTTTGCAAGGGAAATATATGTGTTCAGAGTTTTGAATTAAAATCAATTAGGGATATATATATATATTTAGGGAAATATACATATATTTCCCTATATATAAACATATATAACATATGTTTAGAGCTTTTAATTAATCCAATTTTAACATACAAAAATAAAAAACCCAATCTTCAAAGGTGACACAGAACTAAGCAATCTAGTAAAAACAGAGATCAACAAATGGGACTACATTAAACTAAAAAGCTTTTGCACCGCAAAAGATACAGTGACCAGAACCCAAAGACTATCTACAGAATGGGAAAGGATATTTACACAATACCCATCAGATAAGGGGTTGATATCAATGGTATATAAAGCACTGGTTGAACTCTACAAGAAGAAAACATCCAACCCCATCAAAAAATGGGGCGAAGAAATGAACAGAAACTTTACCAAAGAAGAAATACGAATGGCCAAAAGGCACATGAAAAAGTGCTCTACATCACTAATCATCAGAGAGATGCAGATCAAAACAACCACAAGATACCACCTCACACCACAGAGACTAGCGCACATCCAAAAGAACAAAAGCAACCGCTGTTGGAGAGGATGTGGTGAGAAAGGGACCCTTCTACACTGCTGGTGGGAATGCCGACTGGTTCAGCCCTTCTGGAAAACAATATGGACGATTCTCAAAAAATTAGAAATTGAGCTCCCATTTGACCCAGCAATACCACTGCTGGGAATATATCCCAGAGAGGCAAAAAAGTATAATCGAAATGGCATCTGCACATGTATGTTAATCGCAGCACTGTTTACAATAGCCAGAATCTGGAAAAAACCCGAATGCCCTAGAACGGATGACTGGTTGAGGAAACTTTGGTACATCTATACAATGGAATACTATGCAGCTGTTAGAAAAAAGGAGGTCACAAATTTTTTATTTAAGTGGATCGGCATGAAAAGTTTCATGCTAAGTGAAATGAGTCAGAAAGAGAGAGACAGACATAGAAAGATTGCACTCATCTATGACATATAGAATAACAGAGTGGGAGACTAACACCCAAGAATTGTAGAAACAACTACCAGGAGGTTGACTCCATGGCTAGGAGGCTGGCCTCACATTCTGGGGAAAGGGCAACTCAGAGAAGGGATCACCAACTATAATGTAGTCGAAGGCCATGTGGGAGAAGGGAGTTGCGGGCTGAATGAGGGCTAGAGACTGAGCACAGTGGCCACTCAACACCTTTATTGCAAACCACAATAGCTAATTAGAGGGAGAGAACAGAAGGGAATGCCCTGCCACAGTGACAGGGTGGGGTGGGGGGGAGATGGGATTGGGGAGGATGGGAGGGATGCTGAGTTTACTGGTGGTGGAATATGGGCACTGGTGAAGGGATGGGTTCCCGAACTTTGTATGGGGGAAGCATACGCACAGATGTGTATAAATCCGTAACTGTACCCTCATGGTGATTCATTAATTAAAAATAAATAAATTTATTTAAAAAAAATAAAAAAATAAAAAACTCAGCTGAATGGAAGACAAGTCATACCTGAATAACAACATAGTTAGAATAAACAATTCATACGGAGACATTGGTAAAAATTTTATGGTATATGGTTTATATTTTATTTAATACGGATTTAATATTAAAATGTTAATTTAATAGTAACATTTTATTTATATATGGAATTTTAAAAAACAACAGTAATAATTTATTGACATAGGTAGTTAAGCTTATAGTCCAAATAGAAATTATACAGAAAATAAAACATTAAAATTAATGACTCAATAGAAAGATTTAAAAGCAGATTTATCAAATTACTGAATGTGAAATTAGGAAAGAAGTAAAAATAAAGCTAAATAAGTCTGTAAATTATAAGCTCAAACAACATAGGTATCATGTGGAATAAAATAACAGAATCTAATATAAACACAATTGTAGCCATGAAAGAAAAAAATGTTAGAATGGGGTAAGCAAATTGTTTTGTTTTGTTTTTTTGCTGAAGATCTAACTGGTAGCAGATCAGTCGTAAACTCCTAAACATGTAAGGCACATGCCTTAGTTCTTGTACTATTTGCCTGAGTCCCCACTACATTTTGCACTTTTAAACTTAATTTTTAAATGAATTCTTAATAAAAAATACTAAATCTGAATTTTTATTCTAATGTATTCTGTTTTCTGGGCTGGAAAGATAGCACAGCGAGTAGGGCATTAGCCTTTCATGCAGACGACCCGGGTTTGATTCCTCCGCCCCCTTGGATAGCCCTGCAAGCTACCAAGAGTATCCTGCCCACATGGCAGAGCCTGGCAAGCTACTCGTGGCGTATTCGATATACCAAAAACAATAACAGCAAGTCTCACGATGGACATGTTACTGGTGCCTGCTCCAGCAAATCGGTGAGCAACGGGATGACAGTGACAGTGACAGTGTTTTCCATTGTTTCTCCAAGAAAGTCTCCAAGAAAGAGTTTGATGTTTTCCCTTTATCATATCTGGTATCTTTTACTTATAATATTTATTTAAACCATTTCTCATTCTATGATTCCCAGAATGTTCTTCATTATTTTTAACTCTCCAATACTTAACTAAAGATGTTAATACAGAAATGATCTATGTGTGTTAATAGCAGAATAGAACAATCGTGAGTAATTCAAGGCCTAACTCCGGAGTGCCTAATTTGAGACAATGCGCAGTGAATAAGAATCATAGTTTGGGTCATATTTATCCATTGTGGTAGTATAAATATGAAATCATAACAACTTAAAATTCCTTTCATTTCAATGTATCTGTAAAAAGAAGGATTAATAGCACATAACACATTCAGTTAAGAAATAAAATGAGGGGGCTGGAGCTATAGCACAGCAGGTAGGACGTTTGCCTTGCATGCGGCCAACCTGGGTTCAATTCCCAGCATATCATATGATCCCCTGAGCACCACAAAGAGTAATTCCTGAGTTCAGAGCCAGTAGTAACCCCTTTTCATCACCAGGTGTGACCCAAAAAGCAAAAAAAAAAAAAAATAAAATGAAATGAAGTAATTTTATAACTATTTCCTTAGCATTGTACTTATAACATAGTAAAGAATAAACACAGGCTAAAAGTATGATTTCTGGGTTGTATGTTATAGTATTATTCTTTATTGTCTTTGGGAGTATAAAATGGATTTTTTATGTAATTATAAATAAAAATTTTCTTATTATAAAATAATGCAGTACTTTGATGAGGTTAGTAAAATTCAATCTTTATAGTCCATTATTGAACTTATTAACCAAATCCCCTGATACTTGAGCAATTAAAGCTACAATTAAAATTGTAACGAAGACTCAATACCTAATTAATGAGAGAGCAAACAACACAAATAGATGAATTGTTTTCCCTTTAAAAGTGTTTTCCCCAGACCGGCTCAGTTAATCGAAACTATTTATATAGACTCTCATTCTGTCCAGTATTCACAGCTTAACTTTAATTTCTTAATGCACAAGAATGAAATGACAGGTACAAGATCGTTTATAAGCTTGCTTTTGCAGCAAAAGAAGTGGTCAGTATACTCTAGATGATGAAAGTATCTATTACCCTCTCAAGGTCTGTGCTAAGATTTTATCAAAGCCGATGAAAACAGTGACTTCCTGAGTAAGCCCCTTCTTACTCTTCCCTCTGCCTATGTAAAGTGTAACCCCATTATCTAGAGTAAGATGGATATGTGGTATAATCCCTGTCTAAGATGTAGAGTGTATCAGTCTCACCCTTATATTACTAATATATGAAAATCAACCACCTCTTTTGGATTCATAAAAAAACATAAGACACCAAGCAAACTACCACCTAAAATCCTAGACAGGTGAGTGAGCACAGAAAATCACAGCTGAGATTCACTTACCTGGAACAAAAGTCACTGAGTCATAAACTGGAAACAACAGTTTCATGATACATTTTCAAGAACTTCTGAAGTCCAGGTGAAAAGTAGCACGGGCATGAGGAATACCGGAGCCACAATTTTGGGGGAGGCAGCCTTTTATGAATCTGATCTGCAAAAAATATAGAAATTCACATCAAAGAGAGTCAAGGAAAGTAAGTTTCTATTTTTAATGTAGAGGAAGAAAAAGAACAAATAGCCCTTTCAAAATACAAAGTATGCTCCATGATAAAAGCATCAAAGGACTGTTAGGAAAATTGGCGCTATTGAATTTAAGGAAAGGGAAGTTACCCAACTCCAACCTTCTTTGACTTTCCTCTCTCAACAAAAGAAGCTATGAAATACTTGTGAAGTTTCCTACCTAGCACACAATCCCCTAAAAGTCTGATATCTTAATCATAAGCATATAGAAAATCAACATTTACATTACTTTATCAATAGGGCCTCAAGAAAAATAAATAATATCCATTACTGTAAGAGATACAGCTTCATGCATGGAATTTATTTTGAAAGTAATTCTGAAGTAAACCAAAATATGGGGGGGGGGGGGGAAGACATTAGCTGCATCTGAAGCACATGGCAACTAAAATCAGTGCAAACGAAAATGTAGCCCAATTGAAAGCTAACAGCATTCTATAATGAATACCTACTTATCTTATTTGCTATTAAATAACTCAAACTCAAAATATTCGGGGTATCAGTGAGTGAATAATCATACAAATTGTATCATGAGCATATATTGAGATATTATACATCAATCAAAAAAGAAATACACAGGACCAGAGGGGTTGTTCAATAGGTTGCTCAGAACTGGAGAGATAGACTCTCTGAGGCTGAAATTTCATCCAAATGCAGGTGAGGCAGGATGAAGATCTGGGGATATCCACAGAGGCCGAGGTGCACGAGATGTCTGGGCAGGCAGCCTGCTCATCTGCTGGACTAGATAGTTACCATTCTAGCTCCTAATCCATTTCCCAGGGAGATAGTGACCAGTCAGAGAGCACCAACGACTCTCCCAATACCACTTCCAAGGCAGAGACAGAAGGCGACAACCAAAGCTGATGGCTTCCATCTCTGCCCAATCTGGGAGCTCCACCTCACTGGCCCTGTGTATTTCTCTTTTGATTGATTCATAGTATCTCAATATATGCTCATGGTACGATTTGTATAATCATTCACTCATTATTATCTGACAAATTTTGAGTTTGAGTCATGTAATAGCAAATGAGATCAATAGGTATTCGTTATAAAATATTGTTATGTTTGAATTAGGCTGTAGTTTTGTTTGTGCTGATTTTAGTCTAGTTTATGAATAAGTAATTATGGGTGCCTAGCCCGCAGGAGTAACAACAGCTGCTGGGGGCACAAAGTACTTGGATGGATAACAAATGAAGAGCTGGTCCTCCTCTATCTTCACCCAGCACCTAAGTTTGGTCGCTACCAAGATGGCACCTGCCTTGGACACCAGAAGACTGAGACAGGTATAGAGCTCAAATTTGTAGGTCAGCCAGGCCAGCAGCATTTCCTTCTGAACCACGTGGTAAATGAGACTCAGGGGTCAGGATGTGGCTTCAGATGGGTTGGTAGGTGTCAGATAGCCTCTCTCTCATCTTCTCAGCTGTACCAGGCTCCAGTTAGGGAATGGTGAATTGGGGAAACTGGTGATGGCGGTCTGGAATGTCCAAGGGTTTACAGTGGAAGTTCAAGAGGCCAGGTACCCTCATCACATGCACACTGTAAGTAGCAACATTGACTGATGGGGCAACGGAGCTGGCAGCCACCACTTGGGCACACTCATCTTTAACCAGATGCCAGCAAAGTGCAGGTGGCCATGTCATGGAAGGCTTCAGAGTTAGTGCCAAGCACCAGCAAGCAGATGGGCATAGAAGAAACCATCAGGGTTGAAGTGTGGCAGGCAAACAGGTGCCCAGACTTCACCATTGCAAGTGACTGATGAGCAAGAATCCTTTTGATAAATAACCTTGTTATATAAATCTATTGTATAGGTATACCCTGATTTTTCATACATGTCAGAACAAGAACCAAACACATCTGCAACATTGACTTTATAATAGGAAAGAGTTACCATTTATTCATAGTATTTCTATAGAACTAATTAATTCAAAATATATAGCTCAATAATAGCAGTCTGTTTAGAATGATACATAAATGTTTACTCAGGTTAATAATTGGAGTGTGACTATTACAAAAAGAATTTAACTTGGTTATTACTTGGGAATTTCACTAAGACCATTGCACATAAAATAACATAAAATAATGTTAAATTTTAAAGGGCAGAAAGAGGGGCCGAAGAGATAGTAAAGCAGATGAGGTGTTTGCCTTGCACATGTCTGACCTGCTTTAATCCTTGAAACCCCATATGGTTCCCCAGACCTGCCAGGAGCGATCCCTAAGAACAGATAGGAGTACTGCTAGTGTGGCAAACCTCACCCCTGGAAAAAAGAAACAAAAATGTTGAAGATTTTCAGTGTAATTATAAATCCCCCAAATATTTTTATCCCCTAAAAATTTAAGACTTCTTAATAATTTTATTAAAATTATTTTATAAAAATGTATTGGGCTGGAGCGATAGCACAGCGGTTGGTTGTTCACCTTTCACACGTCGAACCTGTGTTCAATTCCTCCGCCCCTCTTGGAGAGCCTGGCAAGCTACGGAGAGTATCCCGCCCTCACGGCAGAGCCTAGCAAGCTACCCGTGCGTATTGGATATGCCAAAAACAGTAACAATAAGTCTCTCAATGAGAGACGTTGCTGGTGTCCGCTCGAACAAATCGATGAGCAATGGGATGACAGCGACAGTGATAAATTTATTGAGTAATGTTCTTATGGGCTGGAGTGATAGCACAGTGGTAGAGTGTTTGCCTTCCATGCGGCCAACCCAGGTTCAACTCCTCCGCCCCTCTCAAAGAGTCCGGCAAGCTACCAAGAGTATCCCACCAGCACAGCAGAGCCTGGCAAGCTATCCATGGCATATTCAATATGCCAAAAACAGTAACAGCAAATCTCACAATGGAGACATTACTGGTACCCGCTCGAGCAAATCAATGAGCAACGGGATGACAGTGACAGTGACAGAATGTTCTTACAGTTTTCACTCAAAACAAACAAATAAGTCTTATAAATATACTTGTTTTTTGGAAAATAAATGATCAATAAGGATTGATTGTGGTGATGATATTAGTGTTATGATGATAAAATAAGGCAATTTACATTGAATCTTAGTGTATGCTAAACATCTCTGCATGATTTATGCTGCTTAATACTAACATGAATACAATGCCAAATAAATTTCAATAGCACCATCAAAACTGAGTGCAACAGCAAAGAACCTAGTCTGCCAAACATTTCAGGTGCTTGAGGTCTTTTTGACTGAAAACTCTAGGCCTTCTCGGACTTGGAATAGGCAACCTCCCCCACCTTCCCATACTTCTCATAGACCCTGCAGCTTGGCCACCATTCTACTGATGTTGCCAGATAAGTTTATCTATTGGCTTTGTTCCACAGACACTTAAATAAATCTCAAAAGAGATAAAAAACAATTCAGTACAATAATATGAAGGATATTCTAAGAATCCAGGTTGATATACAGTTCCATAGTTATCATTTACTTAATACTGCATGAATTATTTTTATATTTCATATGTTATGCATATTTATAAGATATTAGTCATTCTTTTATACATCTGATTATAATTCACATACTTCTGTCAACTATTTGAATGTTTTAATAGATAAAAATAGATCATCATTCAGAGATTCTGTTTTAGTAGAAGTTGAGATTAAAGCACTTAGACATAATCATTATCTTTTATAAAAGTATTCAATTTTGGGTTAGTATAAGTGAATTTTATTTTTTTTACCTTTATAAACCATTAAGACAGCTTAAAATTAGTTTATAAAAAACTCATAAAACTTTTAAAAATTGTTGCAGGTAAGGATGCCATATGTGAACTAATATTTCAGCACTGCAGGACAGCATTTTAATTGCTCTGTTAATGTACTTGTTTCAGCCAGGGTTTTAGAGGACATATGGTGCATTTTTCTGGGAATGAGAGCTGTTCTAGAATTTTTTTTTATCATTTTTATCATTTTTCAAGGGGATTCAGAATTTTAATATGTTTTCCCCAATTCAATCCATTGTACAGTTGAAATTTTCTCCCATTGTGACATTTAAAGCAAAGGAATTATAATCTAAGATGTTAGCATTGAGTCACCAAAGGTTAATGTCATTTTTCAGTCACAATTTTGTAAATTTTGTTCTTCTACATTTCTAAGCATGAAGATGAAAATAACTTCCTCAATGTTTTCTAGCAGATTATTGTCCTTCCAATGTTTTTCATTTAATAAATTATGTCATCACTGGAAGTCAATTTTCACAAAGCCCTTAGACCAAGAAAAATTGCAAGTTCTTTCATTCTCATTTAATGAGTAAAATTATATGAATTCAAGGCAGTATTTTGAGTACTTTAATTTCATGTTTTGTTTGGAAATGTATGGATCAATAGACAATTAATTCATAAGGAAACAAAATAATTTTCTTTTAAAATGCAAATATCCATATGCTACCAGGTTGTGAAAGGTTAGTCCTACTTAAAATGCATGAAAAAATTCCAGCTCATCATTATTATTCTTTTAAGATCTTCATGAAATTTAATAAAATTTTGCTAAATCTGTGCACAGAGAAAAATGGCTACGGATTTGGAGTCAAGAGACATACTTCCAAATTGCTGTTCATTTACCACCTAGTTTAGTTCTATTCAGCAAGATAATTAATCCACCTGAACATCAAAACTTTTATCATTAAATAAGGAGAGTAATACTAAGCTTATGCGACAGCAAGCATTGTTGTATATAATAAGTGATATAATACATTTGAGCACACTTTGAATATGAAAATGAATCTATATGTTAATTATAAATAATATATTATTTAATTATAAGTTGACTGCATGCAAGACACAACCCATGTGCTATTTATCTGCCTCCTTTTTCTTATATAGTATATGCTTGTTATCTTTTTACCCTTTGTTTCTATACCCTAAGGAGAAGGTAGCCTTCAAGAGATCAGCTATCTTTAATTTGTTCTCTAATTTGTCTCAGAAAATTAACTTTCAGAGTATGTACTCAGTAAATATTTGGTGAATGGAGGATGAGATGAATGAAAACTATCTTCACTTTAAAATTAATTTGGGGCCAGAGAGATAGTACAATGGGAAAGGCATTTCCCTTGCATGTAGCCAACCCAGGTTTAGATTCCCCTGAACCCACCAGGACTGATCTTTGAACACAAAGCCAGTAATAAGCCTTGAAATCACCAAGTGTGGCCCCAAACCAAAAGCAAAGTAAAAAAATGAAAGATTAATCTTATAGAGGCTGAGAAGAATCTGAAGATGAGATATGAAGCTTTTTAAAACAAATACTGATCAACATATTGTTAAGTTTGTAGAGTTAATACTAACCTATAAAACACATTTAAAAAACAGGTAAAATTATTTTAATTACTCGGGTAGGGCATTTGTATTGCATGCCACCGGCCCAGGTTCGATTCCTCCGCCCCTCTTGGAGAGCCCGGCAAGCTACTGAGAGTATCCCACTCGCACAACAGAGCCTGGCAAGCTACCTGTAGTGTATTAGATATGCCAAAAACAGTAACAACAAGTCTCACCAATGGAGACATTACTGGTGCCTGCTTGAGCAAATTGATGAACAATGGGATCATTTCTGGTTTAGAGAGGATAGTATACTGTGTATGTAATTTGCCTTGCATAAAACTCATCTGGGTTCAGTCTATTACCCCATGTAGTTCCCCTGAATTGCCAGGAGTGATCACTGAGCACAAAGATAAGAGGAGCCCTGAGCATCACCTGAATTGGTCCATATCATAAATAAAAACAAAAACCAATTGGAATAATTTCTTTTGATTTACCGGAGAACCTTTGTCTTTCAAGACAATTCAACCCTTGATCATTTTTTTCTGAGCACCAATAGGAGTCATCTCTGAGCACAAAATTAGGAACAAACCCTGGGCACCATTGGATATAGCCCCAAAACCTAATTCTAATCTGCATAGCCTCAAGCACGTTAGTATTTTTGCTCTCTACATTAGGTGTATACTTTGTACATGTCAACCTTCATTTTCTATTGCCTCCTATTATATTGAATATATCAAGTCTCTGCCCAAGCGCCAGGCTGTCTTCACCGGGGCCCCCTGGAGGGGGAGCAGGTTGAGTTTCCTTCCCTGTCCTGAGCAAATCCCGGCAGTCAAAGACCTCCAAAACCCAGGTCAGCCATGCTCAAGGAACTAGCAGAGGAACCCAAGTATGTGGAACCCGGATTGAGTTATCAAAGCCTGCTCAGATTGGGACTAGGCCTCCTCCACCCAGATTCCCCAATTTTAGTAGCTTGGCAGTCATATCCACAAACTGCCCCCAGTGCCATGTAATCTCATCAATGGCCAACATCCAGAGACTATAAAACAAAGCTCCTGGACCTCTTGTAGTCTAATTCTCCTTCTCTGAGAACCCAGCAAGCTACTGAGAGTATCCTGTGAGCACAGCAGAGCTTGGCAAGCTCCCCATGGGGTATTCGATATGCCAAAACCAGTAACAAGATGGGTCTCATTCTCATGATTCTGAAAGAGCCTTCAATGTGGGATCATTGGGAAGGCCGAGTAAGGAGAGGCTGCTAAAATCTCAGGACTAGGACGAATGGAGACATTACTGGTGCCAGCCGAGCAAATTGATGAACAATGGGATGACAGTGATACAGTGATCAAGTTATACTAAATTCAATTTTTATTAAATCTGTCACTGTCACTGTCATCCTATTGTTCATCAATTGCTTGAGCAGGCACTAATAATGTCTTCATTAGTCCCTGTTGCATGCTAGTGTAGCCCAGTGGCATCTGCTCATTCCAGGAACACGAAGAGCACATTGTTGTTACTGTTACTATTTTTGGCATATTAAATACGTCACAGGTAGCTTGTCAGGCTCTGCAGTGGGGGTGGGATATCCTCCGTAGTTTGCCAGGCTCTCCAAGAGGGACGGAAGCTTTGGGGGCAGCCTCTAATCATCCTTACAGGTCCTTACAGGCTCTAGGAAAATTTGCATCGCCCTATTCTGGTAGCTTTGTTTTATAGTCTCTGGATCTTGGTTGTGGATGAGATTACATGGTGCTGGAGGCAGTTTGTGGGTGCCATAGCCATGCTCAACCCCCCCTTTTTATAAATAATCAATTTAAATCACATATTTCCTAGATATTTTGGTTATGTGCTTATACTTATATAGTGTTTAATAGATTTTCACATAAAGCCATGGCAGCAGTGTGCACAGTGGCTTATCTACCTGAGGCCGCATATGTCCTAGGTGCCGCCCAGAGACACAGGCAGGTGTCTGCTTGTCAGTGTGTAGATCATTACAACATGCCAGTCGACCAAAAGCTTACATTTGGTAGACTGGGAACACCTGTAAATGTGATTAGAGGCTGCCACAAAAGCCTCCGTCCCTCTCAGAGAGCCTGGCAAGCTACCAATAATATCTTGCCTGCACGGCAGAGCCTGGCAAGCTACCCGTTGTGTACTCAATACGCCAAAAACAGTAGCGATGGTCCTCATTCCCTTATCCTGAAAGAGCCCCCAATACTCTATTAGGCTACACTAGCAAGCGACAGGGATGAATGGAGATGTTATTGGCGCCCGCTCGAGCAAATCGATGAGCAAACGGATGACAGTGATACAGTGATACAGTGAATAGACTTTAAGCTGATTTTTTTGCTTTAAATCAAAGTACAAGAATAAATTCCTCACAAGGGATATTTCTTATCTCTATGGCCATCTATGTCATTGTTTGACTCAGAGACAACATATAAACTCTCACAGATATTCACTTCTGACATTGTACTATATATTAAGTCATTATAGTCCAGTTTTTCAATCCATAAACTGCTTGCTGGATGGCATTCTAATATAAATTTCATATATCATACCTGTATGCAGGAAAGAAATGTTTACTTCACAGTTAATCTGATAGAATGTTGGGAAAAGGTACTCTCAAGAAAGTAAATTTTGCATCAAGAAATCATTCCAAGGAGGTGACACAACCAGGTTGCTGACATGAAATCGTCCTTGTTTTGCTCTCGCTCAAAGAAAACTATCTAACAACTAAGAATCCTATAGAGTGATGATGACATTTAAATGCCTCCTATACACCAGAAACCAATACAGACTGCCTTCAAAAAGGCACTATAAATACCAATGTTTATATGGGACAGAAAGTGGGTGAATGGGATGCATGAATACAATGGTCTAAACAGGAGACAGCAATGGTACCAAATCAGCTTGAGGACAGTAGAAATATCACGTCCACACATGTTCTTAGTCCAAATGAATCTCAAAGTAGAGAAGCAGAGACCCTCTCAATGGGCCAGTGTCTCAACATGAAAAGCAACAGAGAAAGCATTCTCAGCTACATTTCCTTCTCTAAAGTTTGGGGTCTAAACTAGTGTCAGTAAGTTTACTAATAGTGTATAGACTACAGGGTGTCAGAGCTAGAATTCCAAAGAGAGGGGATAAAAATAGAGCTAAAGTAGTGACCTAAGCCTTTGTGTCCCCTTCTGATTGTATCAACACAGAACAGCTTTTAAACCACCCCCTAGCCCTCTCCACCAAGTCAGTAGTAAAATGAAGATGACAATAAAGATAATAAAGATAATAATAATAATAATAATAGCAAAACCATTCTGCCACACCACTATGTGCCAGAACATAAAACACAAACATCTCAGATCTAGGTTTCTAATTAAGTTTTAAAAAGATCACAGAAACTGAGTGATCATTTCAATGTTAGCAAAGGAGCAACGGACATACAGAGATATATTACATCAGGCAAGATACCAAGGGAACATGAAATTAGTAAAGAAGAGAAGGAAATCTTCCAGAAATCAAAGATATGGAAGATTATTATCTCATAGATAGATAATTCAAAGTAGCTACAATGAATAAGCTCTGAGTTAGAAGAACAGTAAGGAAAACAATTCAATAAGTTCAAAATAAAAAGCAATGAGTAAAGAAGTAAGACATATAATCTATACAAAGAAAATAACAAAGATAAAAAATCCAAAAACCAGATTGGAAAGCTTAATTAAAACATTAAAACTTAGAAATTATTCAGATGGGAAAACATAAAGAAATAAGATACAAACAAATACGGAAGAATGATGCAAAAGTTCTCTGAGCCCGTTAGGAAAAGTAATAATTCTAGTAAAGAGATAGAGAATAGAACAGAAAAATTTTCTAAAAACATATGTGTCTATGAACATCACCAACCTAGGGAAAGGAATTAATATATAATTTAATGTAATTTAAAGAACCCCTGGCTATCCTAATATAGGAACGTAACCCAAAAACATGCTAGTGAACAGAGCAGAGGCATAGCACAAGAAAAAAATAAAAACATACAAAGGTACTCCCATGAAGCTAGAATTTTCAACATAAACTTTATAGTTGAAGAGAAAGTCGATCAATATATTCAAATTACTCAAAAGATAAAAATCATTAGCCAAGAATATCCCACAAAACTCTCTTATGTGAGATAAAAATAAAAGTTTCCCAAACAAACAAAAGTTAAAAAGGTTTGCCACCACCAGCCCATACTTTTGTAAATGCTGTAGCTAGATCTTCTATATAAATAAACAAAAGAAAGCACAAATATTTTAATGGTATAAATAGAATTTTAAAGAAGAAATTAAATAGCAGTAGCAAGCCTTATATAACTATAATCAGTCAAAATGCAAATGGATTGAATTAATCAAATTATATACAGAGTGGCAGGGTGGATTAATAAAACCCAAGGTCAACAATATTCTGCTTATAAGAAACTCATTTAAAATGTAAAGGAAAAATAGACTTAAAATTTAGGAATAGAAAATGGTACCCCAACTCAATGCAATGTAATCAACCTACATCTTATAGAAAGCAGCACTGAAGTCCACCATGGCCATCCCAGCAGTACTTAGGGACCCCCAAATTTATACCCAATGATTCTTGTCAGCTTCTCATTCTACATTTAGAAATATTGGGGGTGCATGTTTCCTGGGACTGAATCAGAGTCAGGTGCATGAAATAAATGTACCCTGATGCCCGTACTATACTCCAAGTTTTTCAATTAAAATATTTGTAAAAGCAGCAGCAAATATTCTTTTTTATAATTTATTTTATAAAATAGTTCATAATATTTTATTACATTTAATATTCAAACTTGGAGATGTCAGCCCTGGGTCCCACACACCTAGGTTCCTCTGCTGGTCCCTTCATGCGTGAGGCTCGTCCAGACATGTGGAGAGTGGTATATTCAGTAGGATATTCTTTGTGTGCAAACTATTCCCTCTGTCACTTAATTTTAGGGACTTTTTTGTATGTGTGTTTTCTCTATTTTTTCTAGTTTTGATTTTGGCACAGTTTTGGTTTGTTTGACTTGACTTGAAGAATCTAATGTGGGCATTACACACTTAACAATATATATCTCTGAAATGTCCCTGACATCTCCAAGCCCGCTCAGATTGGGACTGAGCCTTCTCATCCAGACCCCCCATATTCCAGTAGCTTGGCAGTCACACTCACAAAGTACCCCTGGTGTCATGTAATCCCACCAACGGCAAACATCCAGAGACTATAAGACCAAACTCCTGGCTGACATCTAATAGCCTTGTTCTCTTTCTTGGAGAACCTGACAAGCTACCAAGAATCTATTGACTGCACAGGAGAGCCTTGCAAGCTCCCCATGGCGTATTTATATCCCAGATACAGTAAAAGATATATACATACTTCTCAGAGAGCCCGGCAAGCTACCGAGAGTATCCCATCTGCAGAGCAAAGCCTGGCAAGCTACCCATGGCGTATTCGATATGCCAAAAACAGTAACAATAGGTCTCATTCCCTTGACCCTGAAAGAACCTCCAATCATTGGGAAAGATGAGTAAGGAGAGGTTGCTAAAATCTCAGGGCTGAGTGTAATAGAGATGTTACTGGTGCCCGCTCAAATAAATTGACAAACAACGGGCTAACAGTGACAGTGACAATATTCAAACACCAGTCCCACTACCATTACACCTTCCCACCACCATATTTTGGATATTTTTGTCCCAAACCCTAACCCCTGACCTAAAGCAGAACCGAAATAATATATTTGGTATTTTTGTTGTGAAAAACCACTGAAAATGCTACAAAAAAGTATTCTTAGAGGAAGGATGGCAAAGATTATTGTATTTCACCCAGGAGCCATCAAGTCATTCTATAAGAGATCACTAACATGTTGCTAGAGATTGAGCCTTGTGTGCTTATCTATCTATCTATCTATCTATCTATCTATCTATCTATCTATCTATCTACTTTTATATATAAATATAAATGCATAAATATATATATATGTGTGTGTGCGCATCACTGTATCACTGTCATCCCACTGTTCATCGATTTACTCATGCATGTGTCAGTAATGTCTCTATTACACTCATCCCTGAGATTTTAGCAACCTCTCCTTACTCGTCTTTCCCAACCATTGAAAGCTCTTTCAGGTCAGGGAAATGAGACCTATTGTTACTGTTTTTGGCATATTGAATACACCATGGGTAGCTTGCCAGGCTCTGCCATGCAGGTAGGATACTCTCTTTTTGCCATTTAATTTCTTGGTAAACTTGGGAGCTTGTCAGGTTTCCGGAGCAGGCAATAGACTCTTGGTAGCAATAGACTATCATTCATATATATGTATATATAAAAAATTTAATATAGAAGTAGTGCTATTTATTCAACCACTGATTAAGCTGATTGAATTGGGCATGAATTTCATATTACTTTTGTATGTGTATGTGACACACAAGTACAAATCTTTCATGTTTGATATTCAGCCATACAATGATCAAATACCCATTCCTCTATCAGTGCACACTTTCTGCCACCAGTGTCCCCAATATATCCTCCCCCGATGCCAGTCCTCACCCTGCTTCCATGGCAGGCAATTTCCCCAATACTCTCTCTCTACTTTTGGGCATTATATTTTGCTTGAATTTTCCCACCACCATAGAAACCTGCCTACCAGGGGCAGATGCTAGATCATTTATTGTCCATTGCTTATTTTTAATATCCAGGGTGCCGTGGCCACACACTTCTGGAATCATAGAGTATAAATGCCTGGGTTCCAGAGACATTTCTTTAGGGCACTAATCCATTTTGGGATTCAATTGGGCTTCTCTGAACTGGGACTATTGGTGTGTTGAGGTGGCACCCAGAGGCACATTGTGGGCTGAGACCCAGACCAATGCGCAGGGCAGGGGGAGGGGTGTGGAGTCGAGGAGCGACAGCCCAGCACTTCTGCCACCATGTAGCATGGATATTTAATCCAGGAACCCTCATACCCAGACCTTGCTTGTGGAAGCTCCTGTTCCCCACTATTCCATCTGGAGTAGGCAGGGAGATTGCACCTGTTCCATCTGGGGTTCCCTGATGAAGTTGACTCGGTATGGGGCCCGGAGAGATCTCTGGAACTGTGATGTCTTCTGGGAATTGCTGCTGTGTCTCTGGCTTTTGATATCTTTCTAGATTTATTTATTGGTCTCTGAAGCAAGGCCAGAAATTGAATTTATAGGGTGGTGGTGGAATTGGTTTGGGGGGGTGACTGACTGCCAGTGCATCCATGTGTATTTGGAACTGTGGGGAAGTAGCCGACCCCAACTCCGTAAAATCCCAGAGATTTCAGACACAAAACCTGCATACCTGAATTTTCAGCAGGTTATCAGCAGCTTAATTAATGATTGAAAAAATAGCACTACTCCTATATTAAAATTTTATTTTCAACTATAAAACACTACTTCAGGAAATAAAAGAGGACACGAGGAAATGGAAAGACATCCCCTGCTCATGGATTGGAAGAATTAATATTGTCAAAATGGCAATTCTCCCCAAAGCATTGTACAAATTCAATGCGATCCCTATAGAGATACCCTTGACATTCTTCAAAGAAATGGAGAAAGCACTCCTGAAATTCATATGGAATAATAAGCCCCCACGAATAGCTAAAGCAATCCTTGGGAAAAAGAAAATGGGAGGAATCAACCTCCCCAACTTCCAACTCTACTACAAAGCGGTAGCCATTAAAACAGCATGGTACTGGAACAAAGGCAGAGCGGCAGACCAATGGAACAGGGTTGAATACTCTGACATACACCCCCAAATATATGATCATCTAATCTTTGATAAGGGAGCAAGAAATGTGAAGTGGAGCAAGGAAAGCATGTTTAACAAATTGTGCTGGCAAAACTGGACGGCTACATGCAAAAAAAAATGGGCTTAGACCTCCATCTATCACCTTGTACAAAAATCAGATCAAAATGGATTAAAGACCTCAACATCAGACCAGAATCCCTAAGGTACATTGAAGATAAGGTCGGCAAAACCCTCCACGACATTGAAGCCAAAGGTATCTTCAAAGCTGACACGCCACTGGCTAAGCTAGTGAAAACAAAGATAAATAAATGGGACTATCTCAAACTAAGAAGCTTCTGCAACTCAAAAGAAACAGTGACCAAAATACAAAGACAATCTACAGA
Source organism: Sorex araneus (assembly GCF_027595985.1). Classification (NCBI taxonomy): domain Eukaryota; kingdom Metazoa; phylum Chordata; class Mammalia; order Eulipotyphla; family Soricidae; genus Sorex; species Sorex araneus. The sequence continues at coordinate 83,504,892 of NC_073305.1, forward strand.
ATGGGAAAGGATATTTATGCAGTACCCATCCGATAAAGGGTTGATAACAAGGATATACAATGCACTGGTTGAACTCCACAAGAAGAAAACTGCCAACCCGATCAAAAAATGGGCTGATGAAATGAACAGAAACTTTTCCAAAGAAGAAATCCGAATGGCTAAGAGGCACATGAGAAAATGTTCAACATCACTAATCATCAGGGAGATGCAGATCAAAACAACAATGAGATATCATCTCACACCACAGAGACTGGCCCACATCCCCAAAAACAAAAGCAACTGGTGTTGGCATGGATGTGGGGAGAGAGGGACTCTCCTTCACTGCTGGTAGGAATGCCGACTGGTTCAGCCCTTTTGGAGAACAATATGGACGATTCTCAAAAAGTTAGAAATTGAGCTCCCATTTGACCCAGCAATACCACTCCTGGGAATATATCCCGGAGAGGCAAAAAGGTATAGTAGAGATGACATCTGCATTTCCATGTTCATTGCCGCTCTGTTCACAATAGCCACAATATGGAAAAAACCAGAGTGCCCGAAAACAGATGATTGGCTAAAGAAACTCTGGTATATTTACACAATGGAATACTATGTAGCTGTCAGGAAACATGAAGTCATGAAATTTGCATATAAGTGGATCAACATGGAAAGTATCATGTTGAGTGAAATGAGTCAGAAAGAAAGAGACAGACATAGAAAGATTGCACTCATATGTGGAATATAATGGAACTGAGAAGTACAAGTTGGCAACGATGCAACTTCTGGCAGATATCTCTCTGGACTTAGTTACTAAAATACTAAATTACAGAAACCCAAAACTGAGAGGCCACTAAGTGTGGTCACTCGACTTCATACCTCTTCATCCTCAGTAATGGAAAACAAATTATCTCATGCTTCCTTTTCAGCAGGTCTGACTTTAGGGGAGAGACTCTCCAAACAATAATAGTGAGTTTTGTTGAAATATTGTATGCAATTAAAATGAAAGTAAAGTGAAATTTATTAGTTACACAGGCGGGGGGGGGTTAAGGGTGGGGGGGCTAGGGGCGTGGGGGGGTTGGGGTGTGAGGGGGCGGGGTAGAGCTATACTGGGATTCTTGGTGGTGGAATATGAGCACTGGTGAAGGGATGGGTATTCGAGCATTGTATAACTGAGATTTAAACCTGAAAACTTTGTAACTTTCCACATGGTGACTCAATAAAAAAATTTAAAAAAAAATTTATTTTCAAATTCATACATAAATTCATATATATGTATATATATTTATATATGTATTGTGTATATATGTATATATATGTATTGTGTGCCTTTATATATGTATAAATAACATATATGTATAATATATGTATAAATATATATGTATACCTATATAAAGGCACAGAAAACTCAACCTCTTGGCGAGGTCTGTCCTGAGACGGTGGAGTCAGGCCAGGGATATGGCAGCAATTTTGGATTGTGGAATCAAGTGACTGCTGGAGGCTTTCTTGGACAGGTACAGACCAATCTGCTCTTCTCCAATTTACCCCAGTCTGTTCAGGCATGTACAGGTCTGAGACTAAATGTGGTTTTTGTTCTCTTTTGAGATTTATTTATGGGTCTCTGAGATAAGGCTTGTATAGATGAGCTTGTATAGATGAGCCAGAAGTGGTTTGTGGGCATGGCTCCTACATACCTAATTTTTGGCCATTTAATTTTTTGGTAAACTTGGTCCCAATTTGTTGAGGTCCAGCCAAAGGCACAGTAGCAATTTTGGGGTGTCAGGAAGCCTGAAGGCACCATCAGGCCACTGATACACTCATCCTGCAGGGGAGAAAAATATTTCCCTCTAAGATTGATTGCCTTCTACTTTGAGCCCCATAAAATGTGGTGTAGTACTCTTGAAGTATGGGTAGGGTGTGTCCTACAAAGTGTTTTGCAGTCCAGGAATAAGTTAATTCTTGGGTGAAGCTCAGCCCAAACATGTGGAGAGTGGCCCTGAGCATGGCAGCAGTTGAGTTCTGGAGGTTTTCGGCTGCCAGGCTGAGTCCCTTGAGGCAGGGAGGGATCTCAACCCCCCCTCTGGGGTGCCCCAAGTGAAACAGCCTGGCATGGGGTCTGGAGACATAGTTATGGCGAGCACCATGTTATACTCCCTTCTGGGAGAGAAGAACATGCAATCTAGATGGTGGTCAATGATGAGATTACCTGGTCCCAGCCAAAGGTGGCTTATGGGCATGATGCAGCAACTATTCTTATAAAAAAATAGACTCCTAGACACAAAATGGAGTGAGAACCCAGACATTATGTAAAATTAAAATGATTTTTAAAAGAATAAATTACAAATAATGCATTTTAATATAGATATGTAAAATGTATATATATATGCAACAGAAGATCAAAACACATAAAGAATATGTTAATATTTCTAAAGATAATTGATGCCAATAACAATAGAGGTATTTAATAGCCCGTTCACAGCAATAGATCATCTAGATAGAAAATCAATGGGAAAATGACAAATAGAGGGAATAAACTTAAACTTAACAAAGCATTTAACTCCAAATCAACAGAAAAAAGCATTCTTCAAGTCCGCATTAACATTCTCAACAGCAGGTCATAGAATGCTGAATAAAACAGTTCCAGCAAGCAAGACATCTCCGAGTGGTGAAGCTCATGCTTGTTAGGTGTTAGGCATTTAACTTGAACACCAACACTGCATAAACTCTAATGTACCAGTACCATTGGGGTGAACCCGGGACCCTTGGTAGCTCCAAAACTAAGCAGAACTCTCAGGCTCATACTTAAGGATCAAATATCACAAGAAGTATTTCCCAAGCCCCCACATCACAGGGAGGTCACTCTCAAACAAATTTTGATACATTGATTAAAACTGAAATAATACCAAGTATTTTTTATATTACAATGAAATATAATGAGATGCTAATCAAAAGGAAAAGGAGAAATTATAAATAACCATATGTTAACAATATGCATTTGAAATTAATGAGGAAATTAACAGAGAAAGAACTTCGGAACCTGAAACTTTGCAAAGCTTGGAAGCACTCAAATATAAACTGATGTTCTCTTAAATATATGCATATTGAGATATTTTCAAGCAGTTTCAAATTCAAAGTAAAAGATTGATAACACATATAATAAATGATTATTAAAACACTGATAATACATTTTAAGTTAGTGGATATTACTAAGTCTAATGGTCTTGTGCCACCTCTCAAATCCTGTTTAGACCAGGCAAAAATATATAAAGACATAACATACAAAAATTATAGTTGCATTATTGGTACAGAAATCCAGTGATATACTGATAATTATTTCAAGAATTTAGTATTCATGGGGTCTAAACAAAACACAGCATGTATACCATTTGCTCTGAACAGGGCTGATGAGGGTTCCCATCCCATATGGTCCTCTGAGCAATGCCAGGAGTTATCCCTGAGCATAGAGCCAGGAGTAAACCCTGAGCACTGCTGAGCATGTTCCTATGCCCAAAAACAAATAAACAACAAACAAATATTATGTGAATAAAGAGAAAAAGCTAAAGCCAATTTTTAAAACCTCAAGCAATTTTTTGCAAACAATTTTTGTAACATTTTGAGCACCAAGCATTGGAATATTTTACTGTCATGTCATGTAAACATTTTGAGTTAAATAGAATGAAATGATGTATTATGTAGAATGTAAGTGGGCTCTTGAGGAGAGTATCACAGTCTCAAAGACTGAGATTAGACCCATGAAATATTTATGAATCATAAGTTTATTTGTAGAAGTGAGAGCAACAGTACTATAAACACCAAGGACAAAGATTTAAACAGATGAAATAAACAGTACTTAATATTTCCCCAAAATAATTTTGGTCATAAATCATGAAGGTACATTTAAAATGAAATTACATTCTCAGGTTCTTGATAAATCTCCCCTTGAGTTTTTCAAGCTTTTATGTTTATGTTCTTTGTACCAATTTTGGGCATTGACATCTTCCCAGAGGAAATATTAATGATGCATAAACAGCCTGTAAAATAAGTTATTGTGGTGTTGTTTTATAGAGCTGAAGAGCTTTGAAAATCATATAGCGGCAAAAGTATCTAGAAGGTAAAACTTAAATGAGATTGTAGTGACATAAATTTTTCGTGTAACTACAAACTGCATCCTTTTACTTCGGATCTGTTTTACTTTCATCTGTTTTTGATGTTATTCCAATATTATATATATATATATATATATATATATATATATATATATATATATCATCCTTGGAGACATAATCTCTGTCCCCAAGATTATTTACTTCACAGTATCTCTACTATCATCTCCATAATTAGTACAAAACATTGTGTTAAATATGTAGGTAATGTGAGACTAACAATTCCTTACCTGGAAAGAATGATGGTATATTTAGCTAATGACTTCTGTCCATTTTTTGTCTCCACATAAATTTTAAAATGTATCCATTAGAGTCTTAATATAAAACAGAAGTATGACAATGGAAGAGAAGATGAGTTAGTAGCATTTTTACTAATCTTTCTTCTGTCCTAACCCAGCCTGGAGTCCTTAATTTTCCTCTCTTTAAGCATGTAATAGATTTCAATAAAAGATTTTGCTCACAAATTTTTAATCAAAATGAAGAAACTTAATGAAGAAACTTTAAATCCCTGGCATCTATATATGCTTACAGCAGAGATTTAAATATCTTTTAAATTAGAATTACAGAAACATTACATCTATATTTACTATCTCAAAACTTGAGTTTCATGAAGTGTGAGCTTATTAATATTTTATATTTCACTTAATCCTATATCCCAGATAAATTGAGGAAAGATTTTACATTGCTTTAGATACACTCCAGTGGGTCTCTGAAAGTTACACTTGGAAATCTCCATCCATAAACTCTACAGTATTGACATTTCTCCTTTCTTTTATAGCCACTATGTTTCTTCCCATACTGTGAACAAAACCTAAAACTCAAGAACACAGTTTTCTGCATAGTCCTGATCTTTTCAAGCTGTATGATAAGGCTCCCTATAATGGAAGAGTCACTTATCGCCTTTCTACAAATTCATACCACTGACAAGTCTAAGAACAATTTATTCAGCAGATTGTTTTTAATGGCTGACACTTAAAAGTATAGACAGACTTCTACTCTTGATACATATCCTATTCTGATGATAAGGCCCCAAGTATTTGTGTTTAAGGGGTAAGGTGGGAGGAGGATCGAAGCCAGGGCCTCCTCACTCACACAAGACAAGTGCTGTTTTACTGAGCTACACTCTCAGTCCAACATGGCTCTTCTTAAACAATAACTTCAACTCAATTCATTTTCTAATTCTAACTGTACATTAGAACACTCTCTCTCTCTCCACATACATATATATATGTATATATGTGCATATTTTCCAAAACATATTTTGGGGAAATATTAAGTACTGTTTATTTCATCTGTTTTTGGTGTTATTCCAATATTTTATACACACACACACATATACATCATCCTTGGAGACATAATCTCTGTCCCTAAGATTATATACCCATCACTTCCTAGATCTTTGCTCTTCAACTCTTTCTAGCTTTTCCAATCCCTCCTTTCCAGGAACTGCAATGATCTTGTTGACATGTTTATTTAGCAGGAAATGTAGTTTTCTCTTAAATTCCCATGTCCTATATTACATGTTCACTGTGGAGAAATGCCTGTTGACACAGTCTCTAGATTTTCTACGCCTCATCTCTATGAATAAAGATCATATATTGGGGTAAAAATTTATTTTCTAAAAATATGTAATGCTGAACCCAGTTAAGTGGAAATAAAGCACACCTGTCTACGAAGATCTTCCTATCATCATGCTGACTTTTTAAATAATATTCTTTATATTACTATTAATCATTAATATTTTTGCTTTTTGATGTTATTCCTCATTAATAATTTTGTATGGTTTTGTTTTCAATTGTTTTAACTTTTTTAGTTTAGCCATTTTAATTCATGACTGTCAACGATATGATTTCATGCATAGAAAATTCAAACCTCACATGTTCCACCAAAGTGGTACCTCTTCCTCAGTTTACTCTACCATTGACTTGTCCTGTAAGTTCAGTCCTTTTTTTTTATATGTGTAGAAGTAACAATTTTATTTATTTATTTATTTTTAATTGAATTACCATGTGGAAAGTTACAAAGCATTCAGGCTTAAGTCCCAGTTATGCATTGATCGGACACCCATCCCTTCACCAGTGCCCATATTCCACCACCAAGAACCCCAGTATACCTCCCCTCCCACTTCCCCACCCACCCGCCTGTGTAGCTGATAATTTTCACTTTACTTTCTCTTTACTTTGATTACATTCAATATTTCCACAAACAACTCACTATTATTGTTTGGAGTTCCCCCCAAAAAATTATACCAGTTGAAAAGGAAGCATTTGATAATTTGTTTTCCATTGCTGAGAATGAAGAGATATGAGGTCTATCACAGCTGCACGGTTTTAGATTTCTGTGTTTTAGTAACTAAGTCCAGGGAAAATTCTGTCAGAAATTGCATCATTGCAAGCTCGTACCTCTCTTTAGTGGTCCTTATAAGATGGTGGTCACCACGCCTTCCCCACCCCCACCCCCCTGGAAAGAAAAGGACGAGAGAGAAAAACCTTTCTCTTCCTGGGGTGGCATGGGGTTGTGGCTTAGTTCACCGTCTAGAGACATTTCTGCAAGGAGCTGCCTGTACCAAAAGTAGTTTAGCTGGCCTCGGGATCTAGCAACGAAGGGGCCGCACACGTGCAGCCACTCGGGTTATATCTCTGTAAGTTCAGTTCTTAGACTGTTGCTTTTAGTAATTTGTTATTTCCTTACTGCATCTCTTTACATTCCACATCTTATCCTTCTAACTTGTATCGCTCAACTAATATTCTTCAGATCCATTCCTGTAGTAGCAAAATGCATGATTTTGTCTTGTCTTGTAGCTGAGTCATATTTCATTATGTAGCACTATAGCACATTAGCACTGTCATCCTGTTGTTCATCAATTTGCTCGAGCAGGCACCAGTAACGTCTCCATTGTGAGACTTGTAGCTACTGTTTTTGGCATATCGAATATGCCAGGGGTAGCAATATGTACATACTGAAATACTTGAAATATAGATTAAAACTACTAGTTTTATCTATTATGAGTATGATTGGTTTACCTTAAAATTCTTGATAACGTCTATATGTTCCAAGGCTAAGTGTCTATGACGAATATTTTTTTTACCTACTGACCAATTACTTTTTTCTCATGTGTTTATCTATTACGAGATTCTTTCATATTTTTGACTTAACTTTTATAAACATCTGCCAGAGTTTTAAAGGAAAACACCAGCTTCAAACATTTTTGGGTGAGTCCATTGTGGATACTGATCAGTGCCATATTTTAGAGTGTTTGTGATTTTTAATCTTAGAATGCCATTTTAGAACATTTTTTAAAATATCACACAAAACTTTATAAAGTAATGTGAGAGAAAGTTTTTTTTAAAAAAAAAAAATGAGGAAATTAGTATCACTACATCACTGTCTTTCCGTTGTTCATAGACTTACTCGAGCATTTCCATTCATTCCAGCCCTGAGATTTTAGCAGCCTCTCCTTAATGACTGGAGGCTCTTTCAGGGTCAGGGGAATGAGACCTGTTATTGTTACTGTTTTTGGCATATCAAATATGCTACAGGGAGCTTGCCAGGCTCTTCCTTGAATCTAAATAGTCATAAAAATTAGTAAAAGTCAGACAAAGCAACAATACCAAAACTGACAATGCGAAAACTGAAGCCAAGCCATACCAAAGGCCAGCAGTATCATTTAAATGGGTCAAAAAAGCATCATCCTAAATATCCAGCAGGAAAAACATTACCAGCTATAAAGTACAATGACCATTCGATCCTAACATCATAGCCACAGATTGCGTGCATCTGTTTGTTCCCAAATTCCCACTATACCCGGAGAAGCCAGGAGAATTGCTGACATTAGCGACTGGCCCCAGTGCTTATCTCTATGTAGCAAAGACAGGGTAACTGAAAAGAGACATCTTCATATCCTTCTGTGAATATGTTACTGTTCCATAATGGACAAATAAGAATTCAAGAAATGAGGAAAGAACTCAGAAAAGAAATGATTGATTTCATACACAGTTCATATTCAGGTTCTGAAAACTGGAAGACAATGATTTAGAGCGACAAAATCATTTTTAGAAGATGCTACACTTGATGGTGCTTAGATATGAAGCATTACTTTTCCATCAGCCCTGGCCCTTTTGCCATCTGCCACCCTGTAAAAAAGAGGCATCTTACCCCAGGCTTAGGCCTATTCCCAGGAGAACACTCAATCGCCTTCCTGAAAACCAAGTAGTGCTAATCTAAATATTTGGTGTCAAATTTGGAAATTGTGAAAATGTTGAAAAGTGTTTGAAATCACCTGCTATTGTTTTGTTAAGTTGAAAGAAATTATATTGAGTTAAAATGGTTGGCAGCCCACTCCTGACTTTTGTAACCTCGCTTTGTTCTGCTTCTGTAACCATGCTTATGCCCCCAAACTGTATATTACAATGCACTATGCCTGAATCCTGTCACTTACATCCTGACATCTGCCTGTCAGTTGGGTTGGAATTCACGTATGTGCCTAACAGATAGGGACCCGCTCACAGAAGGAGTTGCTGGAAACAAGGAGCCCAGATAGTGACTCCATTCCCCCGGCCCAGCAGATGGTGACTCCGGCCCAGCAGATAGTAACTCCGGACAAACCCCAGGTAGCGACTCCGCCCCTGACACAGAGCCCAGATAGTGACTGGTCCCACGGCATTACAGATAGTAACTCCTGACGCAGGGCAAGGAGATTGAAAGAATGTCTTCGGACACACGAATTCTAAGAAAGTGGCTCTGGACGAGGCTACGTGACAAACGTGACTGACCCAGAGGACTCAAGCCCTATAAAAAGGCTGCCCTATCTTGCACAAATCGCTGCATCTACTAGGGGTGAGCCCCAGCATGTTGGTTTGAATAAACTTTTGTCTTGCAAGACTGGCCCTCTCTGCTTCTTGCGGCTCCGGACCCAACAGTTTCTCAGCTGGTCTCTGGGTTTAACAACTTAGATTTTAAGGTTTTTAAAATTCATCTTGCATTTATCTAGATTGTGAATCAAATCAAACCACCTTTATATCTTATAATGAAACTAATAAACTATTTAGTCTAGTTGTCTTAATGTCATTAGACATGAGTTCTAATTGGACTAAATGTTGATACATTTAATATAATTTGTATAAATTGTATATGCTCTTCCTTTAAAGAATAACAGTAAGTATCCATAACCTGCTAAACATACAGATGTGGTATGTTATGCTGTCTCTTTTGAATATCAAATAATTAGCTAAATTAGAATTGATTTGCAATTGTTCTTATGGGTGGAGGTTGCTACAGAACTGTGGGCAGTTCTGTAAAAAGCAATGTCAAATCAGTGGCACTCAGGATATTAATGTTCACCCACTCACAACATAAAAATAAGAACAAAATATGGACATCACAATAAAAAAAAATGAACCTCTACTTAGCTGTCAGTAACATGTTTAAATTGTCAAGGCAAGGCTAAGAGTCCAGAAGTACTTTGAAAATTATTTATTTTTATGTAAGTACTTAATGCCTTAAGGCCACTCTCCACACATCCGGATGAGCCTCATGCATGAAGAGATCAGCAGAGGAACCCAGGTATGCAGGACCTGGGCCTGAGATCTCCAAGCCTGCTCGGATTGGGACTGAGCTTTCTCCAACCAGAGCCCCCATTTTCCAGTAGCTTGGCAGCCACACTCACAAACTGCCCCCCAGTGCCATGTAATCCCACCAACAGCCAACAAATGCTGTCATGATCCAAACAGTGATAACTAGATTTGGACCCTGCTAGGGTGAGGAATGATTAATCTGGCCTGAGTGCTGTGGTCTGAGCCTGTGGCAAGATGTTGCCAGGAGAGCTGCCTTGCAAGCCTCAATGTATCTCTTGCTATGTCCATGCAAAAATAACTAGTATTAAGATGTTAATGAGTGTTTGGAATGGGGAGAGGAGAAAAAACCCTTAAGAGGCATTTTGCCTACTGGCAGTCAGGAAGGGCTTTAAAATGCCCCTAGGTTATGTTTCCTTTAAACCTGACAGCCCTCAGGAAGGGCTTTCTTATGTTGATTTTGCTACCTGGCTGGGTGTAGGCTAGAAGGCAAGGTGGGAGAGACAAGGAGGAGACAGAGAAGCCAAAAAGAAGCAGCAGTTGATCCAGAGAGAGGATGGAGCTGGGAGTGCAGGAGATGAGAAAGGTGGAAGATTGAATAAACGGTAACTAATCAGCAACCAGCTTGGTCCTCATTCTTCCTTCGCCTTTCCTTGACCGCCGACCGTCCCGATCCAGTCCACACACTGCGGTTCCAGGGCACCGAACGCGGGCACTGAGACAGAGCTGCCCGGAGAGCCTGCAAGTGCACTCGCCCCTAGGCGAGCTTTAGTTTTTTGCGAATAACTAATTTCTTACACTTACTACACTGACTAGATTTTATCAAACACTACTATGATCCCTTTTATACCTCCTCCCCACCAGCTTTGTTCTTTTTCTGCTCTTTTGCTCTGTGTCAATCAGTATCTCTGATATGAGGCAATACCTCATTGTTGTAATTTGAGATTTTTTTATGAATAAATGATTATCATCATCATCATCATCATCATCATCATCATCATCATCATCATCATCATCATCCCGTTGATCATCGAATTTCTTGCGCAGTCTCAATAACTTCTCCATTCTTCTTAGCCCTGAGATTTTAGAAGCCTCTCTTTACTAGTTCTTTCCAATGGTGCCGCATTGGAGGTTCTTTCAGGGTCAGGGGAATGAGACCCATCATTGTTATTGGTTTTGGCATATGAATACACCATGGGGAGTTTGCAAGGCTCTCCCATGTGGGCAGGAAACTCTCTGTAGCTTGCCAGATTCTCTGAGAGGGAGAACTAGGCTATAAGATGTCGCTTCTGGGAGCTTAGTTTTATAGTCTCTGGATGTTTGCCATTGGTGGGATTACATGGCACCGGCAACAGTTCCTGGGTGTGACCTCCTAGCTCCTGAAAAATGGGAAATCTGGGTGGAAGAGGCCCAGTCCCCATTCGAGCAGGCTTGGAGGTCTCAGCCCCGGGTCCCACACACCTGGGTTCCTCTGCTTCATAATAGTTATCTAAAATTGCCTTCTATACTCCTCATTTCTTTGACTTTCAAGTTAAATTCTAGAGATTTCTTATTTATTCTTTTTTAAAAAATAAGAATTAAGAATAAGTAAATTAGAAAGAATAAATAAGAGATGAAGAAATGATGAAGAACATTTACTCATCATTAATTCAAATGTGAATTTCATAGGTATGTGAAATAATACCTATGGCCTTCATCAAGAAGGCCATAGGTATTATTTCACATACCTATGGCCACCTCTCTTTTTTGAAGAAATATCTGTTCATCTTTTTTTTTCATCTTTTAGTGGTTTTTAAAAATTTTCTTTTACTGTAAAGTTTTGCAAACACTTTATATATCTTGGACATCAATCCTTTGTCATGTGGGTAGTTAGTAAATATTTTTCTTCTATTTCTTGCATTGTACAAAAAGGTTCTTAATTTTATGTATTTACATTTATTTTTCCTTCTGTTTGCTTGGTCAATGACACTGAGTCATTAGATATATCTTGATTCAATATCATGTAAAGTTCTGCCTTTGTTCTCTTTGTAGCTTTGGATTCATATCTAATATCAAAGTCTTTAGTATACTGAAAATTTATTTTTGTGAATAGTGTGAGAAAAGAACCTTTATTCACCTTTGGGAATGTCATTTTGTTCACTCTGTGAACAAGAAAAAAAAAAGAATTGAGCTTTCACAGGTCTCAGGAATTCCACTTCGTTTCATCTATCCCAATAGCACAAAAACATTATTTAGATAAGATGCTTGCACTAGTATGTTTAATAAAGACTATTCACAAGAACAATGATCTGTAAATAACCAAAGTTGCCCAATAACAGCTGAGTTGAAAGAGAAACTGGTACATATATAACAATGGAACAATACAAAGCTATATGAAAAGATAAAATCATTGTTTGGTGCAATGTGGATTGACCTAGAGAATAATGATAAATGAGGTCAGTGAGAAGGAGAGGGACATTTATAAAATAATTTCTCTTCTAAGTTGAATATAAAGAAACATAGTTAGAAAATAAATGGCTGATAGTAATGTACCCTGAAAGTCAGTCTACAGAACTTAATTCTTCTAAGAGGAGGCAGAGGTGGGGCATGCGGGACTTAAGATATTGATGGAGGGACCCTGTAAAATTGGTTTTGGGACTCTGACACCTGAAACACTATTCTTGATAAACAGTTTTGTAATCATGGTACCTAAATGATTTCGTACAACACCAAAACCTACCATCACTGTATCACTGTCATCCTGTTTTTCATCAATTTGCTTGAATAAGTGCCAGTAATCTCTCCATTCATCCCTGTCGCATGCTAGTGTAGCCCAATGGAGTCTGCTCACTCCAGGAACACGAAGAGCCTGAGATTTTAGCAGCCTCTCCTTACTTGTCCTTTCCAATGCTACCACATTGGGGGCTCTTTGAGGATCAGAGGAATGAGGCCCGTTATTGTTACTGTTTTTGGCATATCGAATATGCCATGGGTAACTTGCCAGGCTCTACTGTGTGGGCGGGATACTCTCAGTAGCTTGCTGGGCTTTTTGTTAGGGGTGGAGGCTCCAGAAAAAAATGCCTCAATAACTAGGTAGAGGAAATAAATTAAAAAGCTAGAGCAATTCCTGAGAATGAGCAGAAGTCTGCAAATGCCATACAAAATAACACAGCAGAAAGTGTCTAGGAGTTTTGGAAGCAGAGATGACTATGGGCAAATAATGATAAGCTGGAAACACATGACGTAAAACTACATAGTAGGTCCTCAAAGGACCAAAGTTGCCCAAAACAAGTATTTTAGGTGTTCTGGGGACTAGTGCCACATGTGGTGATGAAAACCTACCACATTTTAAAGATAATAGGATCTTCTCTTAAATGAAATGTATTAATGCCTACTTTTTACAAAGTTCAGCAACACTTTTCTGGAAATCCATAGAATCATATTTAATTTATGACATTAGATAATTCATAATATTGCTGTTTCATATTGGAGAATACAAATCCTAAATGATGAATAAAAGGAGTTATCACACTATTTTTCAGGAAAAACAGTCCTATCAGAAAAATTAAGGAGCTTTTTAAAGTCAGTCTGTTTGTAATACCTAATGAAAATGTGGTTTTCTATGTGCCTCTATTATCTAAAATCCTGTGGGTGGAGGGCTATTTCCTTGATAACTAATTACTGTTTTTTTAATGTTTCTTTGTGTTTAGCAAACTTTTTCATTAAAGTAGACATCTGGTGAATCATTTTCATCAGAATGCACAGATAATTTTGTTCTCGGAATCTTAGAAAATGCGTCATTTCTATGATAAATTGATATGAAAGCCCTCCCCAGTTTTCTCTTATCTACTGCCTCTATAATATTTTAGTCATGAATGACCTCTTGACTTGATAATAATTTTTCTCATGACTATGACACATCACCTAGTTTTGCAAACATTTCACTCAATTTTATTCTCCCACTCTTTGTTCTTAATCTTTTAAAGAATTTCAACTATCAAAACTTCAACGTCTAATTTTCCTCATTTTCTCTGCAGCTATTTTTCTATGTTTCCTGGAAACAATTTCTTTTGGAATGGGAGGTGAGGGGCATGGAAGAAGTTCTCAAGACGTCCAGGGGTCACTCCCTACCATATCTCATCAAGTGGGCCTGATGGTTCAGTGGTAGGGTCCATGCTTCACTATGGCATGAATTCAGATATGTCTCAGTTTTCAGGAGTGTAAAGGCTGCAAGAGCAGTACTCTTTTTCTCCAAGATCCTTTCATGAATCACCACTCCACCAAGTTCTGCTTCATGGGCCATAAAAGATATTAAGCAAAGTACTGAATACTCTCAAAGACCAAGAGCTAAATCCAAACAACATTATTCACAGTCTTATAATTCCTAACTGCAAAGAAATTCAAACACATCCAGTGCTTTTGAAATAAGAATATATAGGGGTTGGAGAGATAGCACAGTGGGTAGGGCGTTTGCCTTGCACACAGCTGACCTGGGTTCGATTCCCAGCATCCCATATTGTCCCCTGAGAACCACCAGGGATAATTCCTGAGTGCAGAGCCAGGAATGATCCCTGTGCATCATTGGGTGTAACCCAAAAAGCAATAAATAAGTAAAGAAAGAGAGAAAGAAAGAAAGAAAGAAAGAAAGAAAGAAAGAAAGAAAGAAAGAAAGAAAGAAAGAAAGAAAGAAAGAATATATAGATCAATCCTGCCCTGAAAAAAAGTAAAAGTAAAAATATATCTGACATATAAAAGCACATCATTATAATTCTGACAAATTTGAATTAAATCACGATTTATTTTCAAATCTGGTAGGGAGAACTGACATTGCATGCCAGTCTGTAACAGGTATTAAACATTTTTAATTAAGAAATTAGAATAGACACATAAATGTCACTAGCATGTCACTATTATAAACTTTCATTTATTCTAACAGCCAGAGCTATATCTCAGACACTTTCAACCACTGATCCAAATCAGAATTAACAACTCACTTGGAGTATGCATTTCCAGAACAATGCCACATCTTGCTAAGGAAATAATTAAAATGTTTAAGATATTAAGAGATGACCATGAAAATGACAATTTGGGTTTTAAATTTTTCCTTTCAAGAGAACTTTCAGAATCTTAATCTGTTAAACTTGGAATTAACTCCAAAACATTTATAAAATGATTCAAATGCATATTACAAATGAATCTAACTCCTCTCAAAGGAAATTAAGTCTAAGCAAATTAACCCCCAAATTAAAACATCAGACCTACTGAAGGAAATTCTACTTATCTATCCATATTCATTAAGATGCTCTTAAATTTGTTTTATTTCATGAACATTTACCGTTCATGATATTAGTAATTTTATAGTCTTTATTTTATTTGATATTGAACCCTGATAAAAACAAAGGAATATATATATATAATTTTTGTGCTCCTTTCACTATATGAATATATACTCCACTTAAAAATATATGTGTTGGTAATTTTAAAATAACATTTTACTAAATTATGTAACATTTATTTATAAACTTCTTTGCTGTCTGTTCATGGCATGACCTTTTATTTTTTCCACTTTCTACGGAATAGAAAAAATTCTGGTGCAATTTGATGTGTGAAATTTCCCAAAATAATTTGTTTTATCGGGTACAAATTGCTCTTAAAAAAAAAGAAAACATTTACTTGGCATAAAGAAAAAATGAAAAATAGACATATGCACCTTTTTGTCAACATTCTGTAATGCACTGTCTGGTTGTTACCATTACCAAGTAATTGTCATCCTATCTGTTTTTATATTCTTTTGTGTTATTTTTTTCTTTCCTTTGTTTTTGTTTGGGAACCATGTCCTGCTGTGCTTAGGGCTTACTTCTAGCTTTGTGCTCAGGTATCATTCTTGATGGGACCCTACTGAACTATCTCTCTGGTTCCATTTTAACTCCCATTTCTCTCAGAGTAGTTTCATACATCAGCATTCCTAACTAAAATCTAACTCTCTGTATTTATTTGTTTACTCTTATCATGTTTTAATGCATAATTGGCAATCATATTGTAGATAAAACAGTGAGTACTTTCTTCTTTATGAAGGATGCTGTGTAATGGTTGTATACAGGCTCTGCGTGTGCAAAGCTTTGGGTTTGCCCTGCCAATACTGCCTGCAACCTGGACACAGCCAGGAAAAGGAAATAGGATATATCTTAGAATTCAATGTCATTTTCTTAAGCTCACTGAAATATGTATAGAAACATAACATAAAAATATAAGTGTGTCTTGTGGAGCAGTGAAATATGAGTACCAAACTAAAGTAATTACTTGAAAGGCATTTAGACAGTTTAATTACTTTGAAAAGACACTTGGATTCAAAAATTCTAAAATGAGCTCATTAATAATTGAAAGTAGAGTATTTCATCTCCTTACCTGAGCAGTAAAGAATATCTTGTTAAAATTATACTAAGAACTTGCTTATCTGGCAAAACTATGAAGAGTCAGCCTTTTCAACTATTTCCTGAAGAGAACCTGAGGGAATCTTTTGTGGAAATGGATATGCTAATTTGCTTGACTGTAGAATCATTCCATTTTGTATACCAAAGCATAATGTGGCAAGACACAAGCATTCTGTGGTTCTTTGTGTTTCATATTTTTAGGATAAAAGAATAGAACAACATTTCTCAAAATGCAATTTCTTTGCCCCCTTGTCCATTTATTATATCCATCTAACTTGTGATAGAGAACACAATGCCTTGAGTACCTGCGAAACCTTCACTTGACTCTTCACTGCCTGATTGCTCTATCCTTTCCTTAGACATCTCAGAATATTTCTAATAAATTATGAATTGCTAATTCTGAGTAATTAAACTTGGATATTTTACTTTACACAAAGTGACAGTTACATGTTTGTTCACATACTCTAATATGTGTTATTAAATAATTTGTGTATAGAAATTTTGCCACATTGGGTCTAAATATCAACTTTGCTTCTCATTAAGATTTTTGAAAATTGTGAAAATAATTTGTCCATGAAGCAATTTAGTTCACTAAAATGGAAGTAGATCTCAGACCATCCTTCATTTAATTATTTGGAAAAAATATTAGAAAACATATATCAAATAATGAGCAAAGTACAGAATAAATAGCAAATGGGTAATACATGTAAGTAATCATTGCTAGGCTATCAAGATGGATGAAAAGCTATTCATAAAGGTAATTTGAATGGCTGGAGAGATAATCCAGTGCATCTTGTGTGTGCCTTGCATATGGCTCACCTGGGTTTGATTCTGGGTATCCCGTCTGGTTCCCCAAGCATCACACCAGGACTAATCCTTGAATGCAAAGCCGTGAGAAAGCCGTGAGCACCACTAGGTATGTCTGAAAAACAAACAGAAGATAATTGGGTAAATAGCTAAAACCTCTGATTTAAGTCTTTCTAAATTCATATCTATAACAAAATAGGTTGATTGAACAGCCTTAAGTTTAAAGTTATATAAGTTCAACATCAGCTACTTCATTCAGAAAAAAAGATTCAAGACTGCCTATATGTTAGCATTACTCCCTAGAATGAATGTAGGGAATCTGTAAATCACTTACAACAAGGCAAATATTGTTGACATTGCCTTTTCCTACTTACATCTATTTATAAGGAAAACACATATGTTTGTAAAAAGTGTATTGGTAAAGACAGAAGAGGACATGTTTTTTGGAGCTGTCAGCAACTCAGATGCAGGTGGCCTATAGCAGAAGACTATTTGGCAGCAGTCCAACGGGAAAGATGATTTCTAAAAAAGAGCCAAGGCAACTGGATCACCTGTTAGATGACCAACCAGATTGGGGCACTAATTCTAGCCCCTCCCCAGTCTAGGTCAGGACAAAATGTAACCTGGATTTTGGAGCTGGTGCCTTCTAAAGTCTCTGCAAGTTAATCTTCCCTTCTATATCCCACAACTCCCACACCTTCGTTTCAGACTCATACTGAATTCTCACCAGAGCAGCTTGGCTTTCCCAACACATTAGGCTAATAGTCCATTAGCCTCTACTCCAATCAGTATTCCTCCCAAATTCACAAAAAAAAGTGGTGAGAGCAAGAAACAATATAACCCAATATAAAAACAACAGCTCAAGCCAAAGAATGTGATAACTGAATCAGTGCAAGAAGCCCCCACACAGGACACCAAAGAGAAAGGCACTATCCTTGAAGTGTACTGAAGAGACTACTACCTACTGAGCACCCCTAAAGTACTCCCTTACAGTAAGGAGGGGACACCCATAGTGAATTGGAAGGAACCACATCAAGAACCACCACAGGCACCATGGAAAATAGTGAAGAATCCCTGAATGGGGAGTGGATGAGTATAGGAGCTCTGAAGTCTCAACAAGGAATACCCATGCATAATCTCTCTGATGAATTCCTAGTTAGAAGTGCTATCACCTAGTTTTAATGAGGGAGAGAAA
Organism: Sorex araneus; assembly: GCF_027595985.1. Taxonomy (NCBI): domain Eukaryota; kingdom Metazoa; phylum Chordata; class Mammalia; order Eulipotyphla; family Soricidae; genus Sorex; species Sorex araneus. The sequence goes on from NC_073305.1 coordinate 83,523,013, forward strand.
AATAAGGTAGATAATGTTTATATTTGCTTTTCTTGTTAATTTTATAATGTAAGTTTTTCAACATTTGTATGATTCTGTACATACATAAAGAATAAAAATTATCACATATTCCAGAGAAGCTAACGACAACAAAAATGATGAAAAAGGAAAAATCCTAAGATTTTATTAGAATTTATCCATAAGCATGAGGTAGAAACTTATGGGTATAGTACCTAACATAAGTGATGGAAATCTATATCTCAGCCCTGTGGAAATTAATTTTTAGAGCTGAGTATCCTTTTGTACTTGATTCCTTCTATCTGTAAAAAAGTTCTATAAAGTCAAGTGAGACTTCATTGATTGTCTTATGTGAATTGGAGCTGACTCTTTGCCCTGAAGAAAAGAGTTAGCACCAATTCTGCGTTATAAGAACTAACATTTAAGAACAGACATTTTTCAGATAGTGGAAAAAAATGGGTTTCATTTTATTTTTCTTTTTGGTCACATCTGGTGATGCCAGGGTTATTCCTGGCTCTGCACTCAGGAATTACTCCTGGTGGTACTCAGGGTACCATAAATGAATACTGGGAATTGAACCCCAATGGGCCACATGCAAGGCAAATGCCCTACCCACTGTGCTATCGTTCCAGCCCCTAAAAATGGATTTCATTTCCTTCAATATGAACGATATATTGGATGAAGCATTCTGACCTGTTTCTAACGTTTGATTTCCAGAACTGCCTTTTTTCATGGTAATTAGGGAACTATGCATAAAAAAGATGTTCTGTTTCAAGATAGTGTCTAAAGTACTGACCTATAGACAACACTTAGCTTTATTCTGCTCTGACTTGGAAGAAAGACCTCTCAGGGTCACAGAGGAATATTTAATGTGTTTTTCTAAAGGAAGATTCTGAGACAACTTTTTGTTAATTTCATTGAAAGCTATTTTTCAAAAGCAATTTCTAGCAATCATAAATGTACAAATGGCTATAGCAGTCACGTTAGAAATATGTGAAAATCAAGTTGAAAAGAGTGATTTTTTGTCTCCAAGATTATGAATGTTCTTGGAGTGGTTGTAGTGTGAGGCACAGTGTCACCAGAAGGTCTTGTGTCTGACTTGCTGTCCCTGCACCATGAATGATCCAGAAGTTGCTGAGACAGGACCATCTGACCAAGAAATTCTTAACTTTCTAGAGGTCTTCTCTTAATTTCTGCCTCATACTTCAAAAAATTTTATTCTTTTAGTCATAGAGTCTGGGAATACCGATTTATTTTCAAGGCAACATTAAAATATAAGCATACGCAAACAGAAACTGGTGCCAAATCTCCATCTGAAATATAGTGGAAAAAGTGTAATGAGGCAGCATAAAGCAAAAACAAGTTATAGGATGGAATAAAATTAAGAATGAGGACAGCTGTAGAAATGTAAAGTGACTGACTAGAAGCCAAAAATTCTGAAAAGAGGCAGAGCAAAATAGCCTGGGCAAAGAGCAGCTGGCATGCGAAGGTAAATCACGATTCAGTATCATGCAACGAATGCAATCAAACCCAAAATTTGATTTGTATTTGATTTGACAAGGATCTCTCGGCTGCACTCGATGGGTGCAACGATGTGAGAATAGAGAACATTCACTCAGCAGGAAGAGTTTCAGCTCTGCAGAGACAGATGTGCCCCAGCCTGTTTATCACTATGACTTTTTTTTTGGCTGTTTTAAAGAATAATTTACACTGGTCTGTGGAATTATTAGGTTGCTGAGTATGATTCATATGAAAAGAGACTACCCCATTCTGCAACTTGAATAGAATTGACGTGCAAGTGCTGTCTAATGTAAATGTGCTTTTCAAAGGGGCAGCTAGATTTATATTGAAGACAGAAGCAAGAGTGTATGGTGGCCTGGGATGGAGCCTTTCATCTCTTGGTGGGTTAATAGCAAGTCAGCACCTCGTGTTTCTTCTCTGTTTGTCTCACAATCTTGTTCTCATACTGTTACCACTAACATGTTCCAATCAGTATTTGTAACTGTACATATATAATATTTTGGGGACTTATAAAATGAATATGAAGACAGTGATTGTGATTGTCCAGCTGCCGCCTGCTTATTTGCCACTTGGTTGTGTGTGGCACATAAAGATAAGAAAAGAGAGGAATTGGAGCGATAAGCACAGCGGGTAGGGCATTTGCCTTGCACGTGGCCGATCCAGGTTTGATTCCCAGCATCCCATATGGTCCCCCTAGCACCTCCAGGAGTAATTCCTGAGTGCATGAGCCAGGAGTAACCCCTGTGCAACGCCCCCCGAAAAAAGAAAAGATAGTAAAAAAAGAGGGATACTGCTTCTAATAAGTATCCTTCTCTAAAAATGCTCATCACTCCTAGTCCTGTCATCTTGGATGATACAAATCGATGTTATTCTTAATCAAGCAGTTATTCAAGGCTTTATGTTTGAAGAAGAATTTATTATGGCTATATTTATTTTGTGGTCTGGAGCAATAGCCCAGAGGGTACGGTGTTTGCCTTGCACACGGCCGACTTGAATTTAATTCTACCAACCCTCTTCAAGAGCCCAGCAAGCTAGCAAGAGTATCCCGCCCACACAGCAGAGCCTGGCAAGCTACCCGTGGCATATTTGACATGTCAAAAACAGTAACAAGTCTCACACTGAAGACATTACTGGTGCCCACTTGTGCAAATCGATAAGCAACGGGATGACAGTGACAGTGATTTATTTTTCAGATGAGAAACGGTGGAGAACAAATCCTCTCTTCATAGCCTTTACCTAGTGAGCACACCTTGGTCAAGATTTTTGTCACTTTAATAGTATCTTTCAAATTTCCTCTCATTACACTAGCAATGTAGCACTGTTGTCCTGTTGTTCATCGATTTTCTTGAGCGGACACCAGTAATGTCTCCATTGTGAGACTTGTTGTTATTGTTTTTGGCATATTGAATATGTCACGGGTAGCTTGCCAGGCTCTGCCATGTGGGTGGAATACTCTGGGTAGCTAGCTGGACTTTCTGAGAGGGGCAAAGGAATCGAACCTGGTCGGCTGCGTGCAAGGCAAATGCCCTACCCACTGTGTTATCGCTCCAGTCCAATGAGTGACAGTGCTACTCATTACACTAAATTTCAAAAATCTGATGTCAGGAGGTGAGAGAAATAGTACAGCATGTAGGCCACTTTCCTTGCATGTGGCTGACTTGGGATTGATCCCCAGGACCCCGCTGGGTCCTCCAAACCCTCCTGGAGTGATTCCAGAGCATGAAGTCAGGAATAATGCCTGAACACCATCAGGCATTGTCCCCCCCACAAACAGCCCAAAGTGTGTTATTTGTATTTTAAGAAGTCTCATGTCAGTTATTAATTTAAAGCCTATGAAATGGAATTTATAATTCATAATTTGTCTTCCATTACCATTATCACATTTCTTCCAGTCAGAATCTTATTTTCAAAAATCATTACTTTGAATGCACACAAGATGAATGGTATTTTCTTGAGGTATTTCCTTCCTCAGTTGAATATATAAGTATACATTATTTCATAAATCTGCATTATTTCCTTTATTAATTGCCCTGAATCTACAATTTTAAGTAACTATATGTAGGGACAAAAGAGGACATCAAAACACCCTAGCCATAAATGCTAAAGCTATCCAGAAAATAGTTACAGCTTCCTATAAGATCTCAACTCCACATTTCCTCATCGAAGGAACAGACTTACAGGCCAAATGACTCACTGTAGGAAGATTCCACTATCTGTGATCAAGAAAATATCTTTTTCTGGAACCCAACCAATTCATTGTCTGGGGCCACTAAAACTAAAGTAGCATGAGATTTCACCCCTTGTGTAGGCAGGGTCAGCATGAAACAGCTCCAGAAGATGGACTTTCAGCCATTTTCCCTTAAAGATTTAAGGGGGTGCAGTCTCTAGGGGGGAATATGATATAGACAGGTAGGCAGGGAAAGGCCCTCGGCAACTAAACTTAGGTCCACAAAGCTTCTGGGAAGGAAAATCCTAAAACTGATCCACCCTGAGGATACAGAAAATAGACCTGATAAGAACTTCAGCTGACCCTGAGGAGACCAGACCCCTCCCCATGAAGTTCCTCTCCTCGAAAATCCTTGGACATCTCCCTTAATCTGGTTAAAATGTGCTACAGCCCTGAGAAGACTCCAGAATGTCTGGGTCAAGAAAACTCGAAAGAGCCTATAAAAGACACCTGTAACAGAGGAAGGGCGCGCATATGCTGCCAGAGTCCATGTGCTGCTTGCGCCCACATGGCCTAGCACTTGTGGCACCCGCATCTCCCCTCTTGTGATGTGTACTTTCATGCTTTCGTGTCTAATGCTAGGATGTGTGTAGGGGCTCTCTGTCCCTGGAGAAGCCTGTGTTCTCTCTTGAGTGCAATACTCTCTGTCTCTTTCTGTCTCTGTCTCTCTGTCTCTGTCTCTCTCTGTCTCTGTCTCTGTCTCTCTCTCTCTCTCTCTCTCTCACACACACACACATACACACACACATACTCACACTCTCCCCCTCCACACCTTAAAATTCCTCCAAATAAAATCTATTTATTTCCAAAAAAAAAAGAAAAGAAAATATCTTTTTCTCTAGGACTGATGCATTTTTCTCAGATCTATTTATGAGTTCTCAGACTTTAATCTATCTGTGACTATTTTCTATTTATTAAAAGGTCAGCTCTTCTATGTTAATTTTCTCCTAATACAAAAGACCTATTCTGTCGCTGTTAAGATATTCAATGAGAATTCATCTATAACACCAGTGGCTTCTGCTTATACTTTTACTTAGCAATCCTTCAATGTAAGATTATCTCCACATACAGGAATTGCCACTAAATGCCTGTTACTCAAGCATCCAAATTTCATAGCCTATTCACTTTCTGTTCAGAATGCAAGTGCTTAACCTTTGAAAATTTTCCAAATTATTAAATTTTTAATCAAATAACCTCTTGCTGTTATCTTTCCTTGTTTCCATAAACTGTGTGCCTTGAGGAAATGCATATAACAAAAGTAGCAATATTTAATTGCTGCTGGGTTTAGAGTGAGTACACAGGAATCACAGGAAGTAATAACGAGGATATCCTAGGAAGGTGTGCTGTGTTGTGGACAAGTGAAAGTTATCCAGTATGAGCACTAAGAATATCTCCGAAGAAGCTATAAAAGCAGCCACACACATCTTATATTCTGCAAGAGAATCAAGCATCCTTTCTCTCCTAACATGTAGTTGCCAAAGCAGTGAGGTCAATTAATTTTATCAAAACTGCAATGTTGAGCATTTGATCTATCTTCCTTCAGATGTCTGCCAAGTTTTTAATTGTAAAGTCCTCAAAAAATTGTCATAGATTAAAATTTTTACTAGCTATCACCAGCCTGATTTCTATAGCTCAAAGAGCAAACACATAATATACTCGAGTTGATGATTCTTTTATATTTTCATGTCAGTCAGTGATAAACCTTCCTACTCAGTTTAGCAAGTGAGTACTTAAAGAGTTTTCCATCCTTCCAAGTCAACTTAGTTTTACTTCTAAACTATTTTTTGAATCTTTCCTATCTGTGTTTGTTCCCTTATTCTACAATAAAAAAAAACTAAGAATAACTCTGACTTCAGTATATGAATAATTTAATTCTATGCTTTCTCCTCAGCTCAAATTTTTTTTCATATTTTATACTGAGCCATATAAGTAAATGCCACCTACCCTAAACTATGTTCATCAAAGATAAGAAATTTTTTTGAAATTGTGAGTTTATTAATTTGTTTTCTTTTTTTCTATTATTTTTTCATTTGTACTTGTCTGTAAATACAGGGGAACCTGTATTAAGATTATTTCTTCATTGTTTTAAATTGTGTCATCACACACTTTTAGAGTTTAAGTAGATTTTTTTCTGTTTTATACGTTCTAATAAAAATTTATACATGCAAGTGTCAATAATCAAATGGGCTGAACATGTAATGTGATTTGGAGATGACCGCTGGACTAGAGCTGTTACTGACTGGATTGCACAGGATGTCAAAAGAATGCCTGGCCACCCACCTATGAGATGGTGGGACTTCTTCATCAAGACCCTGAATGAACGGTTTGATGCTCTTCATGTTCCTGAAGCAAAGAGACACCATTGGACTACATTAGCATGCAACAGGGATGAATGGAGATGTTACTGGTGCCCGCTTGAGCAAATCGATGAGCAACAATGACAAATGATACAAGTGATATATGCAAGTGGATATCTGCTTATGTGTCTTAATTGTAGAGAGAAAGTGTGTGAGTATATTTCAAACCTGAGGCTCAGGGATTGGAGAGAGTAGAAACAGGAGTTAAGAAACTTGACGTGCACGAAGCTGGCCTCGGTTTGATCTCTAACACCCTGTAATTTCCCCTGAATCTGGCCAGAAGTGATTTCTGAGAGCAAAGACAGGAGTAAGCTCTGAACCCTGCTGGATGGACACCCCACCCTGTCCCCCAAATTAAAAAAAAATAGATAATCTACTTTATAATGAGTTTGTTTCTTTAAACTTTTCCTCAAAACTGATATTCAAGAAAGTTCAAGATGAATGGATTTTATCTGCTTCACATCAAGTAATCATGATATGATTTATTGAAAAGAATAAAGTATATGTTACATGTATGAAAGAATAGAATACTATTTGATATAATAAATAACAAGAAATTTGGACGTACTATATTTACATGATTCTTATCTAAATTATAATAAGGAAAATCACTAAAACAAAATACTAAATTATAAAAATATACTGAAAAAATACAAGGGAAAGAGTAAAAGTAAAGATGTGCTGAAAAGGTATGCATAAATCAATATACACAGAGAATTGTGTTAGAAAGTATTATTCATATTATTCAATTATAGAAAGATAAGTTTTTAGTATGCATTTGAAAAATTAAAAGCATTATCTTTACATTTTTAAAGTAAAATTAATATAACCTTTCTGCTAATATAATTTATTTTAAGAAATAGGACATGACTTGGCACATAGCTCAGAATCAGAGAGTTTACTTTGAAAGTGTGAGACCCCTGGGTTTAAGCCCTGCACTGTAAAAATAAACTGAAAGAAAATAAATAATGTATTATTGACACTTACTATGTTAGACATTATTAGGAAAATATTTAGGGTTAATGTAAATAAGAGGATTTTTAAATTTAGTAAATAAACTCAACAACTATTGACCAAATACACCTGTTTGTCAAATATCTGGTAGCATATGGTAGAAAAAAAAATCAAAAGAAAAGTTGAGCATTACAATTGGAACAAAATTGCTTTGCTTTAAGATAGACAATATACAAATAATGCTACCTCTCCTTGTAAATGCTCCCTTATTTACCCCAACCATTTTCTTAACGGGAATGAAAATGCAATATTCAGTGTATTTTATGTCTGTAGAGTTTAGATCAGTTTCCCAGAATGGGCAATATTGCCTCCTTAACGGATTCTGGAAAAATTCAGGAACAATAGTTGTTCGGGGTACAATTTGGCCCAGTTTTCTATTTGTTAGCTTAAAGAAGGCATACTTTCAATGGTGGATATTGAGTATTTTTTTCTTTTGTGAAGAAGAGAAAGTTGACAAAATAAATCAGAACCTCTACTCTAGATCATCATTCCTCAATTGAAACAATGACGTAAAAAATTTACATATATATTTTTCAAATGTGTAAAATATATATGCAAATTTTTACGTCATTTTTATATACATTTTTATGTACATTTTAAAAGGAAAAAAGTAAGCAAGTGATGAGTTAACAACTGTAAATATAAGTTTTATAATAACTGCATAGTGACTATTTATGAAGACGCAGATAAAGTAATAAAAAAATGACTACAAAAAGACATATCAAAACAAAAGGATTGAGATGAAGAGATGAAAAAGAGACAAAATTCAATAACCCTTAGAAAAATTGCAATAAATAATTTTACTAAATGTTATTTACTAACATTTATTTACTAAATAATTTTACTAAAAATTGCAACAAATAATTTTACTTATATTTTTCACTAAATGTTGGTGGTTTGAACTTACCAATCAAAAAAACCTGGTGTCACAATCAAGAAAATAAAACTCATTTCCTATCATTCAAAATGAGGCAGCTGAGCTTCAGTGATAAACAGACTCAAAGGAAAAGGTTGCAAACAAATCATACAGTAAAAGAGTAGATAAAAGGAAAAAAGACAGGACTGACCACCACAAAATATAATGAAAAGGAAGTTGCAAAGACATAACGATTTATATAATAGAATTATATAATGATCAATACATCAAGAGGACTTAAGTCATTAACAAATGATGAAGCATTAGAATTCATGAAGTAATTTCTAGCAGGAACAGAGAGAGACATCCATAACAATGAAGTACAAAGTAGTGGAGACTTCAAAACTCCATTCAAAAGATGGACAGATCAGTGATGCAGAAAATAAATAACGAAAACTCTTAAATTCGGTTGTTGGAACAATAATACTAATAAACATTTCCAAGGCTTGCCACTCCCCCACCAAAAAATATTAAAAGTCCCAAACACATACCCTTCTTCTCTCTTACACATAAATATTCTTGTGAATAGGTCATCTAGTAGGACCCTGATGATTTAAGTACCAGACACCATGAAGAGGACATGTTCATCTTGCTTCAGTTACACTGGGATATGCCCTCATTTCTACATATTTCATCAAAATGGTGTTTCCATTTAAAGAGAGGCAATAATTTTCACAAATTGTCTTTAACTGCAGTATTTCTTGTTAATTCCATTAGCAATTTAGTTGTAACAAACAATGTGGAATATCTTGTGCCTGCTAAGGAGGCGTCCACAGAGGTGGTTACGAAAATGGGGACATGGTGAGGGAAGGTCACTCTAGTGGTGAGATTGGTGTTGGAATATTGGATGCCCGTAACAACTGTGATGTGAACAATTTTGTAAATCATAGTGTTTGAAGTTTTCTTTTCAAATATACACCGAACATGATGGCCACTCAATACCTTTATTGCAAACTACAACACCCCAAAGGAGAGAGAACAGAGGGGAATGCCCTGCCACAGAGGCAGGGTGGGGTGGTGGGGGATGGGGTGGGGGTGGTGAGAGAGATACTGGAATCATTGGTGGAGGTGAATGGGCACTGGTGGAGGGATGGGTAAACGATCACTGTATGAGTGAAATGCAAACATGAAAGTTCACAAGTTTGTAACTGTACATCACAGTGATTCTCTAATAAAAAAAAATTTTTTTAAAGTTTTCTTTTCAAGTTATGGGACTGGAGCAATAGTACAGTGGGGCAGATGTTGCCTTGTACAAACCCACCTGGATTTGAACTCCAACTTCTCTTATGGTCCCCCGAGCCTTGCTAGAAGTAATCTCTGAGCACAGAACTAGGAGTAGGCCATGAGTACTATCAAGTGTTCCCCCTAAACAAAACAAAACATAAGCATTCTATACACATGAATCATTGGTACTGTACATATTAATAATAACAATATTATCATTATAATAATTATATTATATATTACATTGTATTGTATTATGTATATATTATAATAATAATTTGGAGGATTTTCGCAAGAGTTCAAGATGCCGCTCTGTTTAACGTTCATCGACTTAAAGAAGGCCTTTGATTCTGTTGACACTGAAGTGGTCATCGAAGCCCTAGTTAAACAGGGCGTTCAAACTCAGTATATCAAAATCCTCCGTGAGCTGTATTGTGGATTCACCACCAGGATCTCACCATTCTACAAGGAAGTGATCATTGATGTAAAAAGAGTGGTGCGGCAGGGTGATACCATTTCACCAAAACTCTTCAGTGCCACCCTTGAGAACATCATTCGACGACTAGAATGGGAAGGAATGGGAGTGAAGATAGACATCGGCGATTTCACCACCTATGCTTTGCTGATGACATCATTCTCATAACGCCAAACATTAGCCAAGCAGCACAAATCTTGGCTGACTTCGACCGCGAGTGTGGAAAGGTCGTATTGCAGCTGAATCTCAAAAAGACGATGCTCATGATAAACGAACTAGTCCCTGAAGCTCCATTTGCTCTCAATGGAACAACATCTCTGAATGCAGCAGCTATGTGTACCTGGGTCGAGAAATCAACATGAAGAAAGACTTGGCGCCAGAACTGCACAGGAAGAAGAGAGCAGCGTGGAACACCTTCAAGAAAGTCGAAGAAGTGGTTAAGAGGATGAAGAACCTCCGGCCCTGGGCACATCTTCTTGACTCCACTGTTCTTCCTGCACTAACATAAGCCTCAGAGACCTAGACCCTATGAAAACAGGATAAGAATGTTATGGGGTATCCCAAAGAGGAATTGAAAGAGCTATGCTTAAAGTATCATGTTTCACTCAAGTGAGAGAAGGAATTCAGAGTTCTGACCTCCATTGAGGATCAAGAATCAGGGATGCTGTCTCGTTTGCCAAGGCATCAAAAATCAGATGGGCTGGTCATGTAATGTGATTCAGAGACGACCATTGGACTAGAGCTGTTACCGACTGGATTCCACGGGATGTCAGAAGACCTCATGGCCGCCCATCAACTAGATGGTCAGATTTTTTCGTCAAATCCCTGAGTGAATGGTTTGAGGCTCTTCCTGTTCCTGGAGCGAGCAGTTATCATTGGGCTGCACGCGACAGGAACAAATGGCAACGTTACTGGCACCTGTTCGAGCAAATCGAAGATCAATGGGATGACAAATGATACAAGTGATACAAGTGATTTATTATAATAATATTATAATAATAATTTGGAGGATTTTTTTTCTTAAGAGTTTTATTACCCAACCCAAGTCAGCAGAAAGGCCTGAGAAGATACTGAACTTCTTGCTCCCTAAATCTTGCAAGTCCCAGGTTGGAGATAGAAGCTTACATCATGGACTGGTTTGAAAAGTTAGGAGTACAGTCTTAAGTTAGCCACCTGGTCTCAGTGGTTTGATGTATCCTCAGGAAACTATATGAGAGTTTTGGGAAATCTTTCTGGAGGGTCTGGTTTGCCTAGTGGTGTGCTCTTTCCTTACCTCTGTAATTGGATATGGTTTAACATTGAACAGACAATACAGAACAACTTCAGGGCAAAGACTCAAGACAAGTGAAAGATTTTAAGTAGTGCATATTTACAGAAAGAGATGGAATCTCAAATGCTTACTCACTTGCAACATCAGTCTCTTGAGGTCCTATATTATATTAAGTGTATGAATATTCAGGACAGATGTCTCTCACAGAATGAATGTATAAAGTAATTTCTTTTTCTACTACATCACTCATTCAGTGAAAGAAGGAGTATCAGGTTAAGATTGTGGAAATTCTTCAGAAAATGACCCATGGATTCCATTGCTAGATAGCTACCCCTAGACAAAAAAAAAAGCAATAGATTCTAAAAATATATACATATACCCACATTCAATAAGTAGGTGCTTAGTGCAATATGACACTCAGAATAAGGAAACAACCTAATTGTGCAACAACAGATGAATAGAGACTTGGGGTATATAGACCCAATTGAATATTATGCAGCTATAAGAAAAGATAAAATCATGCACTTCGGTGCAACTTAGATGAACCTGGAGAATACCATGTTAGGTAAAATAAGTCAGAGGGAGGACAAATTTCATATAATTTCACTCAACTCATCTTTGAAATATATATAAATCGGCAAGAGAATAGGCAGTGAGAACAGTGCTAAATCTTGGAACTGGATTATAAAACTGATTCACAGATGGGTGTGGATCTGGGAGAGGAATGAAGCTCGGAACAGAGGTAACATAAGACAATGGTTAAAGGGCTGGAGTGATAGCACAGCGGGTAGGGCGTTTGCCTTGCACGTGGCCAACCCGGGTTCGATTCCCAGTATCCCATATGGTCCCCTGAGCACCGCCAGGAATAATTCCTGAGTGCAGAGCCAGGAGTAATCCCTGTGTATCTCCAGGTATGACCCAAAAAGAAAAAAAAAAGACAGTGGTGAAGGACCTTTGGAACTTTGGTGATGGTGAGGTGAAGTAATTTGTATATCGACACCATAAGCTTTCACACTATTGTAATCATAGAGGGTATATTATTAATAAATAGAATTTAAAAATGATGTTACAAAGAAAATAAGAGGAAAGGAAGTAAAGAAACAAAAACATCCTCCTCTGAATTTCAAACACTATAGTATTCCAGAATGACCACCAACTGGGAGCTCTTTGGCACTATTGCAGCAATGTGGGAAGATGCCGTCCTTGACAACATTGACGAGGAATACGTTCGAATGGTTCAGCACCTCCATGTCTGTGCGAAGAATGCCGAGAGTGAGAAAGCCACAAACAGACGCCTGTCTTCGGAAACTCTCGAGCTCATTCGTCAACGTGGTTTGGTGTGAGCCTCAGGCAACCACAAGCTAATGTCCGAGCTCACAAAGCTGTACAGAGGTGCGATAAAGGAAGACCTCAAAGAGAGAAGAGCAGCAGTGTCGGCCAGTGCAGCAAAAGCCAGGAAAAGTATTCACAATGCTCGCCTGTCCTTCGCCAACTACAAGACCAAGATGACTGTCCTCCGACGTCCTGATGGATCTATCACATCCTCCAGAAAGGCAATGGAGAAAATTATTCACGACTTCTACTTGGATCTCTTTGACAGCCATGTTCACCTGCCCACATACCAAATTCTGAAGGATGGATATGTCATTCCCAACGTTCTCCCTTCTGAAATCCGATACGCCATTTAGCTGGTAAAGACGCAAACAGCACCTGGTCCAGACAAGGTCAGACCCGAACACTTGAGGAATCTGCCACCAGAACTCATCAATACACTGGAATTGAAGCTCCATTTGCTCTAAATGGAATGAACATCTCCGAATGCAGCAGCTATGTGTACCTGGGTCGAAAAATCAACATGAGGAATGACTTGGTGCCAGAACTGCGCAGGAGGAAGAGAGCAGCGTGGAATGCCTTCAAAAGCGTCAAAGAGGTGGTTAAGAGAACGAAGAACCTCCGACTCTGAACACATCTTTTTGATTCCACCGTTCTTCGTGCACTAACATATGCCTCAGAGACCTGGGCCCTACACAAGCAGTATGAGAATGCTATTAGGGTATCCCAAAGAGGAATTGAAAGAGCTATGCTGGGAATATCATGTCTCACTCAAGAGAGAGAAGGAATCCAGAGTTCTGACCTCCATCAACGGTCAAAAATCAGGGATGCTGTCTTGTTTGCCAAGGCATCAAAAATCAGATGGGCCGGTCATGTAATGCGATTCAGAGACGATCGTTGGACTAGGGCTGTTACAGACTGGATTCCACGGTACATCAGAAGATCTCACGGCCGCCCACCAACTAGATGATCAGATTTATTCAGTCAAGTCTCTGAGTGAATGATTTGAGGCTCTTTCTGTTCCTAGAGCAAGCAGGTATCATTGGGCCACACTAGCTCTCGACAGGGACAAATGGAGATGTTACTGGCACCCGCTCGAGCAAATCGAAGATCAACGGGACTACAAGTGATACAAGTGATAGTATTCCAAGGGACTGGAGTAATAGCACAGCGGTTAGGGCGTTTGCCTTGCACACGGCCAACCCATGTTCGATTTCTCTGTTCCTATCGGAGAGCCTGGCAAGCTACCGGGAGTATCCCACCTGCATGTCAGAGCCTGGCAAGCTACCCATGGCATATTCGACATGACAAAAACAGTAACAAGTCTCTCAATGGAGATGTTACTAGTGCCTGCTCAAGCAAATTGATGAACAATGGGACTACAGTGCTACAGTGCTACAGCATTCCAAAGGGACACCAATTCATATTACTCTAGGTAATTTAAAGAGCATTTCAATACGATCACTCAAATTCATATTTAAAGAGAATTTAACAACTGGAGGTAAAGAATTATTTGCTTACAAGTGATTCCAATTTACATAACCCAGGTTGACTGATTTCATTTCAACTTTATGAGAACAAATGAGATTTATATAAATATCAGCACTAATTATAATAGGCCCAAAGTCAAAACACCCTGAATGATCGTCAACTGATCAATAGACAAATAAAACATAGCATATACATACAGTAGAGTATTATTTCACAATTAAAATAAATGAAGTACTGATAGTATTACTACATGGATAGACCTTGAAAATATAGGTTAATTAAACAAAAGCAATCACAAAAGATGGCAAGTGTTTCCATCTGTATGAAATTTTCAACACAGGAAAATAATTAGAGAAATGATTACATTAGTATGATCCTAAGCATGGAGGGTTTAGGAATGTTGATTGTTGGAATATTATGAATTTTGTTACATTGGAAACCATTACTAGAAGTGTTTTAAATAATCTAATATCAATCTATTAACACTTAATAAATTATTAAAGAAATGTTGATTGATAAAAGCAGCGTTCCTTCATGAATTAATGAATATATTCTCAGTTTGAATTTTACCATACTATCCAATTTTGTGAATACAGTAAGAATCAGTGAATTATGCAATTGAAATGAATAAATTTATGGTATGTGTATCATATTTTTATAAAGATGTTTTAGAAAAAGCATTAGGCTCAAGAAATCAATTATCTAATATTGATTAATATAATTTAAATTTAGATAAAATACATATGGATCTAACAAAGTATAAGATAATTGACAGTAGCATAAAAATGTTGCAATATATTATAGTTTGTTTATACATATAAATAGTACATTATATGTTTAATCTGTTAGAGCACCGTTGAGAAACATCCTATAAAACCTGGGAAACATCAGTTTTCTGTTTTAATTAATCAGCTTTTTGACAGTAGGAATTAAAGCTGTTGTAGATTAACAGCAATCACTCATAGATAGGCTTTTGACAAACATCCTTTTCACCTCTCTGGAAGGAACTTTTACTATCAGCACAATTTGCTCTCCTGTGATAAGACTGTTCAAATTATCTTTAAATACTTCATATGAGTGCCAGTCTTCCTCTGATATTGTGATTTTTCATAAAAATACATCTTTCTTCAGATATTAATCTTAAGATTAACATAACTCTGGATTTCATTGCATGAAACTATTCCTGAGTATAGTATTTTTGGCTATTATATATAGTATAGAGCCTGTTCAGTTTAATTAAATGTGAAGAAAAAATGAACCTTAATAGTTTATTTTATCATGAATAAGCCTTTTTTCCAGGAGTGACTATTAAATAACATATGAAATTCAAGATTACATTTGACTCTTTGACAAAGAGTCTGTGGATGAGATACTAAAGTAGCTGTGAAAACTTTAGTAGGGGCTTTAAGAGGCAGCTCAGGGGTCATAGCACATGTTTCACATCTGTCAGTCTCCAAGTTTATTCCCAGACATAACCAGATATAGCACTGGTGGCCCAGAACACAGCTTAGGTAGTTTGGTGGCTCCCAGAAACTCATTGTACTGTCTAGATGCTATAAACTGCATAGTTTATAAAATAAATTTTATGACCCTAATATTCCTTCCTTGTAATAATGGCATTTCAACAGCAGATTTGGAACATAAAATAGAAGGAAACTGAGTCTCCAGATACTGACAACTTAAGAGTTTGCAGAGGTCTTACATGCTTAGTCTCCTGACTTCTGAAAAAAATGCATTTCATTGGTGGTCATTTCTAAACCACCGTATCATTTTCACCAGGAGAAAAAGTAGAGGAATTAAGGATCTTGTCATGCATGCAGGTCAAACCAAGTTTGATGTCTAGCACTGCCTATAAGCCCCCCCACACCACCAGTAACCATCTCTGAACACAAAGCCAGGGCAATATCTGGCCTCAAAAATCAAAATAATTCCAAATAATAAGTATAATAATAAAACAGGACATTAGGAAAATAAGAGCTAAAACAATATAGCACTGTCTGTCTGTAGCACTGTCATCCCTTGTTCATCAATTTGCTCAAGCGGGCACCAGTAACGTCTCCATTGTGAGACATGTTGTTACTGTTTTTGGCATATTGAGTACGCCATGGGTAGCTTGCCAGGCTCTGCCGTGTGGGCGGGATACTCTTGGTAGCTTGCCGGGATCTCCAAGAGGGATGGAGGAATCAAACCCAGGTCGGCTGCGAAGGTAAATGCCCTACCCGCTGTCTCCTCTCATTCCAGTCCCCAAGTGAGCATAGCTGCCTTCCAAAACAATATACTTACTTTATACAGTATATTCCAAGACAATATACTTACTTTTAATTACACAGTTTGGGGTGTGCTAGGGGGTTGGGGACACAGCTGACCCTGCTCAGGGATTACTTTTGGCTTGTGTCCCCAGCCCTGGATCTATCAATTTTTGAAACATTGTATAGGAAGAATGCAATTCCAGCTCTGAATAATTGTTTTGTTAAATCTACATTTTTTTGGTAACTGTTGATAACTTACCACAGCATTCATCCATACATATACTTACCAAGAATGGAATAATTTGCCTCACTGTAGCCTATAAAGAATCTACATATATGTATATATACGTATATATAAATATAATTCATCATACAAATTTGTATGATGAAAAAGATTTCTGTTTTTGAATGCTATAAACCTTGGAGATTAATCACAAGCTATCTCTTGTAAGTTCTGTAACCATGGAAACATCATTTAATTCTAGCCCTAACTTTTTAGGTTAATGCATATTTCAGAAGAAAGAATATTTATATAAATGAATATTATGGCAATAATTTCCCTAATCAAAGACTTGTGATGCAGAACTTGTTTTTGAACTATATTAAACAGGATATTAAAACAGAGAAAGAATGACAAAGTAGAAATAAATGAGGGTAAATTCAGGCTGAATATCAATGATTCTTACTTTATCAATGCTTTTGCTACTACCATTGATTGAAATGAAATGAATCAATGCACTTATATTTTAAGTGATCTTCTAAGAAAGTAAGTTCAAATTTCTCTTATCTCTTGAGGTCAGAGAGATAGTTCACAGGTTAAGGCGTTTACCTTGTACACTGATGACCCTATTTCAATCCCTGGCTCTGCATATGGCTCCTAGAATACTGCCAGGAGTGATCCCTGAGCACAGAGGCAGGAATAAACCCTGAGATGTGGTCACACCCCTCCCCCAAATTCTCTTAATTCAAATCTGACAACTTGATTAGCATTTCTTGTTGTTGCTACTCTTCGAAGGAGATAAGGCATGGTAGACAAACAATGGATAGTTTGCTTCTGAGAGTATAGACCTGAATTTTTAAGAATAGTAGCACAGCAAAAAGGATAAAGAGTCAACACATTATCTCTTGTCTAGACAGTCATTGATCATATTAAGTGATTTCTCATAATTGTTCTCAGTATTATAATCTTTTGAGTTTGATATTTGAATGGCATTTAAACACTGATTTTCAAAATTATAAACTGATATAGGAGCAAAAACTTATCCAGAAAAAGCCAAAGGCATAAATCACCTGACCACAAGTGAATTTTTTATGCATACTCTGTAGATAAGCCAATTAACATTGATCCAAAAGCATTTAATCAAAAATCAGCAATGCCAGCAAACCAATTAAGCTAAGATTCTATAAGAGCAATATTTTATTAATCAAATAATATTTAGGGTAGCTTAATTTTTTTACTTTTTTTCAAGGTAAAACATCATAAACTTGAAAATTTTCCAGTAATTAAAAATATTTAATATCATACCTATTATTATATACTCATAAAGTCTTAACATTGGCCATAGTCTAACATTTCATAACAGTATCTGAGATAATTAAATGTTACATTTGTCAGGGGTATGGTGTCACCAGCAGGTTAACCTGTACCTCTGGGGCGAGTGCATCAGCAGCTTAATGATGCCTTCAGGCTTCCTGATACCCCGAAACTGCAGTTGTGCCTATGGCTAGACACAACAACTTGGGACCAAGTTTACCAAAAAATTAAATGGCCAAAAGTTAGTTCTGTGAGAGCCACACCCACAAACCACCTCCGGCTCAGCTATACAAGCTCATTTATTGGCCTTATTTCAGAGACCCACAGATAAATCTCGAAAGAGATCAAAAGTCACAGAAAAGTTTGGACCGTGCATGGCTGAACAGACTGGGGTAAATCAGAGGGGGGCAGGTTGGCCTGGTGGCCTGCCCAAGCAGAGATCATGCAGCTGTTTACTTCCACAATCCAAAATCACCACCATATCCCTGGCCGACTGCACCGCCTCAGGATGGACCTCACCAAGATATAATCTGCTGAAAATTCTGGTATGCGGATTTTTGTGACTGAAATCTCCAGGCTTTCTCAGAGTTGAGGTGGGCTACCTCCCCCAACTTTCCAATACACATGGAAGTGCTGGCAGTCACCTCCATGAACCAAATCCAGAGCCACCCTGTAAGCTCTATTGTTGGCCTTGCTTCAGAGACCACTAAATAAATCTCAAAAGAGATCAAAAGCTGCAGAAAAGCTCAGACCATGTATGGCTGGACAGACTGGGGTAAATTGGAGGGGTACAGGTTGGCCTGTCCCCGCCCAAGTAGAGCTCCCAACAGCCACTTGCTTCCAGAATGCAAAATTGCCACCATATTCCCAGCCTGACTCCATCGTCTCAGGATGGAACTCACCAAGATATAATCTGCTCTGGACTTAGTTACTAAAATACTGAAATACAGAAATCCAAAACCGTGTGGCTGCTAGTGTGTCCGATGGCCTCATGTCTCTTCATTTTCAGCAATGGAAAACAAATTATCAAATGCTTCCTTTTCAGCAGGTCCAACTTTAGGGGGGAGAAACTCCAAATAATAATAGTGAGATTTTTTTGTTGAAATATTGAATGTAATCAAAGCAAAGTGAAAGTAAAGTGAAATTTATCAGTTACACAGGCAGGGTGGGGGGCTGGGGAGGTGGTGGGGTGGAGGGGGAGGTATACTGTGATTCTTGCTGGTGGAATATGTGCACTGGTGAAGGGATGGTTGTTCGAGCATTGTATAACTGTGACTTAAACCTGAAAGCTTTGTAACTTTCCACATGGTGATTTAATAAAAGAATAAATTTTTAAAAATAATTAAATAAAATCTTAGTAAATGCAAAAAGAAAAAAGATATAATCTGCTGAAAATTTTGTAATGTGGATCTTAGCACACCAACAGCCCTGGTCCAGAGACAAAGCAGCAAGTCCTGGAAGATACCACAGAGCTGGAAATCTCTCTGGACCCTATATCGAGCCAAGTTCACCGAGGCACTCCAGATGGAGCAGGTGCAGTCTCCCCACCTACTCCAGATAGAAGCTTGATGACCAAGAGTTTCCACAAGCGAGGCTCAGGTATTCAGGTTTTAATACCGAATCTCCACATCTCGACAGAGGACCCAGGCTGTTCCTACCTGGGTCCCCTCCCACCTAGCAGACTGACTGTCATGCCCACAATTTGCCTCCAGGTGCCATCTTAGTGCACCAACAGCCCTGGCCCAGAGATTCCCAATTGAATCCCAAAATGGACTAGTGCCATACAAAGATGTCTCTGGAACCCAACCATTTACAATCTAAAAATTTACATTTACAATTGTGGCTGTGCAAGCTCTTATGATACTAAGATAAGCAATGAAAAATAAATTATCTAGCATCAGATAGGCTTGAATGGTGGTGGGAAATTCCAAGCAAAACATAATCCCCCAAATTATTGAGAGAGCATTGGGGAAATTGTCCGCCATAGAGGCAGGGTGAGGACTGGGATGTGGGTGGTGGAAAATGTGCTCTAGTGGAGGGATGGGTGTTCCATCATTGTATGGCTGAATCTCAAACATGAAGGCTTTGTAACTCTATCTCAAGGTGATACAATTAAAAGTATGTAATGTGGAGTTCATGCCCAATTCAATCAATCTTAATAAATGGCTGAATAAATGGCAGTACTCTACATTTATTAATAAATGAATAAATAATAAATGTTGCATTTGTTTTAAAGCTTTTCAAATAATAAATCATTAGTTTGGTTAGTCTCAAATATACAATCTATGATTAATACATTACTTTTGATATTTAGCTCATAATTTTAAATCAGAGCATATAAAATAATA
Organism: Sorex araneus; assembly: GCF_027595985.1. NCBI lineage: Eukaryota > Metazoa > Chordata > Mammalia > Eulipotyphla > Soricidae > Sorex > Sorex araneus. The sequence continues at coordinate 83,542,968 of NC_073305.1, forward strand.
TCATATGATATATTATACTATCATATAGTTTGTATTATAAAGGCAGATTATATAAATATATATTATTATTAGTATCTTTTATATTTAATATTATTTAAATGAATATTAGGGCAATACATTCCCTAACAAAATACTTTTGATACAGAATTTTTTGTACTATATTAAATAGGATATTAAAATAGAGAAATAATGACAAAATAGCAATAAATAAAGGTAAGTTCAGGCTGGATACCAATGCTTCTTATTTTAGCAATGCTTTTGCTACTACCATTGATTGAACCATATAACTAAATCAAATTTCACAAGAATAGAGTTTAACAGAAGCTCGAATAAAGATAAGTAAAAATTTATTCAAAGCCATGATATAACAAATTTTTCTTGGGGGCAATCTTTAAACTTTGGAGATGCTTAAGCTAAAGAAAAATTGCAAGAAAGGGGGTGTATATTACTTATGTTACAGAAGTTATAAAAACCAGTAATATGAATGGTTAAACATCTTTATTTTAATATGTTTGGTGTTTGGAGATACATGTAGACAGATTTCCAGTTCCACAGTTACTCCATTTTTTACACATATTTTTCTAAGTTTTGAACAAGACATTGTTTCCTTATTGTTATTGTTTTGGGGCTATACTCAGCTATGCTCAAGGCTTACTTTTCTGACTCTGTGCTCAGTGATCACTCCTGACAGGGCCCAGAGGACTGTGTATAGTGCTGTGGAATTCAACTTGGTTGACTATGGCAAGGCAAATACCTCCCCCAGTGTTCTTTCTCTCCAGCCCATGTTTTATTTATTTAACTACATGTAAATCACAATTTTCAAATCTGGGGGCTGGAGCGAGAGCACAGCGGGTACAGCGTTTGCCTTGCATGCGGCCGACCCAGGTCCAATACCCAGCATCCCATATGGTCCCCCATGTACCGCCAGGGGTAATTCCTGAGTGCATGAGCCAGGAGTAACCCCTGTGCATTGCCGGGTGTAACCCAAAAACAAAACCAATTTTCAAATCTGAACAAAATGTATCAAGTATTATTTTTATGCATCTATAAAGTTACTTATAAATCATTTTCAGATTAAATTGAGATAATCATAGCATATTTTTATCAATACAATTTTGTATCTCATTCAATTACCACAACACCATCACTATCAAATATTTTCTCTTCTACCACAGTTCATTGGATTCCCTCTCTTCTTTAATCTTTCATTTCTCTTTCTGGTAATCAATGACTTTCAGGTTTTAATTTTTTTTTTAATGTTGTGGGGGCTATACCTGGTTGTTCTCTGTGCAAGCAATATCTGAAATCAAATCCATCGCCTTGCACTTGAAATGCATGTGCTTTATCATTTGAGCCATATCCCTAACCCCAGCAATACAGAACACATCTCTAGGTTTTGCCATGGATTTTGTATGACCCCTGTGATTCTCTCACAGGCATGAAATTACCTGATAAATTTTAACTTATTTCACTCAATACAATCCCCCCGTTTGTGATCCATGTTAACAAAAAAAAGGCAAGATTTAATTTACTCTTATGAGCATATTTAAAAGTAACAGATATATACATACCTCTTGGAGAGCCTGGCAAGCTACCGATAGTATCCCACCCACACAGGCAAAGCCTGGCAACCTACCCATAGTGTATTTGATATACCAAAAAAAGTAACAATAAGTCTCATTCCCCTGACCCTGAAAGAGTTGCCAATCTTTGGGAAAGACAAGTAAGGATAATCTGCTAAAATCTCAGGGCTGACTGTAATAAAGACGCTACTGGTGCCCACTCGAGTAAATTGATGAACAATGGGATGACAGTGATGACAGTGACAGTGATACAGTAATGGACATTCCATTGTGTGTATATAAAACATATTACATATTTGCTCATCTGTCACTAGGCATTTGAACTTTTACCAAATGCTGGGTATATTTAGTTTTTCTGCAATAAATACAAGAAAATATATCTTCAAATTAGTTGGTTTTGTGTTCTTTGGATACCTATAATTGGAATGGAAGTATTATATGGTCAATCTATTTTTACTATCTTGTGAGTTCTCCATACTCTTCCACAGGAACTGGAACAATGTACGTTCACACAGACGGTAACTGAGGGTTCTTTTTGTCTACATCCCTACCAACACTACTTGTTTCTGACTTTCTGATGTCAGCCATTTTCATATGTGTAAATAAGTATGCATTAGTCCTCCTTATCTGTATTTCCTTGACAATATGATAATAGGCATGTTTTCATATGCCTGTTGACCATCTGTAAGTTCTCTTGGTGAAGTGTCTCTTCATCTTGTCTTTTCATTTTTTGGATGCAGTTTTCTATGTTTTTGTTCTAGACTTTTGTTAATTATTTTTATATCACAAGTATTAGATCTTTGGCAGGCATATGGTGTGTGGATATTTTCTCCCTCTTCAGTACGATGTCTTTATTTTCTTGGGGGCTTAGCATGAACACAGGGCCTCAACACATGTAAAGTAAGTTCTCTACCACTGAGATCCATTCCCGAGCCCTGTATTTTCTTCTAGTAATAGTTTAGTTCATTCTGCAGAATCTTTATAATTATGTGTAATCTCTTTTATTTATTTTTGGTTTTGTTTCCTTGTTCTTAGAATTGAATCTCCAAATACATCACAAAAGCCAATATCATTGAGTTTTACCTTATTTAATGAATTTCATCTAGATCTAATATTCAAGTTTTTAATCCATTTTGAGTAAACTATTGTACATGGTGTGAAATACTATTAGTTTTATTCTTTTTAATGTGACTGTCCACTTTGCCCAGTACCATTTACAGGAAGTATTTAATTTCTTCATCTTATATTCTTGGTAAATTTTCATAAATTTACTACCCATACATGCTTTAATTCTGTCCCACTGAGAAATTCTTCTAATTAAATTATGATACATACTGTTTTGATTACTAGAGAATTCTTGATTATATAGTATGAAGATAGAGATCATGCTGTTTCTTCTTTTGCCTTGGAGTTGAGTGGCTATTCGAGGTTTGATTTTTTTTTATGATTCCACATAAATTTCAGCAGTGCCTTTCTATTTCCTTAAATAGTGATATTGAGATTTTGATGGGAATTACATTGAACCTGCATAATATTTTGATACCATGGTCACTTTTACAAATGTTAGCTCTTCTAATCCAAAATCATGTAATATCTATTACCTTGGATGGCCTACTATTTCTTATACTGTTATAATGTTTTAATTGCATAGGCCTTAAGCTTCCTAAATTTCTTCATAGGTACTTAATTCTGTTGAGGCATATGTTAGTGCAGGAAGAACGGTGGAATCGAAAAGATGTGCCCAGAGTTGGAGGTTCTTCGTTCTCTTAACCACCTCTTCAATGCTCTTGAATGCATTCCACGCTGCTCTCTTCCTCCTGTGCAGTTCTGGCACCAAGTCATTCCTCACGTTGATTTCTCAACCCAGGTACACATAGCTGCTGCATTCAGAGATGTTCGTTCCATTGAGAGCAAATGGAGCTTCAGGGACTAGTTCGTTTTTCATGAACATCGTCTTGTTGAGATTCAGCTGCAGTCCGACCTTTCCACACTCGCGGTCGAAGTCGGCCAGCATTTGTGCAGCTTGGCTAATGTTTGGCGTTATGAGAATGATGTCATCAGCAAAGCATAGGTGGTGTAATTGCCGACCGTCTATCTTCACTCCCATTCCTTCCCATTCCAGTCATCGCATGATGTTCTCAAGGGTGGCACTGAAGAGTTTCAGTGAAATGGTATCACCTTGCCGCAACCCTCTCTTTACATCAATGATCACTTCCTTGTAGAATGGTGAGATCCTGATGATGAATCCACAATACACCTCACGGAGGATTTTGATATACTGAGTTTGAACGCCCTGTTTGGTCAGGGCTTCGATGACCGCCTCAGTCTCAACAGAATCGAGGCCTTCTTTAAGTCGATGAACGTTAGACAGAGCAGCATCTTGAACTCTCGTGAAACTTCAATGAGTTTGGTCACATTCTTCCTGAACTAACTTATGCCTCAGAGACCTAAGCCCTATGCAAGTAGGATGAGAATGCTATTAGGGTATCCCAAAGAGGAATCAAAAGAGCTATGCTGGGAATATCATGTCTCACTCAAGTAAGAGAAGGAATCGGAGTTCTAACCTCCGTCGACAGTCAAAAATCAGGGATGCTGGGGCTGGAGTGATAGCACAGCGGGTAGGGCGTTTGCCTTGCACGTGGCCAACCCGGGTTCGATTCCCAGCATCCCATATGGTCCCCTGAGCACCGCCAGGGGTAATTCCTGAGTGCAGAGCCAGGAGTAACCCCTGTGCATCGCCGGGTGTGACCCAAAAAGTAAAAAAAAAAAAAAAAAAAAAAAAATCAGGGATGCTGTCTCATTTGCCAAGGCATCATAAATCAGATGTGCCAGTCATGTAATGCGATTCAGAGATGACCGTTGGACGAGGGCTGTTACAGACTGGATTCCACGGTACGTCAGAAGACCTCATGGCCACCCTCCAACTAGATGGTCAGATTTCTTCATAAAATCTCTGAATGAATGATTTGAGGCTCTTTCTGTTCCTGGAGCGAGCAGGTATCATTGGGCTACACTAGCTCTCGACAGGGACAAATGGAGATGTTACTGGCACCCGCTCGAGCAAATCGAAGATCAACGGGACTACAAGTGATACAAGTGATAATTAATTCTGTTAGGTACAATTTTAGAATTTAATTACTTTTTCTTTTACTATAATGCTTACACACAAAAATGCAACAGATAGTTTTATGATATTTTATATTCCATATCTGATGCTTAATTATATGGACTATTAATTTTAATTTTTTATAAGCAGAGTTTTCAGGATGTTCTTCAAGTGTCGTTTGCAAGCATTTCAGTTAGAACATTTTTTGGGAATTGTTTTACTTTGCTTTGCTTTGGAGCCACACCCTTCAAAACTCATGGCCTACTTCTTTCCTGGCTCTGTGCTCAAAGATAACTCCTGGCAGTACTTTTGGATATATTTGGTGCCAAAACAACATCAGCCTCTTGCAAACAAGGCTAAACTCCTGCACAAACTCTCTGGCCCCTTCAAATTTACTCTTCTCTAGTTTGGGCCTATCTCTTTCCTCTGATTACTTGATTCTCCATGATCTTATTTAATAAATAATTTTTCTGGTCTTTGTCTACGTTTCCTGGCAGATAATTTTTAAATACCTTAGATTTTCTTGAGTGGCAACAATGTTTATTTAAACAGTAGTGATGGGCAGGGCCTGTGCTGGGTGGGGTACAAAGTCTTTATGATAGGGTCACAGATTGCTTCCTGATGAGAACTGGTTATATTTAAGATCAACTATATCATGAGAAAGTTGGGATTTTGATCCCTCCTGGCCTCCAGGATTGGTAGGAAGGTTAGGTATTGAGTTTACTAATATGGGCAATAATTAAATTTATATTGCGACCCCAATAACATTTCAGTTCATCATGGCCATGTAAGCTTCTTGTCTAGTGAACCAGAAATCTACTAATTCTATAAAGAGAAAAGATATAAGTGCTGAATTCCTTCCTAGAGCTCACTTGCTTCATGTCTTCATTTGACTAATTCTAGAACCTGATTAATACTCTTTAAAACTAATCAAAATTAATTGAAATCAAATGATTGTAAGTGGAGCAATCCTGATTTCAGTGGATCATCAAGCAAATTTTGGTGAATTATTAAATCTGAGAGGGACTTAGAAACCACTAATTTTCTAGCTATAGCTGGTATGTCAGAAATGCAGGTGGTCTGGGGAGCTCAGATGTGTGGCTGATGTACAAAGTAAGGGCAGCAGTATCAGTGCCTTTATACTATGAACTGAGGTGTCTTTGATCTGGTGCTGTGGTGCAACAAGGTTAGTACCAGAACTGAACCACAATACACACATCGGCATTGAATTAGAAAACGTGCATAGGTAGGGGACTTAGCCTAAAACAATGCCTATATTTTAAATCTCATTCCTTCTATAGATCCTTTCGTTTCAAGCACTCCCTTTAAATCATTTAAGGTGTTGCTGCTCTAAATTCTATTTTATAATTCTACCATACAAGTAAGAATTTCTGGGATAGGTGGGAAAGGTTTTTCTTTCTCACCTTTTCCTTGCTGAGGGGGAGAGGGAGGAGGTGTGGTGACCGCCATATTATGAGGACCACTGATGAGAGGTATGAGCCTGTAGCAATGGGACTCGAGGGCACTCTCAGGAAGGAAGAGAAGTAAAGTAAAGGAAAGGTGGGAACATGATGATATTCAGATTAAAACCCAGGGCTTTTGCTTCAGTTGTTTATTATATAACAATTTTGTTGAAAAAAGTGTTTAAAAGCAATTGCTGAGCAGGAAAGACAGTACAGGCGTCATTTCATGCCTTACCCAAGTCTACCTGGTAAGTTTCCTGGTACCATGTATCATACTGACACTATTAGGAATGATTCCTTAACACAGACAGGTGTGATGCCCCAAACCTAAGTAATTAGTTAATCATTCATTTGCTTGTGATTTTCAATTTGTCCACTTCTTTCTGAGAACTGTTCATCTTTGCTCCATATTGTATTGTCTAAGGGTTTTTGGTTTTGATTTTATCAGAATGATCAAGCTCCCTTCTGCCTGGTGCTTCAGTGCAGGTGACTGGAAGCACTGGGTGGGGATTGATTAAATTACCCTCCCTGTTCTAATCACTTATCTCATGAAGATGATTTCTCTTCATGGAAGTTCTATCCATAAAATTTGTTTTTCAACTTGACTAGGCGGTGGTTATCTGGAAAACGGAAGTTGTTCAACGGAAGCTTTTAAAGCACAGAGCTGAAAATATGCTGTCTTTTATTGAATCAGTGAGTCATCGTCATAATACCAGCTTAAGCAGCATATATATAAGAGTAGGGGAAACTGTTGAGAGTTATTTTTGTAGACAACTACAAAGGTTATAGGATTTAATAGCCTGGTATTGGAGAATCAAAGAAAAAACATTTCTTAAATTGAACTGAGGAAGTACAATTTTGCAGGATTATTTTTTCGATTTGATTACTTTCTTAAAAGCACATAAATTATTTGTCTGATACCTCAGGTTGATAAAAATCCATTAATTAATTATGAATTAAAAGGGCCTCAGGTCATTTTGAAAACATCTAAGTGAATCTATAAATGTTTATAAGATGACCTACAGAGTGTTTTAGTTTACTGGGAATTACCATATCTAATGCTAATCACAAGTGACTAAAGATAGTATAGTAACATAGAAAATTCACGGATAGCCCTTCTCATCCTCGAACCATAACCTATTTTTCCTGAAGCACAGTTAGCTGAACAGAGTAGTTAAGAACATTTTAAATCTAACCAATTCTTTTCATATGCACCAAAGTTATCAATACATATGGTCAAATGGGGTTGCACTTGTCTTTACCTGATGGAATTTATAATAGAACATCTAAGATATGCTGGGAAGTCTTTATTTATTCTCTCCTTTCCTTTAACTTTTCAAACTTCATTGAAACAGAAGTCAGTTGTCTATATCAGAGGCTAGGTAATAATACGGATGTCTGAATACATGTCTTAAATACACCAACATAAGTTCAATCCTCAGTACATGGCCCCCTCAGCACACCCAACTGTTGCTCTGCAAGCACTATGGGTGTGACCCCAGTAGTCTTCAGCACCAAGAAACTCAATAAACATCTACAACCTGGGGTTCTCTCTCAAACCACCAGGGTGGTTGACCAAGAATCCTCAAGACTGGCCATGGCACACCCTGCACACCACATGGAGGTTACCCCCAATTTATTTTGTATCATTAGAAGGAACTACAGGTACCTCTAGACTTCATATCAGTGCTATATATAAGTAAGCAGTTCATTGTTGCTGTTGTTATTGTTTCCGTATGGTACCTACTGAAAACTTTTGCTCCTTTCGTGATGCTGGGGAGCAAATACAGGGTCTTACACAAGGCAACTGTTCTACCACTGACCCCTCATAACACTTTTCTTGGCCCCTCATAACACTTTTAAAACATATGTTGTTATTATATTCCCAATCACCAAATTAACACTTTAAATAGCATACGACTTTGAAAAATGATGGGTGAAGAGGTCATCTAGAAGTTAAGGTTAATCTTAGGTAGGCAGTAAGTATAAAATGCATTACCTTGAAGTAATAATGATTTCTCACCCTAAGAGTCTTGAGGAAATGTACTGCTGGTTCTCAGCCTCTGTAAATGATCTGATATGATCTCAAGGTCATTTTAGAATAAAGGAAAAATTGAAGGAGACCAATAAAAACTCACCCCAGGCTATAGATTCACAGGGTGCTTGTCCTCTGCAAACAATTGAAATTGAAGAAATTGACTTTCTACCATGTCTACGCATCCCTGGGGTTGGAAAATTCTACAGAGCACAGCAGTTATAACATGGGAGCTATCAAGCCACAGATTAAATTCCTCAACTGGTCATTTGTGAATTTTAGTGGACTTTTCGTGTAGCTTTATTTCAGTTCTTGAAAGCCTCAAAAATTATAGACTGATATATTTTAAATTCATTTCAAACATTGTTTGGGGGGCTGAGAGCTAATATAAGAGGAAAGACACTTGTCTTTTTTCCAGCCTGTGTAAGTTTGAACTCTGTCCTCTCATATGGTTTCCTCAGCTCCACCAGGAATGATCCAGTATGGTAGATGCATGCCAAGAGTAGATAATGGACCAAACATGATGACCTCTCAGTGTCTGTGTTGAAAGACATAATGCCCAAAATAGAGAGAGAGAGCGTATGGGGAATATTGTCTGCCATAGAGGCAGGGGGAGGGTGTCAAAGGGGGGGTATATGCAGAATATTGGTGGTGGGGAATGTGCACTGGTGGAGGGATGGGTGTTTGATCATAGTGAGATTGTAACCCAAACATGAAAGCTTGTAACTACCTCATGGTGATTGAATTGAAAAAAAAAAAAAAGGAATGATCAAGTAAGCACTGAGGATACCTGGGTGTGGCTCCAAAACAAAACAAAGCAAATCAAGTTGTTTTCTGTTGATTATTTTTAAAAGATTGAAAATATGGTCAATCACGCCTGTTTTGAATGTAGGTTAAAGCCAGTTAAGAAATTAAAAAGTCTAATATGCTGTGCAGTCACCTATTATATAAATTATTATTAATATGTTTATTCCTTGTACAAAAGGATTCCACAACTAATTTTGCTAATTTCACTCTATTTAGGAACTGATGTCTTATTTGCTGAGAAGCCTTTTACTTTATAATTCGAGGTAAACTTTGTTCAAATGTTTCATATCATTTATCCACATTAAATAACAGATTTTTAATAAAAAATAATAATTTTTTAAATATTTTTAAAAATCAATTTTAATAAAAATATAAATATATTTATTATATACTGTATATTATTATTAAAATTTTAATTTAAAAATCAAGGTGCTATATAATTTTTACTATAAAAATAAATTACAGACTGACATATAAGTTATTTCTTTCTATGGCTTCTATTTAAACATTTTTCCATTTTAGAACTCATCACTAATGTGACAATCAATCCATAATTCCTTCTGGTTATTAGAGGAGACCCCAGTGCCTCCTTTCATCAATCACTGATTGTAAGAAAGTTGGGAGAAACCTTGGGAGATAACCTCCAATCTGAGATTAGAAACGTTCTTTGCAGAGGACGAACACCCTATGAATCTATAGCCTAGGGTGAGTTTTTATTGGTCTCCTTCAATTTTTCCCTTATTCTAAAATGACCTTGAGATCATATCAGATCATTCATGCAGGCCAAGAACCAACAGTCCATTTCCTCAAGACTCTTAGGGTGAGAAATATATTATTACTTCAAGATAATGCATTTTATACCTACTGCCTTCCAAAGATTAACCTTAGCTACTAGATGACCTCTTCACTCATAATTTTTCAAAGAAATTGAGGGGTGAGTGTGTGAGTGCGTGCATGTGTGTGTGTGTGTGTGTGTGTGTGAATTTTAAAGCAACCTCTTTCTTTCTAGCAAGGTGACCTAGATTTTCTTTTCATTCTTGCCTCTGGTTAAGATCCTAATGAAGGACTCATTGAATATTTATAACCTTCCCTGGGAAGCCAAACTGTGATTGCCTGGGTAGCATCACTACTATCTTTAATCATTCCTACAGACTTGTATCTACTTCAGCTCTTAACACAATTCTTACAGTAATCATCTTCCTTTCCTAAATGACACACATTTCTATTTCTATTTCTAGCTTATTGTATCTGTGAATCCCTTAGCTTTGCAATAGCCAAAACCCTTTTATTCATGATCTTGGTGAAATGCACCCTTTCTCCAAATTTCCACCATATTTGTCATATCACAGACTCTTCCGATTATTTCACAGCCTTCTTTCCTTTCTGATAGTCATAATAAATTTATAAAATAAAGCAAGTAAACACAGTGTAACAAATCACTATGTAATATTTTAGTTATAATTTTTATGATATTTTTACTATTGATTGGCCTTCCTAAGTTTTTCATTCCTTGAGGCTTAGATCTGTACCCAGAAATGTATAGCAGGAAGGTGGAGGACCCTGTGGTATTCTATAATTCTTTCATGACTGATTGAGATCTGCCAGTCATATAGCATTGAATAGGGATCGATCTCCTCTTCTCACTATATAACATTCTTGCAACTAATGCTATATTCACTTATAACATATTTATAAATGATATAGAAGGAAATTTTCTTTTTTTCTGTTGTAATAGTAAATTTTAGATAATTTGTATTTAAGATAATATGATATGTTTCATCATGCTATGGAACTATCTTTGTTTGTTGCTGGTATAATTTCTTAATAGTCTCAAGATTACATTGTATTTCCTATTGGAAATTCTCATTCCATTCCTGTTATGCAAATATTTAATGCCTAGAACATTATAACTTGATTTTTTCAGTCTTTTTTTTCAAAAAGAAAAGCAAATGTATCTACATTGATTATCAATTACAAGTTAAGATAAAGAAAGCTTTAGTTTTAACAATCATCATTTATTTCTCTCAAGTTTTTATTCATATTCTCTGTTCTTACCAGGTCTCTGTATAAGGCATAGGAACAGTCCGGGTGAAACTGATCCTTTGAGGTAAAACTCCACCCTTGCAGGAATGCATCATCCCAGAACAATATAATATGGCAAGGAAAAACATTAAAATCCAATAGGTAGATTAAACTGGAAAGAAAGTACAAGAGGATAAGATATTCTCCTTGCTCATGGCTAACCAAAGTTGGATGCCCAGTACCACATATGGTCCCCCAAGCATTACCTGGAGTGACCTCTGAGCACAGAGCCAGGAGTGAATAAATCCTGAGCACCTTTGGATATGGTTCCGCTCCTCGTCATATACAACAACTTTAAGACCAGGGATATACAGAAGCCTGAATATCAAGTTCACGGCCCCTGACAACCCCAAGACTAATCCTTACCATTGAATCATGAAAAACCACATCCCCACTGCAGAGTGTGGTGCAAGAAAATAAAAAGCATTAGCCTTACTTCCCTAAAGAAAAATGGTAACTTGTTCATATTAGAAAGATTTCTATTCTAGAAAATCAAAATTAATTTTTTGGGGGAAGCAAGATTTACAAAATTTCTAATGTTTTAGCTAAACAATCTCACTGGTCCACATTCTCTCCCAGAATGCCAACATCCTTTTTTCCTTCTCGCTTCTCTCTTAGCAACTCAGTTCTACAGGTTATGATCATTGCTATTGTTTATTCTCTCAATATGTTTTTTATACTCCACATATGAGCTAGATGAATTAGTATTTGTCTTTTTCTTGATTTACTTTACTCAGCATGATACCTAACAGTTCCATGCAAGCTGCAGCAAACTACAACATTTCACCTTTTCTTATAGTTGAGTATTCTCATGAATCACGAATCACAAAATCCCATTAATCACTGATTTCTTGGGTGGGCTCAGTAACATCTCATTTCATCCTTTCCCTGAGATCTTAGAAATCTATCTCGACCCAGCCCTCCTAAGGATGTTGCACTGGGGGCTCTTCAGGGTCAGGGGAATGAGATCCAGCTTGTTACTGGATTTTGCATATGAATACACCATGGGAAGCTTGCAAGACTGTCCCATGTGGGCAGGAAACTCTCAGAAGATTGCCAGTTTCTCCCAGAGGGAGAAGTAGGCTAAAGATATCACATGGCCTCAAAGCAGCCACTGGCTTCTGAGAGCTTGCTTTTAAGTCTCTCTCTAGATGTTGACCGTTGATGGAATTACACACACCTGGGTTCCTCTGCCGGTACCTTCATACATGAGGCCTGTCTGAACGTGTGGAGAGGGCCCTCGAGCATGGCTGTAGCTAGGTTCCTCTTCGGCTGCCAGGAGCTCTTGCTCGGGGTGGGGAGGGAAGCTGGAGTTTACTCCCTCCAAGGGGCCCCGGGGAAGACAGCCAGACGTGCGGGCAAGAGTATTCTATTGTTATCTATACCACAACATTTTTGTCCATTCATTGGTTATTGGACAGGTTGATTCTGCCCAGATCTTAACTACTGTATATAGTGCTGTAATAAAAAGAGGATTGCAAATACTTTTACTTCAAGGGGAAAAAAAGCAAAATTCTTACAGAAATTTAAAATTGCAAGAGACTAAGTAAAGTAGAAAACACAAAGCTAGCCCAAGCATTGTCATTCTTCTACCAAACTAAGATTATAAAAAATACTAATTTTTGAGAAATAAATAACTATTAAAAAGGAATTGCTTTGGGAGTACAAAAGAGCTTTACTGAAATAGGATAGAAAAATATGCAGCTTATCATAAGCCTTGTAGGGGGGGTGGGGCAGGGTAGGGAAGAGATAAGAGACCCAGTTAACAATATATTAGCATATATACAAATAAAAATCACAAGTAAATTGATATGTTAATGGATAGATAAAGCTCATTTGATTTGTTACATAGACTTTCAAATTAAACAATCTTTGAGCAGAATAACTTGTTAGAATTGATTAAAATTTAGTGCAAATAAGTAGAAAGGTTCTTTAAACAATTAAGTTTTAATTAGCTTTTTATCACTCCTCTACACTGACTGTACTTGCCATTATTAACTTTGTCCCCCTTTACTCTTCTTAGCTTCACAAAAATTGCACTTAGTATGATCCCCTCCCCACACTCAGACTCATACCACAGTGATTCTCAAATGTCAAATAGGCAGGGGATCAGAGAGATAGTACAGTAGGTAAGGTACTTACCTTGTACACAGCCCACCTGGATTTGATCTCCTACACTACATAGTCCCAGAAGACCACCTGAAGTGTAGAACCAGGAGTAAGCCCAGAGCAATGCAAGGTGTGGCCCCTAAACAAACAAACAAAAAAGAAAGAAAACACAGGGCCATGCATTGGTTTAACCAGTGTTCTTCAGGCTAGACTAACACATAGAACTCATAATTTGAGGTCCATGATTCAATCTCAGTGCAGAAGAACCTGTATATTTCTTTTCTTTTCTTTTTTTAAAAAATTTTTATTAGATAATTACTGTGATGTACAGTTACAAACTTGTGAACTTTTGTATTTGCATTTTACTCTTATAGTGATCGTTTACCCATCCCTCCACCAGTGCCCATTCACCTTCACCAATGATCCCAGTATCCCTCTCACCACCCCCACCCCATCCTCCATCACCTCACTCTGCTTCTGTGGCAGGGCATTCCCCTTTGTTCTCTCTCCTTTGGGGTGTTGTAGTTTGCAATAGAGGTATTGAGTGGCCATCATGTTCAGTCTATAGCCTACTTTCAGTTTGCATCTTCCAACCTAAATGGGTCCTCCCGACATCCTCTACCTGGTGTTCCCTTCTCTATCTGAGCTACCTTTTCCCCTAGCATGTGAGGCCAGTCTCCAACCTGTGGGTCAAACCTTTTAATCCTTATCTCTACAAATCTTGGGTGTTAGCCTCCCACTAAGTTATTTTATATTCCACAGATGACTGTGATCTTTCTATGTCTGTCCCTCTCTTTCTGACTCATTTCACTTAACATGATAGTTTCCATGTAGATCCACTTATATACAAATTTCATGACTTCATCTTTACCAACAACTTCATTGTATTCCATTGTGTAGGTGTACCAAAGTTTCTTTAACCAGTCATCTGTTTTTGGGCACTCTGTTTTTTCCAGATTTTGGCTATTGTAAACAGTGTGGCAATGAACATAGAAATGCAGATGCCATTTCCACTATACCTTTTTGCCTCTCTGGGATATATTCCTAAGAGTGGTATTGCTGGATCAAATGGGAGCTCAATTTCTAATTTTTTGAGAATTGTCCATATTGTTTTCCAAAATGGCTGAACCAGTCGGCATTCCCACCAGCAGTGAAGGAGAGTCCCTTTCTCCCCACATCCATGCCAACAGCAGTTGCTTTTGTTCTTTTGGATGTGGGCCAGTCTCTGTGGTGTGAAATTATATCTTATTGTTGTTTTAATCTGCATCTCCTTGATGATTAGTGACATAGAACATTTTTCATGTGTCTTTTAGCTATTCGAATTCCTTCTTTGAGAAAATTTCTGTTCATTTCCATCCCCCATTTTTTGATGGGGTTGGGAGTTTTCTTCTTGCAAAGTTCTGTGTAAAAATAAAAAGAAATGGCGCGGGCGAGGGAAGGGACGCCTCACCCCACCGAGCCAGGCACAGGGCCTAGGGCAGCAGCTGTCTCTCCCGCCACCCGAGTTCGGTAGCCTCCAGCCACTTCCCCCACCCCGGGGAGGTTGATGGCGAAGATGTGGCAGGCGAAGGAAGGAACGGAGCCAAGATGGTTGGTCTCACTTGCAGTTTATTCCAGTCTTCCCTCTATACACTCTCCATCCTCTCTATCCTTTCCGTGCGCCCCACCTTCTCTCCTAACCCCCTTTTATTCATCATGGCCCTTCCAAAGGGCGCAATACATTGACATCACCAAATACATTGACGTCACCAAAAGCACCAAAAGATCTTACAGGAAGAACATTGAGGCAACATAATTCTCTTGTATCTGCAGGCCCTTAATCTAGGCCCCCCAGAAAGAAGATACAAAAACAAAACCAAAGCCTTCTTTGGGCTGAAAGCACTTGGATTTACATCCCAAAGACCAGGCCAGGCTGCAGCAAGAAATCTACATGTCAATTACAAACTAGACAGCACCTGAAATTTACATCCCAAAGACTAGGCTGGGCCAGAGCCTGGAATCTACAAAGTCAAATCAAACCTGGCTAGCCCCTTAGATCTGCGGGGGTCAAAGATCAGCTAGGTTTCTGTGACAAAAGGTTTCTGTGACAAAACTCAAGAAGGCAGCTGGAAAAGGGGAAATATTCCAACAAGTTCAACCAGTGCCATATATATCCTTGATATCAACCCCTTATCAGATGTGTATTGGGTGAATATCTTTTCCCATTCTGTAGACTGTCTTTGTATTTTGGTCACTGTTTCTTTTGAGGTGCAGAAGCTTCTTAGTTTAAAGTAGTCCCATTTGAATCAATGTTGTCAAAATGGCAATACTCCCTAAAGCATTATACAGATTCAATGCGATCCCTATAAGTATACCCATGACATTCTTCAAAGAAATGGATCAAGCAATCCTAAAATTCATATGGAATAACAAACGTCCAAGGATAGCTAAAACAATTCTTGGGAAAAAGATGATGGGAGGCATCACCCTCCCCAACCTCAATCTTTACTACAAAGCAGTAACAATTAAAACAGCATGGTACTGGAACAAAGGCAGAGCCGTAGACCAATGGAACAGGGTGGAATATCCCTACACACAACTCCAAATGTATGATCATCTAATCTTTGATAAGGGAGCAAGAGATGTGAAGTGGAGCAAGGAAAGCCTCTTTAACAAATGGTGCTGGCACAACTGGACAACCACATGCAAAAAAATGGGTTTAGACCTTGACCTGACACCATGCACAAAAGTCAGATCAAAATGGATTAAAGACCTCAACATTAGACCACAAACCATAAGGTACATTGAAGACAAGGTCGGCGAAACCCTCCACGATATTGAAGATAAAGGTATCTTCAAACGTGACACGGAACTAAGCAATCTAGTAAAAACAGAGATCAACAAATGGGACTACATTAAACTAAAAAGCTTCTGCACCGCAAGATATACAGTGACCAGAATACAAAGACTATCCACAGAATGGGAAAGGATATTTACACAATATCCATCAGATAAGGGGTTGATATCAATGGTATATAAAGCACTGGTTGAACTCTACAAAAAGAAAACATCCAACCCCATCAAAAAATGGGGCGAAGAAATGAACAGAAACTTTACCAAGGAAGAAATACGAATGGCCAAAAGGCACATGAAAAAGTGCTCTGCATCACTAATCATCAGAGAGATGCAGATCAAAACAACCATGAGATACCACCTCACACCACAGAGACTGGCACACATCCAAAAGAACAAAAGCAACCGCTGTTGGAGAGGATGTGGGGAGAAAGGGACCCTTCTACACTGCTGGTGGGAATGCCGGCTAGTTCAGCCCTTTTGGAAAACAGTATGGACGATTCTCAGAAAACTAGAGGTTGAGCTCCCATTTGACCCAGCAATACCACTGCTGGGAATATATCCCAGAGAGGCAAAAAAGCACAATCGAAACAACATCTGCACATGTATGTTCATCGCAGCACTGTTTACAATAGCCAGAATCTGGAAAAAACCCGAATGCCCCAAAACGGATGACTGGTTGAGGAAACTTTGGTACATCTATACAATGGAATACTATGCAGCTGTTAGAAAAAAGGAAGTCAAGAATTTTGTAGTTAAGTGGATGGGCATGAAAAGTTTCATGCTGAGTGAAATGAGTCAGAAAGAGAGAGACAGACATAGAAAGACTGCACTCATCTATGGTATATAGAATATCAGAGTGGGAGACTAATACCCAAGAACTGTAGAAATAAGTACCAGGAGGTTGACCCCATGGCTTCGCGGCTGGCCTCACGTTCCGGGGAAAGGGCAACTCAGAGAAGCGATCACCAACTACATTGTAGTTGAAGGCCATGTGGGGGAAGGGAGTTGCGGGCTGAATGAGGGCTAGAGACTGAGCACAGAGGCCACTCAACACCTTTATTGCAAACCACAACAGCTAATTAGAGAGAGAGAACAGAAGGGAATGCCCTGCCACAGTGGCAGGGTGGGGTGGGGGGGAGATGGGATTGGGGAGGGTGGGAGGGACGCCGGGTTTACGGGTGGTGGAGAATGGGCACTGGTGAAGGGATGGGTTCCCGAACTTTGTATGAGGGAAGTATAAGCACAAAAGTGTATAAATCTGTAACTGTACCCTCACGGTGATTCTCTAATTAAAAATAAATAAATTATAAAAAAAAAATAAAAAAATAAAGTAGTCCCATTTGTTTATCTCTGTTTTCAGTTGCTTGGCTATATTTCTTTTCTTTTTAAACTATTTTAAGATCTCTTTCTCCAACATTTGTTCTTAACTCTCAGATTAGAAAAAAAAGAACATATTTGTTTAGGTAATACTGGCTTATAACATGATATAAAATTTAGAAGCACTGTATTAAAATACCTGTATACTATATATCATGATAATTATCAAAAATCAACTATCAGTCATGTGTTGATTTATTTAAAATGATCTAAAGTGAGATAGTTCAAAGAGTTGCAGCACGTGATCTGAATGGTGTGATCTCTGCAGTTTGATCCCTGGAGTAGTATGATTTCCCAAGCTAGGTAGTAACTGGAAGATGCCAAACATAGCCACAATGGGCCTGGTGTTCCTCAGCCCCACTGGGAATAAACAGCACTCTATTCAGGCCCAGAATTGAACCAGGTTGGCCAAATATTGTTGGATGTATTCCCTGGGCATACAGAGCTTATGAGATTCCCCCTTCTTCAAAAACATTTATCAAATGTGAGAGGCATTTGGATTTATAAATCTAGGTGGTGGTCATCGATGAACAATAGAATAACTGATAGTGCTACTTGTATTTCATTATTTTTCTAAAAATTATCTTTGTACTTGGGGAATAATTCTATATTTGTATTTGACTGTCCATGTATATTTTTATTAGTTTGGTTAAATATCTCTTTTTTATTGGTGAAAGAGCCTTTTGTTAGTGATAAAACTAAAATGACTAACCTTGCCCTAGTTCTTGGTTCTCTGGACTTTTGATTTTATCTTGGGGGATTATTGCTCACTTATCCTCGGCTTACTGTATTATAAAATTTTAAGAAATTTAATATCAAACATATCCTCTGTCTATGAATGTCAACACTGAGAGTAAAAATATAGTATAGAGGGTAATGTGCTTACCTTTCACACAACTGGCTTGAGTTCAATCCCTGCCATTGCTTATGGTCCCCTGAGAACTATTAGGACAGATTCCTGATCACTGAGCCAGAAGTAAGCTCAGAGAAGTGCTGGGTGTGGCCCCCAAACAAACAAAAATGTCACCACACAGACCACAACCCCCCACCAACAAAAATACCCCGTTGTTCAATTCCAACTCTCCTCTTTCATTCTGGTGATTATGATAGTTCTCACTGAGTCTAAGAGTTTTGTTGCCTTTTTTTGTCATTTCATTTGCTTTTGTAATACAGATTCCACATATGAATGAAGCATAAGCAATTGCTCTTTATGTCCTTACTTATTTTGCTGGGCATAATTACCTTATAATTTATCTTTTTCTTTCCTAAGTATGATACTATCATTTTAATGGCAAAGTGCTATTCAATTGGGCACTGGTGAAGGGATGGGCTCTCGAAATCTGTATGGGAGAAACATGAGCACAAAAATGTATAAATCTGTAACTGTACCCTCACACTGACTCACTAATTAAAAATAAATAAAGTATAAAATAAAAAAAATAAAATTAAAAAAGTGATATTCAATTAACTATATATATATTTCACACCTTCTTTACTTAGTCATCTATTAATAGGCATGTATTAATAGGCATGTATCATACTTTGGCTACAATGTTTCCATGAGCATAAGGATTCAGGTATACTTTCAATTAGTGGTTTAGTATCCCTCAGATAAATTCTTAAGAATGGTATCTTTTAAGGGGTCGGAGAGATAGTACAGTGGGTAGGACATTTACCTTGCATGTAGATGATCTGGGTTCGATCCCTGGCATCCCATATGGTCCCCCAAGAACCGCCAGGAATAATTCCTGAGTGCAGAGCCAGTAGTAATCTCTGAGCATCGCGGGGTATGACTCAAAAAGCAAAAAAAAAAGGTATCTTTTAAATAAATGTTAGAATTTCCATTTTTTGTTCTTTAAATGAATCTCCATACTGACTTCAAGTAGCAACTGCATTAATTTATATTCTTGCTAATACTGTATTGGAGTTCCTTTTCCCCATATCCTTGCCAATGATTTTTCCTCCATGTTTTATTATATAGGCCATTATCAATGTTCTTTGGTAATTAACATCATGGTTTAATTTATATTCATCAAGAGAGGTTGAACAACTTTTTCTCTATTTGTAGGATATCTGGTATTTTCTTCCCCAAGTAAATATCTACTTGTATTTTTTATTGATTTTCTTTAAATTTGGCTTCTTGCATTTAGGCTATATGACTGGTAGATGTGGTAGAAGGCATTATAAGTGTTTATATTCCTGAAAAAATTTCCCTGTATTCTGCTCTACCAGCAAAATAATATTTTTCATATGTGCTTTTGTTACTCTTCAATTTTTTGTGCTGGCTTCTGTATTGATGAATTTTTATTCAATACTAGAAGAGTTAAATCTCAAAACCAAGGACTTCAGGGGAAAAAACCCTAATTAAGCATCCTGGCGTGAGGTCCACAGTATTCATATCCAAATCATAGAGACTGCAGAGACTCACACCAGCCCTGCCAGGTCTGATAACATTACATTCTCCTCAAGTTTCTGTTCTCTCTGAAAAAGGCTAAACTTGTCACACTAAAGAGACAATCCACAGATGAGCACTGTAGCAGGAGTTCAGAGCCCCCAAACCACCTACACAGGTGTGTTTCCTAACTTTGAAATAATAGAGGCAAAATATAGAACTAACAGCAACTTTATTTCCTGCTTCTGTGAGCCTGCTCGCCGAGGTATAAAAAGGAAAATAACTATCAGTCAGGGCTTAATACTTTAAATATGAATCCTGCTGGATGCTAAACTGAGATTTTTAATCTGAAGTACTTGGTTCTTAAAAGTTTGTTCAAGATCCCCACCATAAAGGTGTCATGGTTCCTATTAAAGTTCATCCCTTTATTTTCATTTTCCACAAATGGATATTTGAGGAGCTTGTCTCTCCAGTGCAAGTATCAAAGGTACTGAATATGAGGCATGAGACTTTTACTCCCACATGGAACTTCTGTTTGTGGTATCGAATTAACTATAAGGAAGAGGGCAATATTTCCAGTTGCATCCTGATTGTCTTGTATGCCCTTCTCAGTGGGAGTCTATTCTTCACTATGGAGACACTCTTGTGTTAGTTTCTGTTGTATTTAAAAGTTGTTATGCATGCTATGACTCTCCAAGATAGGGTCCTGCTCTGCCAGCTGCTCAACAACCTCGGGGCGGACTCCATCAACCTCAAGGAGATCAACCTGAGGCCACAGATGTCCCAGAGACACTTGCAAGTGCTTGTTTGTCAGTGTGCAGATCGTTACAACATGCCAGTTGACCAAAAGCTTACATTCAGTAGACTGGGAACACCTGTAAAGGTGATTAGAGGCTGCCCAAAAGCCTCTGTGCTTCTCGGAGAGCCCGGCAAGCCTGCACAGCAGAGCTTGACAAGCTACCCGTAGTGTACTCAATATGCCAAAAACAGTAACAACGATTGTCCTCATTCACCTGATCCTGAAAGAGCCCCCAATATGCCATTGGGCTAAACTAGCACTGGACAGGGATGAGTGGAGACATTACTGGTGTCCGTTCAAGCAAATCGATGAACAGTGATACAGTGATGTATGCTATGCATCTCTTATACAAGGGCTTAATAGCTCCATGGTAAAATACAGCAATCTTCACACTCTTTTCTCTAAGGAAACTTTTTGCAACATTTTAACAGTTTATTCATAACAAGCAATACAAAATTATTTAGGTCCTGATTTGGGGGTAGGGTTTGGGAATCGGGGTGGAAACATTCAAAATATGATGGTGGGAAGGTGTAATGGTGGTGGGATTGGTGTTAGAATATTAAATGTAACAAATTATTGTGAACAGTTTTATAAAAATAAAATTAAATTAAAAATTGAAAAAATAAAAAGTGTTATGCTTCTGTAGATGTGTTGTATTCAGCAAAAACATTGAGTATTATATTTTTCCCCAGTACCATATCCAACCTTTACCTCTATTGGATTTTTTTCTCCCTCTTTTCCCCACAGTGACTTATATAGGGTTGGGTGTTCGTGTGGCCATATTTGTCAGTGCTCAGAGCTAACTCGTGGTTCTGTGCTCACAGATCATTCCTGATGGTGCTTAGGGAATCTTACGTAGCACCAGAGATAGGGCCCAGTTGGCTGCATGCAAGGGAAGCACCTTGCTTGCTATATTTCTTGAGTCAACAGAGTGCTCTAACTGCAGTAAATAATTAAGTCCTGCTCTATTGCTGGAATACTGCTTTGAAGGTTCTATTTTTTAAATTATTAATTATCAAAGTTGGGATTCTGTTTCTTAATCCTGATATTTACTATAATTTTAGGCACATATGAGCAACTAAAAACATTGCTTGTGTATTTTTTTCTGTGCTTATTTAACAACTTCTGAAGTTACAGTAGAGGCCCTTGATCTTTGTTCTCTGTGATGATCCAATTCCCTAAAGATTATAAAAACAATTTCACTTTATAATATTTTTTACTGGTTTGAGGTAAAATGACACACTGTTTTATTTATTTCTTTATCTAGTACTTTTAGTTTGGGCCAAACCCTGTGGTACAGAGTCAGTTCCTGGCTCGGTGCTCAAGAATAATTCCTAATGATGCTCATGGAACCATAAACAGTGCTGAAGACCAAATCAGGGTTAGGGATGTGCAAGGCAAAACATTCCTTTTATACAGAAACTAGGCCTGAGAGAGAGCTCAGTGGTCAGGGTCCTATAAATAGCATGTGCATGGACATGAGTTCAATTTCTGGCATTCTATGCTCTTCACCTGAGCACACTGGTATAGCCCTGTGGGTTCCTAGCACTGAGTCCAACCATTGAAATGCAGAACAAAGCAAAAGCGAGATATCATCTCACACCACAGAGTCTGGCACACATTCAAAAGAAAAAAAGAAACCAGCGCTGGTGTGGATGTGGGGGAAAAGGGATATTCATTCATTCACTATTTGTGGGAATGCCTACTGGTCCAGCCTTTCTGGAAAACAATATGAACATTCCTAAAAAAAACTATAAATTGAGCTTCCATATGATACCACAATACTTTTGGGAATATTTCCCGAAGATGCAAAAAAGCACAGTAGAAATAACATTTGTACCTTTATGTTCATTGCAGCACTGTTCACAATAACTAGAATCTGGAAACAACCGAGCGCCTGAGAACGGAAGACTGGTTAAAGGAACTTTGATGCATCTACACAATGGAATTGCCCTTCTGGAAGATGTGACAGATCCATCTTGGAGGGCAATCATCTTGGTCTTGTAGTTGGCAAAGGACAGTTGAGCGTTGCAAATATTTTTCCTGGCTTCTGCCACATTGGCAAACACTGCTGCTCTTTTCTCTTTGAGGTCTTCCTTTATCGCTTCTCTACACAACTCTGCAAGCTTGGATGTTAGCTTGTGATGCCTAAGACTCATGCCAAACCATGTTGGCAAATGAGCTCGAGAGTTTCCTAAGTCAGGCGTCTGTGGCTTTCCCACTCTCAGCATTCTGCGTGCAGTCATGGAGGTGCTGAACCAGTCGATCATATTCCTTGTCGATGTTGTCAATGACGGCATCTTCCCATGTTGCCGCTATTCGCTATTGTGCCAAAGAGCTCCCAGTTGGTGGTAGTTCTGGGAGTTCTCTTCTTAAATTTAAACTTTGCAGTCCTTTCTCCCCACTCTGTGAAGTAGAATTTTGTATGAAGGAGATGGTGGTCCAATCCCATTTGCAATTTGGGGACAACAGTGATGTCAGTCAGGCAAAACCTTCGAGTGAATATGATGTGGTCAATTTTGTTGTGGAATTGTCCACCAGGAGACTCCTATGTCCAACGTTTAGATTCGGCCTTCTGGAACTGTGAGTTACCATGAATGGTTTTGGTCGACATGATGAACTCTGATAGTCTCTCACCCTGTTTGTTCCATTCTAAGCCATAGGTCCCAATGTGGAGTTCTTCGGTGACCTTCTCGGTCCTGTCTTGGCATTAAAATCACCAACAATGATCTTGTAGAAGATGTGGTCTTCTTTATAGAACTTCTCCAGTTCCATGTAGAACTTCTAAATTTCTTCTTCATCATAGTTGGATGTTGGTGCGTAGACAACCAAGATAGAAATTGCCAACAGTGAGCCATATCTATTCAAGTGTAATCATCTGATTCAGGTTGTTAGGCATTCGAATGAATCAATTTTCATGGCCACATTTGTGTTGACAAGGACACCGACACCACTGACGCTTCTGTTGTCGCATGTTCCGAGGAACAGTTCTTCTCCAATGTTGAAAATGGTGTAATGTGATCGATGCCTTCCCATCTTGATCAGAACAATGATGTCATATTTGATCTTCTGCACTTGCAACATCAGGTCCTCTATGGATGCTTCTGATGCCAGTGTACATGCGTTGAAAGTACAGACAGTCATTTTAGTCCTTCTTTGTTTTGGCAGTCTAGCTCATTCCTGAGATTTTATCAACCTTTCCTTTCTCATCCTTCTTAACGATGGCATATCGGAGGCTCATTCAGTGTCAGGGGAATGAGCCCCATTGTTTTCACTATTTTTAACATATTGAATGTGCCATGGGTAGCTTGCCAGGTTCTGCTGTGCAGGTGGGATACTCTCGGTAGTTCACTCCTAGAGGGATGAAGGCTTTTTGGGCGGCCTCTAATTGCCCTTACAGGAGTTCCCATCAAATATGGTGCTGTAATTATGGGAAATGGTTATTAAGTGTCTTCGGATTTGTCATGTAGCCGCGAAGTGGTCCGGAAAGCAGCCTGGAGCATGGCAGTGTCTGGGTAGTGGAGGTAGTGACTAGTGACGGTCAGCTGATGAGGTATTTATCTGGCATCAGTAGGATGGGTAATGGAAATGATTATTCACAACTTCTACACGGATCTCTTCGATATTCACGTATACCTACCCACAAACTAAATTACACAGGATGAACATGTCATTCCCAACAGTCTCCCTTTCGATATCCTACATGCCATTTTGTCGGTAAAGATGCGTACAGCACCCAGTCTAGACAAGGTCAGACCCGAACACCTGAATAATCTGCTGCCAGTACTCGTCAATACACTGGCTTGGCTCTTTACACACTACCTGTCCATATGCAAGGTTCCATCCCAGTGGAAAACCAGCAGGACCGTTCTGTTGTACAAGAAGGGAGACATCCACAACATCGGCAGCTATCGCTCAATCTGCCTCTTGTCCATCATCTACAAGTTGTTCACTCAAGTCATCCTGAACAGAATAAGCAGGACACTAGAAAAGGACAACCATGCAAGCAAGCAGGGTTCCGAAAAGTATTCAGCACAACCAACCATAGCCAACCAGTGACCAAGCTCACTGAGGTTTCTTAAGAGTTCAAAATGCTGCTTTGTCTAACTTTCATCGATTTATAGAAGGTCTTCGATTCTGTTGAGACTGAAGTGGTCATTGAAGACTTAGCCAAACAGGGTGTTCAAACTCAATACATCAGGATCCTCTGTGAGCTGTATTACAGATTCACCACCAGGATCTCACCATTCTATAAAAAAAGTGATCATTGACATAAAGAAAGAGGTTCAGCAGGGTGACAACCATTTCACTGAAACTCGTCAGTGCCACGCTCAAGAATGTCATGTGACAACTAGAATGGGAAGGAATGAGAGTAAAGATAGATGATCGGCAACTATGCCTCCTCCACTTCACTGATGACATCATTCTCATTATACCAAACATTAGCCAAGCTGCACAAATGCTGGCCAACTTGGACCGAGAGTGTGGAAAGGTCAGACTCCAGCTGAATCTCACCGAGACAATGATCATGAAAAACAAACTAGTCCCTGATGTTCCATTTGCTCTCAATGGAATGCTCATCTCCAAATGCAGTGTACCTGGGCCGAGAACTCAACATGAAGAAAGACTTGCCACCAGAATTGCACTGGAGGAAGAGAACAACATGGAATTCCTTCAAGAGATTCGAAGAAATAGTTAAGAGGACGAAGAACCTCCCACTCCGGGCATACATATTCGACTCCACAGTTCTTCCTGCACTAACATATGCCTCAGAGACTTGGGCCCTCTGAAAACAGGATGAGAACAGTATTCGGGTATACCAAAGAGGAATCTAAAAAGCTCTGCTTGAAATATCACATTTCATTCATGTGAGAGAAGAAATCTGAAGTTCCGACTTCCGTCAATGATCAAGAGAATCAGGGATGCTCTCTTGTTTGCCAAGGCATCAAAAATCAGATGTGTCAGATACGTAATGTGATTTAGAGATGATCGCTAGACTAGAGCTGCTATCGAGTGGTTTTCACGGGATGTCAAAAGACTGCGTGGCCGCCCACCAACGAGATGGTCAGACTTCTTCGTCAAAACCCTGAATGAACGATTGAGGCTCTTCATGTTCCTGGAGCGAGCAGATACCATTGGGCTACACTAGCATGCAACAGGGAATGGAGACATTACTGGCACCCGCTTGAGCAAATCAAAGATCAATGGGATGACAAATGATACAAGTGACACACAATGGAATACTATGCAGCTGTTAGGAGAGATGAAGTCATGAAATTTGCTTATAAGTGGATTGACATAGAGAGTATCATGCTAAGTGAAATGAGTCAGAAAGAGAGGGACAGACATAGAAGGACTGCACTCATTTGTGGAGTATAAAATGCGACTGACACCCAAGGACAGTAGATACAAGGGCCAGGAGATTGCTCCATATTTGGAAGCCTGCCTAATGAGCAAGGTGGTGGGGGGATAAAGGCAGCTGGAATAGAGAAGGAATCACTAAGAAAATGATGGTTGGAGGAATAGGTTGGGAATGTATTGCAAAGATGCCCAAAAGTAGAGAGATAGTATGGAGGAAATTGTCTGCCAGGGATGGAGGGGGAGGGTAGGAAATGGGGTATATATTGGGGAGATTGGTAGTGGGAAATGTGCACTTTTATAAGTATTATAAATGTATTTGAACATTGTATGATTGTGACTTATAAAAGCTTGTAACTGTATCTCATGGTGATTCAATAAAAGAATTTAAAAAAAAAAGAAAAAGAAAAAAGAAATGTCCACCTCAGTGTTGAGTAAAGCCAGAGGTGTTCCCAGGTACGCCAAGTATTCTATGGAAGAAAAAAAATAGTTAGAAAAATACATGAGTCGGGCCCGTGCTCGGCTCCGGCCGGCCGGGTTTTCGGCCCGGGCGCCCATGCCCCTGCAGAGCCGGTGGATGTGGAACAAGCGGGAACCAGAGACAGCTTTAGGAATTGGGGTTCCAGCAAGTGCCTGCACCCATGTATGGAGACTGTGAATTAAGCCTTTGCCCCACGCCGGCAAACGGAGGAAAGAACCTTCCTTCTTGGTCTCTCTCCCCTCCGGGAGAAGGCGTGGTGTCCGACATTTTGTGGGTCCGTTGAGAAGGTACGAACTTGGTGGCGCGGGAAAAAAAAAAAAAAAAATGTGTGCTTTGAACTTGAAACAGCCGCAGGATACAGAGCCAGCCCTGGTCGGGCCCGTGCTCGGCTCCGGCCGGCCGGGTTTTCGGCCCGGGCGCCCATGCCCCTGCAGAGCCGGTGGATGTGGAACAAGCGGGAACCAGAGACAGCTTTAGGAATTGGGGTTCCAGCAAGTGCTTGCACCCATGTATGGAGACTGTGAATTAAGCCTTTGCCCCACGCCGGCTAACGGAGGAAATATGTAATTTCTGGCAGAATTTTCCCAGGACTTTATACAGAAATCCAAAACCGCGCGGACGCGGTTAACATTTATAATTGTCATCAATGTGAAAGGGTTCCATTTGAACAGGTCAGACTTGGGGGGGAAACTCCAAATAATAACAGTAAGTTTTTGTTGAAATATTGAAGGTTCTTAATGTAACAGCCACCTCTGGACTATGAGCTAAGCAAAAGCCCCACGCTGGCCAACGTGGCGTGGAGTACACCATACTATGAGGCGCAGGAAGGGGGATGAGGGGGAAAAATTAAAAAAAAAAAAAATGGAAAAGGAAAAAGAGAAAAAAAAAGAGAGAGAGAGTTATGTCAACTATAGTGAGTTTTGTGTTGAATTATGGAATATAATCAAGGTAAAGAAAAAATGAAGTGAAATTCATTAGTTATACAGTAGGGGGTAGGGGGTGGGGGCGGGGGTATACTGGGGTTTCTGGTGGTGGAATGTGGGCACTGGTGAAGGGATGGGTGTTTGAATATTGTATAACTGACATATAAACCTGAGAACTTTGTAACTTTCCACATGGTGATTTAATAAAAATTAAAAAAAAAAAGATAATAGAAGTGTCAGATGAAGGATGACTAAAATCGAACATTATGAGAAGAAAGAGACTGCATTTTGGTCACAGAAACAATTGTAACATGAGTGGCAATAGATATTTGCAAGCAGATAGGTATGGGAGCCCTGGTAAAGTACTTTGAGGAAATAATAAAATTTAAGAAGAAACGGACTGGCCCTAAAATACCCAACGGCATAATACCCATGTCCCTTTGACATACAAATCTTGAAATCACTGGAGAGGAGGTACTGAGACCCTACCCAGAAGCAGAAATCAAAGGCCTCAACCAGACAAGGGTGGACCCTTAAAAATAGAGAAACTACGAAAGAATCCATGCGATTATGAGAAGACATCAGCAATGCCAGACTTTCCTGTGACAACGCCAAGGCTAATTTTTATGCATGTAAAACTCCAGGAAAGTAAAAATGAAAGAAACACTTGGAAGAACTGTATAAAAGCTCCTCCTGAGATGCTTTTCAAGTCACTCATCGCCCTTGAACATGTACCCTGCATGTTTGTCTCAATATTTGCTTGCTTGCTGGTTGGCCTTTGCCCCTTCGGAGAAGCCCATGCTCTCTCTTGAAGAGGCATTTCTACTATTTCTCTCCTCGCACATCTAAGTAAGTTTTGTTGAATAGACATTACTCTGTTTCACTATTTTGTCTCTTCCTGAAATTCTTTTCTGTGAGGGAAAGGTGACAGAGCCCAGAATGCCTGTGCTGTGGTTAGGACTGATTCCCAGTGTTGATTCAAGCCAGGAATTTCCCAAGATCTGGTGTGAGGTGAATTAAGCAGAAAGAAGGAAACATCTTTTGTATTTTCCCTACCTCTTGCACTCCCCTATTTACATGCCACTGGCAACAGAGACACAGAGACCTAATACCCCCCCCCCCCCCCGCCCCGCCATCCCTCTCACTGGAAGATTTAAAGGCAGATTTAAAGTAAATGTTTCTGGTTTTAAGAGTTTTATAAAAGCAATCACAAAAAAGACTTTTTTTTCTTGGGGCTGGAGCGATAGCACAGCTGGAGCGTTTGCCTTGCACGCGGCCAACCCAGGTTCAATCGCCAGCATTCCATATGGTCCCCCAAGCACTACCAGAAGTAATTCCTCAATGCAAAGCCAGGAGTAACCCCTGAGCATCACTGGGTGTGACCCAAAAAAGAAAAAAAAAAGAAAAAAAAAACAAAAAAGACATTTCTTTGATTGCTTAAGTACACTAATAAAGTCTCCCCACCCAATTAGAAAAAAAAAATACATGAAAGTGTGGTAAAAAGAAAACTATTTTAGACATAGCTATATTTACCTGTGTAAAAATTACAATGAAATCATATGAATGATTGAGGCAACTGTCTTTTCGTCTTACTTAATTTAGAGTATTCCACTGAAAACTTTGTCCCAAAAGTGCATAGGCTCATTTTACTTTATGTAAGGTTGTGAAATTTCTACTCCAAGGCCATATACACGTATCTCTGAAACTAATTCCCTCACAGCTGCACGGAAAACCCCCAGAAGATAACCATACACCTCTGCGCATCTCATGGCAGGAACAGAAGTGTAATTATATTTTTCCCTGCACTCTGCTTGCATGTATTAATGTGAACTTCTGTTCAAGTTTACAGTTCAGATTTCAGAAGTCTAAAATGAATTTTTATCTCACTGTCACAGGGATCTTATGCTCAGAGGATTTATAGATTTTCATGAAAGTCTATTCATTTGAATTTAAAATTTAAGAATCAAAAAGATATTATTGAATTAAAGCAATATAAAAGCTTAGTTTACCATTGTTTAATTCATTTACATATTTATTAACTTAAATTGGGTACTGCATGAAAAAATATATTTTAGGCACGAATCATTAAAAATCAATATGTATACAGATCACATTAGGTTCACCAGTAAATTGTGTCTTTTCATATATTTTTATCCCCTTAGCCCAATTTATCTACTGCCTTCCTTCTTCCTTTCTGATATGTCATTATAGTCTAAAAGCTTGTTTTGTTTTATTTAGTTTGTGCATTTCTTTATTTTTTCAAGATGAATAAAATCGTATTTTTTCTCCATCTGGATTATTTATTGCACTAAGCAAGATAACATCTATGTTCATGCATGTTTGTTGCAAATGGCTTGGTTTCACCATTTTATCGCTTAACCATATTCATTTGTAACTATGAGACATAAATATATTTTTTAATCTATTAAGTGATAGGTACTTATTGTTAGCTACTCAATTTGTTTCCAGTTAATGGCTATTGTAAAGAAAGCCACAATAAAAATATTATGTGTATATTAGTCACTTCTTATGCTTTTCACTATAGTTTTTGAACTTGGGAATTTTTCTCTATTCAAATAAATTAACAAACTCTAGAAAAAAACCTTAAATATAGTATGTTCAGAATAGTATTTTAGATATGGAACATCATGTTATTGAGCTAAATAGCAAACTGGATTAAAAAATCTTTTTCTATATAAATAGAATATATATTTTTATTTATATTCTATATTTATATATATATATAGAAAGCCTAGAAGCTCTAACTTCTCACCCTTAATATTTGCAGGTTTTAACGCTATTTTATATAATCAAGTTTCACTTTATCTCTTCTGATTGTCGTTAATTGCACTTATCCCTTAAATCTTAGAACACATTTTGTCTGAATCATTAATAATGTCATCAGTTAAATAAAGTCCTTCCTTGCCCATATTCAAGTGTGTACAATATCCTGTATGAGAACATAACTGGGATAAGGCAGTACTGTTCTCTAGTGCTTTTTTTATACCTTACATGCTGTATCTATTTTCTAGAAAATATTTTCTCAAAATGAAAGATTTATATCCATTTACTTTCAATATATCTTTTTTCTTTACCCATTTTAACTAATATATGTTTATAAAAATAACACTGAAATTCATTGCTAGCTTCTCTGACAGCTGAATGTACAAAGGGAAGCTAATATCCAGATACATAAATGAAATTATTTCTAACTGAAGCTTTTCATATGTATGAGAAAATTTAAGACTTTGAAATAAACAAGAAGATAACTATATCCTTTTGTGTAAATTTAGAGTCTCTGAATATTGTTTAATCATACAAATATGCATAATTATCATCTTAGGTTATTGTACAGTTCTAGGATTTAATGACTATTAGTTTAAGATTAACTAATGTAAATAGGTTTCATACAATGGTAGGACTATCATGGCTCTTCTGTGTGAAAACCAATTTTGAGTTCATCTGTAACCTCATTTTAATATTATGCAATTGTAGTTTTTTTGTAGTTTCTATTGAACCAATATACCTTCTTTAATTAATAATTAATAGCTTAAGAGATATTTATTTTAGATTCATATAAGTGTAATATTTTCCTTTGCTTTGAAAAATTGTTTTAAAAAATATGTGCTGCTTATAGACTGGATATTAATTGAATATTAATATCAATTAATAAAAATATGATTATCACTTCAAGTATATTTTTATCTTATCATTTTTGCTCATCTCTTTACAATGTCTCTCATTCTTAGCAGAAACACAGAGCTAAAGTAATTGAGTTCAGTAAATCATCCTATTTCCTTAGTATCTAGAAAAGAATTATGGAAGATATTAAAGGAACTGACTAAATATCTCATTTATCATGACTGTAAGTGCTTTTTATTAAAAAATTCTTTGAGTGAGTGTTGCAGCAGATTTTAACGATTCATTAGATTTTTTTTTCTTAGTATATTGAAATCTTCTGTTGGATAGCATAAAATTAAAGGTTCTTATTCTTTCTTATTTGTTTCTATGTTGGGGTCACGCACAACTATGCTCAGAGCTTATTTGTTGTAGATGTCGATGTGGAGGTCTCGTTCTGTTCAGCAGGGAGAACCCTTCGTAGGGCGCAGCCCAAAGAACAGACACAGAGCCGGGAGGAGGGAGAAAAGGCATTTATTCTATGGCAGTTAAAATATTTATACCTTCATGTTGGGAGGAGGTGGTGCCAGGATCCCCAATAGAAATGCAGGGTGTGGCACGGGATTTAGCTAGTAATAAACAAATGCTGATAGGATAAGATCAGTAAGATTAGGAGTGGCAACCTTTGCTAGGTGTGGCATGGGGTTAGCTAGTGATTAAACAAATAGTGACAGGATAAGATCAGTAAGGTAAAATGGCTCCCTACAATTCCCAGCTCTGAGCTCAGGAATCACTCCTGGCTTGAGGGATCATATACAATACTGGATTTTGAACCCAGGTCAGCTGTAAGCAAGGCAAGTGCCTTGCCCACTCTCCTATCTCTCTTTTTCCTTTTTTTTTTTCTCTCCAAATCCTTCTTATTCTCTAGCTCAAAATTAATAAGCGGCATCAATAACCAAATAATAAAAATTTTCATGTCCTGAAAAGCAAAATGTTAGTGTTAACTCATCTTTCCCTTCTTATATATAACACAATATCATGCATTTTACACTCTATATGCCTACTTTTTTTCTCCCCCTTTCCTTAATTTTATTGTAGGGTATTTGCTCTAGTTTTTCTTCTTTAACTTTATTAGGATTCAGTTTCTTTTGACTTTTCTAGTTCAAATTCTAGTTATACTTTCTCTGTTGTCTCTCTTATTTGACTTTATCTGATTTATACCTAAGCCCATAGAAATGTCGGAGAAGGCAGTGTCATACCTATAGGCATCTGGCCCTTGAAGACCACATAAAATGTTTCTTGTACTTGGAACACTTCCCTAATAAGAGATAAATATTGTGTTCACGCAGCTGGATCTGTTTACAATCTAATGGAAATATATTTCCCTGTTTAGGCTTCATAAATGTTCTTTTATTTCTGTTTAAAGCATGGGTATAGATAACACTTGACCAAACCCAGTGATATATCTGTCCTCGGCTGAAAGGGACAGGTCCTTCCATCATGATACAATAGAGGTGCACAAAAGGAAATTTTTCTGTGTTGCTCATCAAGAGAAAATGAACATTTTGTTTTTGGATGCCACACAGCAGTGTTCAGGGCTTTGGCTCTGAGCTCAGGGATAATTTCTGTTGGGCTCAGAGACTATATGCTGAGTGCTGGGGACTGAATCTGAGTCAGCTCAGATGTACAAGGCAAGTGCCCTACCCACTGTACTATCTTCCCAGTCCCTGAATCTTTTATAATATAAAACAATTACTTTATATTAACAATAATACAAAATAAAACACCCCAGGAAATTCCAGTTTTGTGTTCTTTGGTTGAAACAAGTACTTAATATGTTTCTGATGAAATGACTAACATATATTAAAGTTATTAAATGTTATGATCTGTTATGCAATGCAATTATACCATTTACAGTCAAAAGTACCCTAATGGACAATTGCTGGAGAAAAATCATGTCAAGAAGAAATTACAATAACTTAATTTTTAATATGACAGCCTTATAAAGAAATATGTAGATATATAGATATCACTCTAATAATAATTTCTCCAACATATTAATTCTTTTACCTTAATAAGATCATGTTAAAATAAAACTGAAATTTTGTTCTATCTCATGATATGGCATCTCATGCCTAAATATATCATGTCTAAAGATACCATCAAAAAGAGACTATTCTTATTCATTTTTTTATGTTCTGACCATTAATTTTATCAATAAACCCTATTTGTTTGACTCCACTGGTACCAGTAGAAAATGATTCTCATATTTTTTAACTAACAAACATCCTAGTGCTAATTACCATCAATTATCTTGTGAAATAATGTAAGGGCTCAGATTGAGTCCTGCTGTTTCTCTGTTGTTCTCATCTAGTATTCTTAAAGAAGACATTGTTATTATAAATGTGATATTCATATCACATTTTCCTGCACACTAAATTATGCAATAGAACCTGGTGTTCTTGCTTACATCTGCAAAGCACTACTCAAGAGTACTTGATCTTGGAATCCAGTCCCAAATACCTTATGTACTCAGCAAGTTCCTGACTCTGGGATTTTGATAACTACAAGCTCAGTTAGTCTTTCATATTTTACCCTACTATTTTCCCTAACTGGAATTTCTTTTAGAATATCTCCTTGGTTCATATCAACTCTATCAACTCCAATGAAAATGTAAAATGTTAGCTTTTAAAGCACTTCCTAAGTACTTCCTTTACAGCAAATACTTTGTCTTGGCATCAAGATTTTTTTGTAATTGATATAACATTGGCTTATAAGATTTTATAGGGTTTGAGGGTAAACACCCATATCTCTTCAAAACATGTTATCCCAACATATCTACCACCAGTGTCAGTATTCTTCTACCACAAACCATTGGGTATTCCTCATCTTCTCATTTCTTGTTATTTCATTCTTGAGGTTAGAATCTGCATTTGTTTTATTTTAGCTCTTTTTCCCTACTATTTTTTTTTTTTTTACTTTATGGCACATACAAGAAAGATAACCCAGCATGAACATATATATATATATATATATACGTATATGTATAGCACCTTTAAAATACATATATTATATAAGTAGTTGTAGGAATGGGTAAATGGACACATGCTGCAGATAAATGAATTTATAATGAAGAACTAGCAAAATGTTACAAATCCTTTGGTGAGATGATCTAAAGTGTGAACTGATAATTAAATTTTACATAATGAAAATAATTATATCAGCTTACTACTGCTATGGAGTCACAAAACAGTAATATGAAAAACAGTGATTTGAAGTCGTTGAAAACAAATTAAAAGACTGTGGGAGATAGTACATCAGAATAATTCCACACAAAATGCAGATTAAGTTTTTAAATTATCATATTGTGAAGAACTGTTACCTATATAAAAATATATTTGTCCTTCAAAGAACAATTAAAATAGACAGTGGAAATAGTTTTGTGTCAAGAAATGTTTCACGCTGTGTAAAGAATAGAAAATCGTTTTCTTCTTTTAAAGTTTTTTAAAAGAAGAAAAACCTAAATTGAGTTCACATTTTCAGGTAAAATAAATGGTAAAACAGGGGAACTATGATTTATCTACAAGATTTAGTTAATAGTTTCTTAGATTTGCTTTCACTTAAAAAAATGGTTTCATTTATTTTCTTGTTAATTCGTTTATAATGATAGTAGGTGTCCTTCTATTATTCCTATAATTATATTACTATTAAAATAATTTTATTAGTCTATAATTTGTCTCATGAACATTAAAAAACAAAAGCACCAAAATTTTTTAACTCTACATCTAAAATACAGTTGAATAATTTAATATAAAATTTTCAATAATTCACACATACATTTTGTCATAATTATTACCAGCTTCTCAACAAAAAGTTTTCACTAAAATAATTCCTAATATCTGAAACCATTTGCATGTCCTTCCCCTCTCTATTGTTTTTGTCTTTCCATTTGAAGATAATCATCTTTTTTTTCTTGAGTCCTTGAACAACCTTTTAGATTGGAAAAAAATGGGAACTGCTATAAAGGAATAACAATGGAACAATGGAACATGTTTTTCCTCTCTTTCTCACAATAGGAACTCATCTAACTCAATTAAAAGACTAAAGGGAAAGCTGATTTCTATGTTTGACCCAGATTCTAGCTAAAACTTCAGGAGAGCTTTAGTACAGTGAGTACAGTGGGTGCTGGCCTTGCACCAGGTGACACAGGTTTGATCCTCAGCATCGCATATGGTCCCCAGAGCACCACCAGGAGTAATTCCTGAGTAGAGAGCCAGGAGTTATCTCTGGGCATTTTATTTTGGTATGCCCCCCCCGCAAAAAAAATACAACAAAAAAATAAGTAAAATAAATTAAGCTTCTTTTCACACTTAAGGACATTAAGCAATACTGATTTATTGTGATCACTGGTTCTGTTGACTATACTATGTATCTGTTTCCACAAGGTTTGAAACATCTGCAAGGAAGGTTATTGGATATCTGGAAGCTTTTTTGTTCACATGTTTAATGCCTGATGACTTGAGAAGCGAAGTCAGCTGGTACTCTCTCAATGCAAATTGTTTTTCTCATCTCCTGATAACAGAATAGCGGGACTTCATACTAAAATAGTACACAAAATTGTAGCTGATTGGTCTTTTAAGAACTATCTCAAAGATCATTTAACATCGCATTTGCCATCCTCTAAATATCTATAATGTTACAAAACTGTTCATAATCAAAGAGGAAGTCTGTTGAGGGAATAGTGTGTGTGAGGCGGGGGGAAATCACTACCATATTTTAAATTGTGTTTTCAAGTCAAATATTTGTTGAACTAATGATTTTCTTATATTCCTTGTTGTGTGTGTTTGTGCCCGCACAAATGTGCGATTCACCCATAAGATTTTTGCCTGTCTCCTTGGCGCCTTGCTTCTTGCACTCAAGCAGAAAATACTCAAGGGATTTGACTAGATAAATGTCTGTTTTGTGGATTCATGTTTCTGAAGTGTAAGTTTTAATGTTTGAGGATAGGGAATTAGACTTAATAAAATAATATTTTGGTTTTGTTTTAGTCATATTTTTCAATTACACTTCACTAAAATAAAACTATAACTTATATAAATATAAAGGGTTTATTTGCCAAATATTACAAGATTCTCTTGCATATATTCCTCTGTAACTCTGGGTTTAAAGCTTGCATGCTATGTTTTCTAGGCTCTCCTGACACCTGGTTCTATTCAGGTTTTGTTAATTGGAGAAGTCAAACTGAATTTTATGTTAGAAAGCAGGCAGATATCATGTTGTTTTTCTTCTTTTGATAGCTGCTAGAGAAGCAGCAGAAATAGCCTCATATCATGATACACATTTTTCCTGTGGCATTAGCAACAGTGTTTTGAAATGCAGCAACGCTAGTTATAGAGCTTCTAGAAGCACAACAGCCAGAAATCCTTATACAAGTGCATTTACAGTTTCTGCATAGAAAAACTATCACGATCCTAATTGGTGATTATAGAATATGCCCTTAACCATGAGTTATGAAATCCTTAGGTTTAATGTTTTATTAATGCTAATAGGAATTGACAGTAGGTATTAATGTTTTAGTATTTTACCTTTTCATTTTAATAATACCAGTAACTGAAAGTAGTATACTGAATCTTCAATTGTGGGATTATGTTTTTTCAAATTTTAACTATATCAGTTAAATTAATAACAGATGAAGTAAACATGTATGCCATGTGTTTTTAAATACTATTAATAGGAACATACACATGTATTATCTGTCATTCTGATGCATTGACATTTTTACTACTTTGAAACTATTTTCATTTGAATTGATACCGATATAATTAATCTAAAATTCTTGTAATTAATATTTAAATAGGATTTTCCTACTTATTTCCAACATATATATATATATATATGAATTTTGAGTAAAGTTTCATATTGTATGAAGGAATATACTGGGCATCAATGTTTACTTCCAATGTAAACAATCTCTTTAACTGAATAGTTGATTAATAAATAATATATTATGTTATAATTGGAACTGGATCTATTTTACTGTTTGCTTTTTATTCTTTTTAAATTTTATTGCATCATTATTTTTAGTGCTTGCTCTAGCAATTACCAATCCATTCGTTGTTTAATGATCTACTTATAAGGGGCTGGAGGAATAGCACAGTGGGTAGGGAGTTTGCCTTGCACTTGGCCAACCCGGATTCGATTCCTCCGTCCCTCTCAGAGAACCTGGCAAGCTACAGAAAGTATCCCGCCCGCACGGCAGAGCCTGGCAAGCTACTCGAGTAACTCGATATGCCAAAAATGATAACAACAGGTCTCACAATGGAGACATTACTGGTGCCTGCTGGAGCAAATCGATGAACAACAGGATGACAGTGCTATAGTGCTACAGTGCTACTTATAATAAATATGCAAAAATGGGTTTATTTTCTAAAAATATATATCTATACTATGATTTCCATAAGCATTGTATCTGTCAGCATTATAGATTCCATGTAAAATATTTTTAGTTTTAAAATATGATTTATGAATAAAATTGAAAATAAAATATAATCTGAACGGTAATTACTAGCAATGTAAGTAGAATTTATCTAATTAATGTGGAACTCTGCAATTCTGACATTTTCTAATGTGTTTTTTCCTCTTACTTTGCAGAAATGATGACTCTCCGCCCTCTAGCTCTTCCAGGAAGCAAACTGTTGCTTTTATTTTAAAGTCATAGAAAACTGCATGGCATCTTGTCCAGGGGGGGAAAGATGAAAAATTGGATATCTTGCCTGTTCTGTTTATTTCTAGTTTACTCTGATAGCTGCATGTTTTTATTCACTCTAGTGTTTTCAAGTAACTGCTTTTGTTTGTTTTGTTGCTTTGAGCACGTGTTTTTTAACTGTTATCTGTGAGGAGGATGTTAAGATAAAAACTGATTCATCATTAGCATTAGTGGGGAAGTCACATCAGTGGAAGTACACTCCTTATAGCTGCACTGTGGTTTCTCTTTTTTTTAATTAGAGTGTTTTAGTAACAGTGGATGTTACTGTTTCAGTCATATCCAAGGCCCTTTTGGCTCATGCAGCCATTTCAAGAAAGTTAGTGCCATTGTATTTTCTGATGAATACCACCAGCTGTATTTTTTTCTTCTTGGGAGAAATAGAAATTTTCTGATACTGGATTTTTGTTACTGCTGTATCAGCAGTAACAAACCTTTCCTTCCTTTCTCATATTTCCTCCTTCAATGTCCTAAGAAATAAATAAGGTTTGCTCCATGGCTTGGAAGCCGGCCTCACATGCTGAGGTTTGAAAAGGCAGTGCAGATAGAGAAGAGAACACCAAGTAAATTGTGGTGGGAGGACCTGCTCGAGATGGGAGATATGTGCTGAAAGCAGACTATAGATTGAACACGATGGCCATCCAGTACCTCCATTACAAACCACAACACACCAAAGGAGAGAGAGAATAAATGGGAATGCCCTGCCACAGAGGCAGGGTGGAGGGTGGGTGGGCTGGGAGGTTGGAGGGATGCTGGGGTCATCAGTGGAGGAGAACGGGCACTGGTGGAGGGATGGGTACTCAATCAGTGTATGACTGAAACACAAGCTTGAAAATATGTAAATCTGTATCTGTACCCTCACGGTGATTCATTAATAAAAAAATAATTTGAAAAAATGTCCTCTAAATATATAGAGAGCTTTGACTAAATAATAGTTATTGACTAAATAATAGTTCATGTGCATGATTGATCATTAAGTAGTATCTACAGTGAATAATAATATTTTCAGGAAGTCAGGAAGAAGGGGAGCAGGAGCAGTGTGTGTCTGCATTGGTCCATGGTTCCTAGGTTCTCTAATTTTTCAGAAATGAAAAGAGTGAATAAATGGGGGAAGGGGTGCTAAAAGACATTGGGTCTTTGAGTTTTTAATCAAGTGAGAGAGTATTACAAAGTATTAGTGGTTTTCTGTTTATTTCTTAGACATGTCTTGTTAATTTAAGATTCATTTTTGTTGCCAAAATATTTAGCATTCCCACTTAAACTGGTCGGAACTCTCATTCTTTAAAATATTTTAGGTAATAAGGTTGACCATGACAACATATTATTTCTAGCTCAAGCTGCATGCATATGTGATTTATGACCCTGAGAAAACTGGGCTTCCTATCTTAAAGAAGGTCCAAGAAAATTGCAGGAATTTCTGGAATGTAGAATGTTAATAGCTAAAATGCAGGCACTCTCTGAAGCTAGCAAAGAGAAACTGAGGATTTCTCTTCAGAAGGAAGAAAGGAAGGAAGAGAGGGAAAAAAGAGAGGAAGGGAGGGAGGAAGGAGTGTTGATATAGTATTTTTAATTAATTATTATTTTCTAAGTGTTGTATTACAGATAATAAAAATAACGCCTTGCTTTCTTAACTCATATTTTTGGAGCATTATATTAATCTCTGAATACCTCAGTAAGTATAGAATAAATGAATTATTATTCATTCAGGTCAGTTGACTTTCATATCTAGGGATTCAAAATATTTAAGCATATACATATTTTTTCCTGAGTTTTATAGTTTAATGAAGTGAGTTTTTTGGAGGGAGGGGGCACAGTTCCATTATTATGCAGATGGGCTACACCTGGAAGAAATGTGCTGGGAGCATGCATTTCTGAGGATAGAACCCAAGGCTTCAAACAAGGAAGGTACATGCTCTACCACTAAAAACGTCCTTTGGAAACTTTTCTGATAGAAGCCAAGGAAGAAAGAAGAACATAAAAATTAGAACTCAACTGTAAGATATAATTAGAAAAACAGGCAGAAGAGCAATTCACTTTCAGGTCAGAAACTACCTCAGGGATTGAGAGACAGTACAGTGGTAAAGCACTTGCCTTGCATACAACTGACTTAGGTTCAAGTCCTGACCCCTGAACTGGTCCCCCAAGCACCACCAGGAATGATTTTTAGCACAGATCCAGAAGTAAGCCCTGAACAGCGCTGTGTGTGCCCCTCTAAAAGAAGAAAGGATTTCAAACTATCCTCAATTATTAAAGTATGAAAAGAAGATGAAACTCCAAGTTATAATTAAGGCATCTGAATTTAGGACACTTTTGTACTCCTAAAATCTTTAGAATGGTACCTAAAATCCAACTATCTCATATTTAGAAGACCTTAAGCCTGGACCAGGATATAGACCAGTAAGTGAAATAAGAAAATAAATCTATCTGAGGCTTAGAAGAAATTGAAAGAGAACTGTCTGGCATAGAAGTATGGAACCAATTCCAGTGATGAAAGTGAGTTAGCAGTTAAAGTAAATGGAAATAAAATTTTCATCAGGAAGCTGAACAGAAAAGTGATTCTGAACTCAAATTATTGAATATTGATTAATGTTTTTCTAACTGTAGATTATTATTGACAACATCAAGTTATTTGGTTTTTATTATTTTA
Source organism: Sorex araneus (assembly GCF_027595985.1). Lineage (NCBI taxonomy): Eukaryota > Metazoa > Chordata > Mammalia > Eulipotyphla > Soricidae > Sorex > Sorex araneus. Next base: position 83,583,346 of record NC_073305.1, read on the forward strand.
GCTTCAACCTTTTATAAGGTCATGATGACATTATATATAGGACTTAATCATGATAGAACAAATTAGGGAGGTTTCTATTTTTCAGAACTAATTCACTGAGTTGTATCGAAATATGTCACTACTTTATCATGGAAATGTATTTCTTTCTGAGTCGCAAGTGAAATTAAAATGCCACTTTATATTCTATTAATCATTTTTTTAAATTTCCCTGAAATTTTTCTTAGAATACTTAGAAAAACATTAAAGCATTATAACAACAATTCTGCTGTATTTTTTTATGATATAAAGAACAATTTCTCCAAAAGGCTGATCTATAGATAGAAGAATTGCTCACTGCAGGAGGCAGAAAAAGGAAATTATATACATCCGGTATGAAATTCTTTGGAATTCTCTGGCACTATGATTTGTTAGAAAAATGCATTAATTCATTACCACAACCAAAATATTTATCATCTATGTTTTGACCTCATCATTGTTTCTGGCTAATAGCTCCCAAAATGCTTCACATTTCCTGAATACAAATAATGGAAATCAAGTTATCACTATTTGCAGATGACATAATAGTATACTTAGAAAATCCTAAAGACTCTAAAAAGATGCTCCTAGAAACATAAATTTGTATATTAAAGTGTCAGTTTACAAAATCAATACTGAAAAGTCTATGGCTTTCCTATATACAAATAATGAAAGAGAAGAAAGAGTTATTATATTAAAACAATCTCATTCACAATTATGTCTCAGAAAATCAAGTACCTTGAAGCTAGCTTAACGAAAGAAGTGAAAATAAATTAGAGGACAAAACAAAATGGAGAAATATCCCCTGCTCATGGATTCGGAGGATTAACATTATCAAAATGGCAATTCTCCCCAGTGTATTATATAGCTTCAATGTGGTCCCTATAAGGATATCCAAGACATTTTTCAAATAAATAGATAAAAAATTCTGAAATTCACATGGGACAATAAAACCCCATGAATAGCTAATGCAATTATTGGGAGAAGAAAGATGAGAGGCATCACCTTCCTCAACTTTCAACTTTAATCACAAAGTAGTAGTAATTAAAACAGTATGTATTGGAATAGACAGACCCGCAGACCAATGGAATAGAATTGAATATCCTGAAACTGACCCTCAAATATATAATCACTTAATCTTTGTTAAAGAGCAAGAAATGCAAATTGAAGCAAAGAAAGCCTCTTCAGCAACTGGTGCTAGATAACCTGGCAGCTACAACTGAAAGAACGAACTCAGACCTCTCTCTAATGCCAGGCACAAAATTCAGATCAAAATGGATCAAAGACCTCAATATCAGACCTAAATCTACAAGGTACATGGAGAAAAATGTAGGCAGATGCTTTCATGATATTGACACTAAAGACATCTCTAAAGATGAAGCACCACTGACCAGGCAAGTGGAAGCAAAGTTAAACAAATGTGACTACCCCAAAACAGTAGAAACAAGGGCCAGGTAGATTCATTGGAAGCCTGCCTCAAGTGCTGAGGAGAAGGCAGTTGGGTAGAGAAGGGATCACTATGACAATGATAGTTGGACATGATCACTCTAGATAAAAATTGTGTGTTGAAAGTAGGTAAAGAAACAGGCATGATAACCACTCAATACCTGATTCTGGCAGAGTCTCCTGCGCCTACACCTGGCTGTCTTCATGGAGGCCCCTCGAAAGGGAGTGGGTTGAGTTTCCCTCCCTGCCCCAAGAGCAAAATCCCGGCAGCCAAAGACCTCCGGCTCAAGGCCACTCTCCACATGTTCAGACGAGCCTCACACATGAAGGAAGCAGCGGAGGAACCCAGGTGTGTGGGACCCAGACTGAGATCTCCAAGCCTCCTCAGGTCGGGACTGGACCTCCTCCACCCAGATCTCCCTTTCTCCAGTAGCTAGACAGTCACACCCACAAACTGCCCCTGGTGTCGTGTAATCCTATCAATGGCCAAGATCCAGAGACCATAAAACAGAGCTCCTGGAAGTGTGTGGCTCTGTTATAACCTCTTATTGTCTAGTTCTCCTTCTTGGAGAACCTGGCAAGCTACCAAGAGTATCCTGTCCACAAGGCAGAGCCTGACAAGTTCCCCGTGGCATATTCAATATGTAAAAAACAGTAACAATGATGGGTCTCATTCCCCTGACCCTGAAAGAGCCTCCAATGTGGCACTGTTGGGAAAGAGAGGCTGCTAAAATCTCTAGGCTAGTATGAATGAAGACATTACTGGCGCTTGCTTGAGCAAATCAATGAACAACGAGACGACAGTGATGCAATTATGCCTGTATTGCAAGCTGTAATGCCCTAAAGGGAAGGAGGAAGGAGAAGGGATGAAGCGAAGGAGAAGAAGGAAGAGGGAGAGGGGAGGTGGGAAGGAAGAAGAAAAGGAAAGAAGAGGGAAGAAGAGGAAGGAGGAAGAAAAAAGAAGGGGAAAAAGAAGAAGGGAGGAGAAGAAGATGAAGGAGGGAGAAGGAGGAGGAGGTACATGACATAGAGGCAGACTGGGGTTGGGGACTGGTAGGAGGGAAACTGGGAACATTGGTGGTGGGAATGTCCACTGGTGGAGTGTTGAAATATTGTATGACTGAAACCATGAGCAGCTTTGTAACTGTGCAGCTCATAGTGATACAATTTTTTTTAATGGAAAAAGTAGTAATGGAGTTTTTGTTTGATATTTGGTTTTGGGATCATATTTTTCCTTAGCCTGTATTCGTGAAGTTATTTCAGAGCCCATTTCCACAAATGAATTTAAATAAATTTAATTTTGGAAAAGAGCAAATGGTGGGTACTTTTTGATAAGAAAACTTGTAGTAAGGGATTGGAATATTCAGCACTACCCTCTATTTCTAGGGAGGAGGGATTCAGTCAGAAATTACTGCCCAGTACTTAAGTCATTCATGCAAATATTATAAACCCACTCTGAAATCCTAAAGAACCAGATTTGGAGAATTTCTTTATACGTTTTGTTGTTGTTGTCTGTTTGGTTTTGTTTTATTTTGTTTTGTTGGTGTTTGTTTTTCTTTTGTCGTTGTTGTTGTTGTTGTTGTTGTGCCACAAACAGGGTTACTTGGAGCTTATTCCTGGGTCTGCACTTGGGGATCACTTCTTGCAGTGCTTTGAGGACCATATGGGGTGCCAGAGATTGAATCTGCGTTACCTGCATGCAAGTCAAAAAACCTTACCTGCTTTACTATGTTTTTGGCCCAAGTATTTAAAGACTTTTTAGGTTGTGAACTAGAGCCTAACTTTGGAAACTGTGTGTTATGAATCCATGTGGGGCTGTGCAAGCAAACTTGTACGTAATAAAAAATTATTAGTAGTATATGTATTACCTGTATGTCTATTTTGTGTAACTGGTATCACATAAAGTTTTCTTGAGTGAAAGGGGGTTTTGAATAGAAAATACTAAAGAAAACCTGAATTTGAGACCATGCTGTGAAAGTGGCAGCCTGCAGAGAGTGTGGACATTCCGACATTCTCCCTATCTCTTGTCTTATCTCCCTCTTCCATATGACAGTGCCAAAATTAATCTTTTTTTCTTTTTCAATTAACAGGTCATGTTTTGTGTAAAATACTGCTTTGAGTTCCATGAGTCTCTTCAGCAAATTAATGTAGCCCAAAGACCCTGTTGTTAGAACTTTCTATCTATAGCTGGTTTGTCAGAAGCACCAGGTGGCAATCTGGTATTTCAATCTGGTGTTTGAAATGAAGAATGTAAGGGAGGTAATCTTGTGGAATTAAGCTATTAACCTTTAGAATATGATACTATCTGTAAGCAGACAGCGCTAACAGTGAGTTGAAATCTAGGACTCTGAGCTATTACCAGAAAACTGTTGGAAGAATGGAAAACTATCTCTAACCAGGTTGAAATTTGAACTAAAAATTTCACATATTGTAGTTCTTCCCACAGGGTTGGTGGTATTTAACTGACATTAACTTGCATTACTCCTAAAACCAAGCAAGTGATTGTATTAATTTATTCATATAAATTCCTCTCTATATTTCATAGAATGGTTATAACTCTCATATCATCATAAAGGTTGAAGAAGTGTTTTATGACCTAAATGTCACCTGAAACTGTCTAATTCAATCAATTAAGTGGCAGAAATAAATGTTAATTGCCTCAGCATGTATCTGTGGAAAGCATACTCTTTACCTAGCATAGTGGCATAGAGAAAACTACCCTCTGGGATCTTCTCAGGATAGTCAAAGCAGTCAAATCAACATTAGGAAAATTAGTAGAATAATTAATTTAGTTGTATGCACATGAAAAAATTTTACATATAGATTCAAAGATAATAGGACAAATGATTATAATATATCTGTATATATAATATATATCTGTATATATATACACACATATACACATACATACATATACACATAGTATATGCATATACATATTTACTGATGACAAAGCCTGGCAAGCTACCTGAGGCGTATTCGGTATACCAAAAACAGTAACAAGTCTCACAATAGAGAAAATACTGGTGCCCACTCGAGCAAATCGATGAGCAATGGGATGAAAGTGATATAGTGATTCATTCAGTGTATACACCAACCTAAGGAATAGGGTAGGGGCCTGGAGTTTTAAGAGAAGAAGGGGGCTCTCTTGATAAGTAGAAAATGGTAATAAACACCTGTAGTAATATGTTTACTTTGCCATATTGATAGTTTCTCAGACAGAAAGCTTATTTGTGATAAAATTCCTAGTTCTGGACAATAATTCTGCTTTTATTCTAAGTAATTGAGGGAGCAATAAACATTTCTTGAGAATCTTCAGAGCTCAATTTATTTAAGCTTAAAAATACCTCACTTTCCGCTCCACCGAGATGTGATCCCGGGAGCTGCACGTGTGTGGCCTCTCTGCAGCTGCACGAGCATGATCCCAGAGGCCAGCTAAACCACTTTTGGTACCGGCAGCTCCTTGCGGAATGTCTCCAGACTGAGAACTTAGCCACAGCCCCAAGCCTGCCCAAGAGGAGAAAGGATTTTCCTCTCTCCTTTTCCTAGCAGGGGGCGGGGGGAGGGCAGGGGGAAGGACATGGTGACTGCCATATTATGAGGACCACAGATGAGAGTTACAAGCTTGCAATGATCCAATTCTGGAAGAAATTTCCCTGGACTTAGTTGTTAAAATACAGAAATCCAAAACCGCGCAACTGCAATAGCGGCCACGTGAACTTGTATCTCTTCACAACAGGTCTGACTCTAGTGGGGAACTCCTAACAATAATAGTGAGTTTTTTGTTGAAATATTGAATGTAACCAAAGTAAAAAGAAAGCAAAGTGAAATTTATCAGTTACGGTGGGGGGTATGTGTGCTGGATGAGATGGAGGTATACTGGGTTTTTTTTTTTTTGGTGGTGGAATATGGGCACTGGTGAAGGGATGGTTGTTTCAGCATTGTATAACTGAGACTTAAGCCTGAAAGCATTGTAATTTTCCACATGGTGATTCAATAAAATAAAATAAAAATAAATAAATAAATAAAATACATCACTTTCCAAGGTACCTGAACATCTTTAATACACTTGAACTTTGGTAGCCAAGCTGTAATTTTTTTTGTTATTAGTACTGTAGCACTGTCATCCTGTTGTTCATCGATTTGCTCAAGTGGGTACCAGTAACGTCTCCATTGTGAAACTTGTTACTGTATTTGGCACATCAAATATGCCACAGGTAGCTTGCCAGACTCTTCCATATAATAACAAAACCATATAGTTTTGTTATTATATAACTAAAATTTTCTTTGAACCTACTCTTGAACATCAGTGAATAAACAAATCAATTAAAATTGAAATACAAATACATTGTTTAAATACTTACATTTGCAAAGCTATTAAATAGTATCAAAAGTCCAATACAAGTAATTGTATGCTGTATTCACTAAGACAGAGATATCATATGTCTAGGCCAGGTAATATTTAACATTTCCATGGTTAAAGCTATAACTCACGTTCAGCAAACCTGAAATATGTCGCTTTATGAACACTCAAAATACTGTACCAAAAACTATAAACAAGAGATATTTGAGACTTAAAATATTATAAGATTATAATAAATATCATAATAGTTATCTAATTTATAGACTGCTATAAGTAGATATGTTTGCAAGATTTCTCTCATGTTTTTTAAAGTATATTAAGCTAGGGTGAAGAAAGTGAGGTACTCATCATGACAATAAAATTTGTGAACTCAAAACTAAGCACTATAGCGCCTTTACTGTAGCACTGTCATCTCATTTTTCACCGATTTGCTCAAGTGGGCACCAGTAACATCTCCATTGTGACACTTGTTGTTACTGTTTTTGACATATTAAACACGCCACGGGTAGCTTGCCAAGCTCTGCCATGCATGTGGGATACTCTCAGTAGCTGACTGGGCTCTCGGAGAGGGATGGAGGAATTGAACCTGGGTCAGCCACGTGCAAGGCAAATGCCCTACCTGTTGTGTTAATACTGCAATAATTCAAGGAATCAGTTTTATGTAAAAACTTATAATGAACAACAAATCAAAAGGCTTAATCCTGGCTTTACTCAGGAATCACTCCTGGTGGTGCTTGGGGATCATAGGGGGTGCAGGTATTTAAGCTAAGGTCGACCACATTCAAGAGTACTGCTTTACGCACCATACTCTCTCTGATCCCTGGTCAACTTTTGTATGCCAGTTCTTTTTAGTCATTAGTTTATATAGGAGACATAGTTTCCTATGTAAAAGTTCTAAATTAACAATGAAAAATGTTGAAAAGGATGCAAGTGAATTATCAAGTAGACACATGACATAATTTGTTTACTAATTGTGCTGTACAAAGATAGAATATTTACAAGAATTCAATGAGACTGCTCATGGAATATACCGCTCTCTAGCTCCTTGACTACTCCATCGTCTAGCAGAGATCATATATTTTGAAATGGACTATCGAATTAATAAAAATATTTTACTAATAACCAAAATACTTTTCATTTAAAAATCTATATTGTATCAAAGCAATCATTATCCTCATTTAGAGGGGTTCCTTCTGTTAAAACATGAAGACAATCTCCTCTCTTTTTCTCTCCTTCTTCTAATTGCAGAGTCTGTCACATTTAATTTTCTAATACCATCACTTTTAAAATTGAATTGGAGTCTTTCTCCAATCATCTGTCTGCTCTTTCTAATGTTTAGAAAACTAAATATATTTACTTGAAGTGTCTTAAGAATATCAAATAAATATTTTTCTACCCTGCCTTTATTTTCTTCCCACAATAAGCATTTAATAAAAACTAGTAGGCTGCAAAAATAAAGAAAATATTGTCAGTGATTTCTCAGAGTTCACAGAGCATTCCTTCTTCCTCTGTGACTAATAATCTCTATGCAAAATCAGACAAGAAAAAATTATCATGAAGCTCTATAAAGAAAAAGTAACACTAGGTATTTATAGATTAATTTGCATAGTTTAATTTTAAATGAATGTATTGAATTTAAAATTTTCTACTCTGTTAATTATATTGCTATAGGGCAAAAATTTTTAATGGTGATCACTTTCATTAATTTTGGAAAAACTATTTATATACTTTAAGTCTTCATTGTATCACTTATATCACTTGTCATCCCACTATTCATCGATTTGTTCAAGTGGGCTCCAATAACATCTCATTTATGAAACTTTATTTATTTAATTTTTAAATTTAATTTTTTACATCTCATTTATGCAATTTTCAACATAAAATTAAGGAAAGGATAGTTTGCCAACTTTAGAATATGAAAAAAAAAACACAGGTATATGGCTTAATTGATTTACATTGTTTTTGCCTTGTGGAAATAAAACAATACATTAAAGATTAAGTAAAACATAGATTACGCATGAAATTCACAAGGAGAACAGCCTAAGTATATTAAAATATTTACTATTATTCTATTAATAAAATGAAGTAAATCTGTTTGGAGTTTTGTTTTACTTCTTTATTTAATTAGTAAACAAATTATGCTGTGTGTCTACTTGATAATTCACTTGCATCTATTCCCACATTTTTCATTATCACTTTAGAACTTTTACATTAGGAACCTATGTCTACCATATCAATTATCAACTAATGTACTAACTTATAATTGAGAGCAAAACTTTACTCTCTAACTTATTTTACCAAGTCAAGAGAGGCTTAGATCTAAACTTCAAAATATTTTCAATTTTCATGTCCCCCCAAATAAAAACTTTATTGGTGGCTAAATTGCAAAGTTAGTATTTAATATTTTACCTTAATCTAACCTTAAAATTAGTTATTAGTTTAGTAAATATCTTTGAGTTCCACTATATGTATGATCTGAATGCACAATGGTCAGCAGAGATACACAGCAAATAACCTCTTGGAATTTTTCTAGAAGTAGAATGAAGTTTTCTAGATGTACAATTTTTCTTGAATACTTATTATGAAATTATAATTTTATAAGTGCTAATAAGAATTGTTATTTGTGCTCAAAGAATGTCTAAAGGGGGATTATATGACCAGGAGAGATGTACAAAGGTTAAAGCACTTGCCTTGCATGTAAGAGTTTCTATTATTGGCATTGTATATTATCCCACCAAGTAATGCCAAATGATTTCTAAGCACAGATCCAGAGAAATTCCTTAATGCAGTGAGGTATAAGTGAAACCTCCCCACCCTAAGAAAATCACCTAAATACTAAAGAGATGAAAGAAAGATGGAAGGAAGGAAGGAAGGAAGGAAGGAAGGAAGGAAGGAAGGAAGGAAGGAAGGAAGGAAGGAAGGAAGGAAGGAAGGAAGGAAGGAAGGAAGGAAGGAAGGAAGGAAGGAAGGAAGGAAGGAAGGAAGGAAGGAAGGAAGGAAGAAAGGAAGAGAGGGAGGGAGGGAGGGAAGGAGGGAAGGAGGGAGGGAGAAAGGGAGGGAGATAGAGAAAAGAAGAGAGAGAGAGAGATGAGGCTCTAGTATAAACAATTGCTAGAAGTTAATGGGGGCAGACGTGTTCTAAGCAGAAATATATGTAAAAATATTATGGCATAAGGTACCTAAGGACAGATCAATAAAGTTAATAAGTTGAACTCACTTGGAATGGGAAGTGAAAGGGGAGATAATGATGATGGAAATGAAATAGAAAATGGGACTGGCATATAGATTCCATGTTCAAAAACTTGGTTAATACCAAAAGGCAGATGAAAAAATAAATATATCACAGTGAAAGAGCTAACACTATTGTATGAATCCAGTGGGAAACATATTAAGTAGGAAATAAAATTTATGCAAGTTTTAAAACCTAAATAAAACATAAAGAACATTGGTAAAGAAAGTGAAATGGAAGAAACAGTTGAATACGAATGATACTTACGTATTTGATTGGTGCACATGAAAAAATAATGAGCCTTACTTTTAGAAAGAAGACATAAATTAGAACAGACTCATAGAAGAATAATACTGAATATCAAAGGTAGACAAAGTTAGTTTGAAATGCCTTTGCCTTAACTAAGGAGTCATAACACACTTCATTTGGGAAGAGGAAGTTTTCCTTCCAAATTCTTACTACATTTCCACATACACAATAAGTCATAAAATGTTATGTGACTACATATCACACACATAACTTAGATAAATCCTATTAATTATGAATGCTTTCTAGAATAATTTGGAAAGGCTATGTAAAGTAACACAAGCTGATTTTTAAAAATTAAATATCTATCACATACACATAGTGCCATTCTGAGATGTCATCTGTTTAGGTGAATTTACTCATCTATCACCAAGCACAAAAGCAGAAAAACAACTGTCTCCTTAAGTATTTTTTCAAATATCTTTACAATGATAGTTCCTATTCACTTTCCTCATAATAATTATTTAATTAATATTTATTAAGGGTAAGTTTCCCCAAAGAAAATGTTAGCTTCGAGTTCTTAAACTTAGATTATTTTGAGAAGTTAACTAAAGACTGTCCCAAGAAAATCTGTAAAGCGAGTTTTTTATTGGTGTTTCTGCTGGTAGGGTAACAGAGAGATTATATATAGCACATAGCTAAAGGTAATTTTCATAGTTCCAAAGAGTTACCATGAATTCCTGTTAGGAATAAGCATGGGTATCCAATAACAAATGGAGTACTGACCACAGTCCAGATTATAGTGTGTCCTTTGGGTTCATAGGTAGTTTCTCTTTCTCAGATAATGCAGTTTTCATTTGGAACTTTGATACCTCTGAGGTAAAAACCATCAAATTAGGGAATGTCAAATGGAAGCCAAAGGTTACCCTCTTTACACCAAAAAGTTAAACTAAAAAAAAAAAAAAGAAACCCACTATATTTCAACACATAGAATATAACAAATATCAGTGCCAAAATTAAAGAGTTAATAATGCTGTAATCATTATATCTCATTTACTTCATTAGTTTGATTCCTGGTACAAAAACAGATGTGACCTGGAAAATCAATACAGAAGATCACAACTCAACCAGTACTTGTTTCAATAGCATCAACTGAACATGATATGGACTTTTAGTTAGGTGATATTAGTAATTGACCATGCTCATTTTTTTTTATTCCAACCATAAAAATCTCATCTTTGTAATCCTATTGAATAGAAAACAATATACATACACTACTTATGTTTTAAATTTCTCTTAATTCATTTCCCTTTTATTATAATTAATCCCCCAATCAGAAATATATGAAAATTCTACAGACATGATATTAAATCCACTAAATCAATGATATTTTAATAGGTCTGAATAAGACATAGGAAGTTAGCACATTGCAGATTTGGTAAGGCACACAGGCTTAGGTAGTTGACAGCACTTGTAAAAATTAGAATATGTGTTGCATTTATAAAATTCTCAGGGTAAGAACAATCAGTGATGTTGATTATCTTCTCTTACAAACAAATTATAGCATCTCTTTTATTTTTATCACAAAAAGGGAAGTATCAAGTCTGATAAATATTATAGTGTATTGGAGGAGAAAAATTTTATCTATCTAGGAAAGGTATTCCACTCACTTGCTGTGTTGCACAATTATTTATCAGTATTATGGGTAGCAGAGCAAAGAAAATCTCACGTTGACTGGAAAGAACTATGCTATAAACACCCTTGCCTCTTGTCCAATGTGATCTAAATTCTCTGATTTGAAAGTAGGTACAGATGTCACAGATTGATGAAAAGTTAATTACAAAATAAATCATTACCATATCATGTATTGCATTGTCCAAAACTTGCGTAATGGAGCATAGGAGTATTTACTATTGTGATCAAAGAATAGCAGTACTGGTATTTATGTTTTAAGCAAAATCATGTCACCTGTAGTACCTAAAAATATGCTTATTGAGGAGAAAATCTTGGCATGATACTGGAATCTAGTGGATTCTGACAAGATACAAGAAACCAACTGTCTAGAAATGGGCATCACATATTGGTTTCAAACTATATCATTAAGTCATAAATCAGGTAGATCCAGTAACAATGCATTGTAAATGAAATTGATACATCCAGGATTGTGCATAGGAGCAAAAAAAACGATGTACCCCACTCTATAATTTTCTTTCATTCCATGCATTTGGTTATGGGGGAATCTTTTTTAATCATATGAAGAAACATTAAACCACCAGAGTTTAGTTTTAAAAATAATTGTTCTAAGATGTGAGTGCAAATGCAAACAAAAAGTAAATTATTGTTTCTGCATATACTCATTCACCAGTTGTTTTGAAAAATATCAAGGAGAACATGGAAAGATCTTTGTGCAATGTACATAATAATCTGCCTTTGAATAAAAAAAATAAATTAGTCAAGTATTACTATGTATAAAAACACAAGCAGTGTAGGTCATCTGTATAGGACCAAATAAGGAAGATTATTTTAAGATTGGAGATGAGAAAACCTAAAAGAAATACTGAAAATGGAAATAGGTTATTAGTAAAAAAATTTTATTTCACTCATTAATGTTCACCAGAGGGCATCAATTCAGGGAGATTCACCCCATAAAAATTGATACTCACTAATGTAATGTGGCCACCGTCTAGGATTGGAAAGGACCCAGTAAAATGGTCTATCAGTTACCAGAGTTGATCTTCTTACTGTCACATCCAAAATCTAATATGCCTTTAACTGAGATCAGTCTTATGTCCCTACATGGCAGTGTTCCTCATAAAAAAAAAAAAAATCTAAAAAGACACTTGGTGACAAAGTACATTGGAGCACCTCCATCTTACAAAAAAAAGAAAAAAAGTTCTTTTGTTTCAAAGTAGATATATTTTCCAGGTTTATCAGGGTATTTTCTATATACTATATATCTTCAAAGACAAATATCTTAGGACTTAAGTAGTGTGTGAACTATTAGGTTGAGTTTCTATGTAGCATCACACCAAATTACCAAAAGAAGTGAAGGAACCATTCATAACAATATAAACGTTTTCACCATAACATATAACATGATATCCAAAGCTAGTACAATGGAGCATTGGAGTGTTTACTAAAGCAGTTACATGAAAGATATAATATATATGTGTATACATATATAGCTAAATAGAAAAATTAAAAAATTAACAACACTTAAAAATATTATGAATTTCTTTAAATTAATACATATGTCTAGGATGAATAGATTAAAGTAGACTAGACCCAATTTTGACTATCACTGAGACACTTGAAGATTTTCTGCTTTCCACTATTGCTATTCTGGAGTTTGCATAACTTCGAGGAACAAAACCTTATGAAGCGTAGAATCCCCAATCACATAAAATTTTTGTTATTTAGGATAGTTTGGGCACAAATATGAGTACCTCTATTAATCTGATCTAGTACATGTCTGGAAACAACCTCGGCATGTCTAAATGCTTAATTTCTGGTTGAATTGCCAGCAAAGTTTATTAATAAAATGGCTAACTCTTTGATAGTTTTAGTAAATTCTACTACACATATTAAAAAATTACCCTTTATACAAGAATAAAAATTCATTGATCAAAGGTGAATACAAATACTTTGTTAAAAATTTAAAACAAGGGCCTGGAGCAATAGCACAGCAAGTAGGGCGTTTGCCTTGCACTTGGCCGACCCGTGTTCGATTCCCAGCATCCCATATGGTCCCCTGAGCACTGCCCCGGGGGTAATTGCTGAGTGCAGAGCCAGGAGTAAACCCTGTGCATCACTGGGTGTGACCCAAAAAGAAAATAAAAATTAAAACAAACAGAGTATTGGGCTAGAAAATATCTACTCCTATGAAGTGAGAAGAGCTTAAAAAATTGAAATTATTCATGTATTTTAGTAAATTAAAATGAAGAACTTTTGTTAATCCAAAGGGAATATAAGAATGATACACAGGAGTTGAAGAAGCACATGCCTTGTTTGCAGCCACTTTTGGGTTTGATCCCTGAACATCAGGTTCTCTGAGCAACGCCAAAGGTAACCCCTGTGTGCAGAGCTAGGAGTAAGCCCTGAGCACCACTGTCTGTGCCCCCAAAACCAAAACAAACCAAAAGAAGACATTTGTAAACTACATACTTGACAAAACATCTGTATGCAAAATGAAACCCAAATGCTTAGAATCATTAAGACAAAAGCATGTTTTTTAAGTGAGAAACACATTTCAGTGACAATATAAAATGAATGACCAATAAAAAATGAGCAATGAATATTAGGACCACAATGGTATATTGGGCTGGAGCAATAGCACAGCGGTAGGGCATTCACCTTGCACACAGACAACCTGGGTTCGATTCCTCTGCCATCTCTCGGAGAGCCCTGCAAGCTACCAAGATTATTTCACCCGCACGGCAAAGCCTGGCAAGCTACCTTTGGCATATTCGATATGCCAAAAACAGTAACAAGTCACCCAATGGAGAATTTACTGGTGCCCGCTCGAGCAAATCGATGAGCAACGGGATAACAGTGACAGTGAATGATATATTGTTCCTCGCCTTATACTGACATTACAAATTAGAGGCAGGCATGTAAAACACAGACAACTTTTCTTCAATAATGATATATTAATATTTATTTTCAGGTTCACAATATTTTCTTATATATTTTGGTTTTTTAACTATTAAATTAAAACAGACTTAATATTATATAAAATTTTAAACCTAAAACACTTAATATTATATTCTATATAATAAAAATTTTAGGCACATTCTAAATGTTTTAATTTTCTGTATATATCTTTTTATGTACATTTTAAGAATCCATTCTACAGGAAAATGCTCATTTTAGAACAAAGAAATTGCAACTTACCATGTTACTTGTTGAGAATGTCTGTACCCAAAGGCATATGTGTTTTTCCCTCACATGTAGAAGCCAGTTCTCTGTTTGAGTCTGAATTTCCTGTAAGAAATAAAGCACTTCTATTTAAATATATGTAAATTTTAAGAGAAGACGTCACAATTAACATTTAGCAATACCTATATAGGAAATTCCTGCTTTTTTGACCAAGATTTGGTGGGCTTCTAGTTTGTTTATTTTTTATGTTTTTGTTTTCAGGACACACTGTTATGCTCAGTGGTTACTTCTGACAGTACTCTTGGAGGCCGATATGGAATAGCAGGATTGAACCCACGTAAGACACATGCAAATCAAGTGCCTTACCCGCTGTACTATCACTCTGGCCCCCAAGAATTGTTTTTTATCTTCCAGGAGTGAGAAGGATGATCATTATTGTGCTTCTCTTATACTATTACTTGCCTTATTCCTGCCTCAGTATATTATCAGTTAATCAGTAGGAACTGCCAGTTTCTACTCTGCACAACAACTTTTATCTGTCCAAACAATTTGAATTAAGGTGTCAAATATGTTCTCATACTTCTGACTTACAGGTTTTTCTCCATCTCTGTAAAAGCAATTTGATTTTATTGGGAATGCTTTTGATAGAAAACTGATCCATATTTACCCATTTTAAGGAAACAAAAGAGAATATGTGGAAGTTTCCTTCTTCTTCTTCTTTTTTTTTTTTTTTTGGTCACACCTGGCGATGCACAGGGATCACTTCTGGCTATGCACTCAGGTATTACCTACCCCTGGTGGTGCTCAGGGAACCATATGGGATGCTGGGAATCGAACTTGGGTCCGTCGAGTGCAAGGCAAACGCCCCACCCAGGGTGCTATCGCTCCAGTCCTAGAAGTTTCCTTTTTTATACTACAAATATTCATGTTTGTATAATGAGCCTATGAATTCCATTATGCCATTTATAATTCAGCCATATACTCTATCAATATCACATTTGGATTTTATGCTTTATCATCACCTCGTTAGCCAGCAGATGAGTTAAAAGAGCAAAGTGCTTTTGAAAGCAGGGAATTGCAAAGCAGAAGCAAAATGGTTTTATTTTTGTTTTTTTTTTAATTTTTTATTAGAAAATCACTGTGATGTACAGTTACAAACTTAAGAACTTTTGTGTTTGCATTTTACTCATACAGTGATCTTTTACCCATCCCTCCACCAGTGCCCATTCACCTCCACCAATGATCCCAATATCCCTCTCACCACCCCCACCCCATCCCTCACCACCCTACCCTGCCTCTGCGGCAGGGCATTCCCTTTTGTTCTCTCTCCTTTTGGGTGTTGTAGACTACAACACGCAAAATGGTTTTTGACTTGCTTTTTTTGTCTTTATTTCTTGGGCAAGCATAACCTGTTGTGCTCAGAGCTCACTTCTGGATCTGTACCAAGGGATCACTCCTGGCAGGCTCAAGGGACCATGTGGGGTTGTGGGGACTGAACCTGGGTCTCCCACATGCAAGACAGTACACTACCAGTTGCACTATCTCTTAAACTCCTAAATTTGAAATAAATAAATAAAAAGTAAGTGATGTCACATAGCATTACATAAGATTCGTGTACACATCATTATAAGATCAACATGAGTTTTGCCTTATCTTGATGTACACTCCCCTCTTAACTTCTGGTAACCAATTATGATTGGAGTTATAATAAAAAGAGATTGTCTTTGTTTTATTAATTCACTGTATCACTATGTCACTGTCATCCGTTGTTCAACAATTTGCTCAAGCAGGCGCCAGTAATGTCTTCATTTGTCCCTGTCACATGCTAGTGTCGCCTGCTGGAATCTGCTTGCTCCAGGATCACAAAAAGCACATTGTTGTTACTGTCTTTGGCATATCAAATACATCACAGGTAGCTTGCCAGGCTTTGCCATCTTATTAATTCAACTGGGATTTTATGCTTCCTATATCACATATGAGTGAAATCTTAATATAGTTGTATTTCACCATTTAACTTTTTTCCCCACTAAGTATAATATCTTCTAACTTGAAACATTGTGAAATGAACAATTTGGATTTTTAAAGATGAATATTACTATATTATATAAAATACTACATTACATTCATATTTTATCTATCAATATTATCTCATTTGCAGTTCATAACTACCACAAATACTGCTGCAATCAGCAAAAGAGTATACATTTTTAAAACAAAGTTATTGTAATTTTCTAATTAGAATTTTTGTAATTATCAGGTACATCAGAATTGGGATTATAGCAGACTCAACTAGACCATTTTGGCTTTTCTCAGTTTCTAGCTTTCCAGCTATGTTGCAGGTCTTAGAACCTGTCTTCTTCCAAGATTATGTGAGCCAATTTCTCACAATACGTTTCTTTTTCCCTCTCACAGTCTCTCACTTTCATGTATATGTATAATATAAACAAGTTATAATTATGATATGTATATCACTGTAGAACTGTCGTCTCGTTGTTCATCAATTTGCTTAAGTGGGTACCAGTAACATCTCCATTGTGAGACTTGTTACTGTTTTTGGCATATTGAATATGCCACGGGTAGCTTGCCAGTCTCTGCCATATGGGCAGGATACTCTTGGTATCCTGCTGGGCATTCTGAGAGGGATGGAGGAATCGAACCTGGTTTGACCACGTGCAAGGAAAACACCCTACCCGCCGTGCTATTGCTCCAGTCACAACCTGTTAATAATCTAGAAATAATATACTTTGATAGCAAGTGAAAAGAACAGACTTTTGACTTCATATAAAAAAAAGATGTAGAAAGTAATAAGCTGATCAAGTCTGGAAGTCTAAAGAATAGTTTTTAAATGTATGGATAGGGGGTCCATTACTTAGGTGTGTATGTATATCTATATCTATATATAAGTGTATTATGTATATACAAGTATATTACTTAAGGACTAATAGTATTCCAAATACTGAAAATTATGGGGTTAATATTTTCTGTGTGCATAGCAACTCAGTAGATTAAAAATTAATAAAGGATAAAATATAAAGGTTACTACTTTTAAGAAGGAAAAATGTATGCATGCTGACTTCGTACTTTTGAGTTAGAAACATGGCATCTGTTCCAGTGGTGATGATTCCTAAGACGGGCACAGGAAGCATTGCTGTGCCATCAAGTTTTTGACAAGTATTATAAATCAAGATTTAAACACAACATACAGTACTAATTTTATGTCTACTTGAACATTATAGGTCTTATCTCAGACTGAAAACCTGCTTTCCTTTCCAATTCTTTTTGCTATCAACATGATTTTCTTCATTATCCTGTAACATTAATTAATTATATTGAGAATCACTATATTATAAGATGCTACTTAGCATATATTTTCTACATAACTTAATCCTCACAACTATCTAGAATTTATAAATGTTGAGAATAAAGGTTCTGAATTATTTAAACTTGAACAACAAATAATAAGTCATATTATACTGTTAGGATTTTTTGTTAAAAAATTTCCTCTGAACATAAATGTGTTCAGAATCATATTGAAATGTTACATGTTACTAAGTGAGTTTTTTTTTTAATATCCTTATTGCTTATTCTAAAAGCAACACTAATTACTAGGGTCCAGAGATACTTTAGAGGTTAATGTGCCTGCCTTGCATTCAACATTGTTTTAATTCTTAGTACATAACAGCATTTGTCTATGACCATGATCTCAAATTATAGTTGGGTATTGTGGCACTTTGGTCTGGCCCATTTTGATGCCAGGGTAGCTCACAGCTTGCCCTGGGCCCATTCAGTCCTTCGTCAGGACCCTGCTTTTGGGGTGCTAGAAACTAAGGGCAACTGAGTTGAGAAAGCAGATGCCCAGGAGTAAATATTATTGGAGCCAACCAGCTCCCAAGTTACAAAGCATGATATTAACTGTCTTCCTGTGTCCATACAGAAAGGACATTGCTTTAAAGTAAACTAATTTCCCTGTGGCAAGGATAAGAGGACACACCCAATGTTATCCTACGGTGACAGATATTATTAAAAAAATCTAAACAAGACTTATTATTCTAAGCAATAATGTCATCTTTAAGAAATAATGGGTAAACAAGTTTTCTCAAAGTATCAGGATAAATGCAAAAATCAGTGAGACAGAAACGTGGGATACATAGATCGGACTTAACATGGAGACATTTAAAAAAAGTTAAACAGGGCTAAATTTGCTTTAAGCAATGTTGAAACTAAATGTTTAATTCTGTGGTGATAAAGGAGACATTTGGAGGGAGCAGTGAAGGGAGGTATTATATAACTTCCTATATATCATAAATAAGAATGCACTGTAGCACTGTCCTCCCATTATTCCTTAATTTGCTTGAGCCAGCACCAGTAACATCTTTATTGTGAGACTTGTTGTTAGTATTTTGCCATATCAAATACACCATGGGTAGCTTGCCAGGCTCTGCCGTGCGGACGGGATACTCTCAGTAGCTTGTCCGGCTCTCCGAGAGGGATGGAGGAATTGAACCCAGGTCGGCCGTATGAAAGGTAAACTCCCTACCCTCTGTACTATCGTTCCAGTCCAGAAATGAAAATACTTATACATAACTTTTTTTGGAAATGTGAAAATACAGATTCTGAGCAAGTATGAATTCTTAATTCAAAGTTTTTAAGACACAAGAACATCCAAATTGATTTTAGGAAAGATTAGTGATGGGAATGGGGAGACAGCTCAAATGTTATTGCACATGTATAGCAGATGCCAGGCTCTGAATTTGATCCCTGGCATCACATGGGTCCCTGAAGCACCACCAGCTGTTGCCTTTGGAAACTGCTTCCTGTAGCCTGTATTTAAAATAAAGGATGGGTAATGACAATGATAGTGAGTCTGAGAAAACTGACAAATATAAGAAGAAATATTGATGTTTAATGAAGCAATAAGTTCCTTTAAAACTGCTCTCAGATTAACATGCAGAATAAAGTAGTAACTTCATGCCTGCTTAAACAGTGAAATCCTCATGTAAAATTAACTTTTGCCTTTCTAACTCCTTTTTATTTCTTTTTTGCATCATGCCCAGAAATGCACAGGGATTACTCCTGGCTCTGCACTCAGGAATTACTTCTGGCGAGGACCATATGGGATGCTGGGAATCAGACCCGGGTCAGCGGCTTGCAAGGCAAACACCCTACCCGCTGTGCTATGGCTCCAGCTCCCCTTTAACTCCGTTGAATGTTGACACCATTGTGACCCTTATTATCTGGGGACGATCTAGACTTCATAGTTCGCACAATACAGCAGGTTCAGGAAAGGTGAGACGGAGACAAGGGAAGTCCTCGATCCTACCATCTTTAGCAAAACAATTCTGAAAGTTGGACAGCCTAGAAAGTGTGTCCAATACGCAGAAAAAAAAAAACTGCAATGAGCTGAGGACATAGAGGCAGTGACACAAAAGAACCCAGATGTGATATGTTTTTTTTTTTTAATTTTATTGAATCACCATGTGGAGGGTTACATAGTTCTCAGGATTATGTCGGTTATACAATTCTCAAACACCCTTCCCTTCACCAGTGCCCATCTTCCATCACCAACCCCCCCAGTATACCTGCCGCCCCCTCCCACCTCCCCAGTCCCCACCCTTGTACTTGATAAGTTTCACTTTGTTTATGCCTTATCTCGATTACATTCCATGTTTCAACACACAACTCACTACCGTTGCTGGGGTTTCCCCCAAAAAAGAAAAGCAGTCCTATTGCCAAGGAGGCATTTGATAGTTCTCCACTACTAAGAATATAGAGATATTAAGTCCCGCTGTTTGTTACATAACTTTTCTTTTTCCCCCTTGCCCCGCGCCACCGAGTTCACGCCTGTTTAGTAATCGCCACGCTGCCTGACAAGGGAAAAAAAAACCGAAGAGGATGGTTATTTCCTGTCATCAGCAGACGTGGGGCTCTGGCTTAGTTGATAGACTAGTAGAGTGTCTGGAAGCAGTTTCTGGAACCGAAGCTCTTGCGCTGGTATCGGCTCCGGCTCGAGATTCCACCAGCGTCCCACTGTTCCATGTACATAATTTTTCCCCTTATATCCCATTCCCACGCCACCAGGTCTGTTTGCTTAATGGACATCACACTGTAGTTGACGACACGCCGCGTTTCTTCCCGAGAAAGAAGAAAATTTCTTCTCAGCTGGCGTGGGGATATAGCTTAGTTTAGTCTAGAGAGATGGCTACTGTTTTGATTGCCTTCAATATTTCAGCAACAGACTTACTATTCTTGTTAGGATCTCCCACAAAAATCCGACCCATTTAAAGCGAACCATTACATATTGCTGATGCTAAGATGACATTAGGTTTTGGGTTTCTGTATAAAGTCCAGGGAAAGTACAACCAGAAATAACATCACTACAAACTTTTACCCTTTTATGGTGCTCATAAGATGGAGAAGTCCTGCACTGTGTTCAGGAGGGAGGAGTTGAGAGAGAGAGACAGGTTAAAAGAATTGGGGGATGCCCGGTTCCCACTGTTTCAGCGCACCGTGGGGTCTCTGGTCCCATGCCGGAATTAGTTCAGTGGGCTGCCTGGAGTCCAAGGGCGCTCCCTTGGGCTCTTCCATCATGCTCGCTCCGCAGCCGGATCCAAAGGTCCAGATGTGATATGTTTTATAAATTATTCCTCAATAACTGAGTCCAATGAGAGAGTAAAGTCATTCATTATACAAATTTATGAATATAATGATGTAGCTGCTTTCTCAGGAAGGGATCCCTCATATAGCAGTTGACACAAAGTCTCTTTCAATACAACAGTCATTATGCTAATCACAACATAAATAATACATTACTTTATCTCTTTGAACCTCTACACAAGTAGGCATTATTTTCCCTTTAGTTTGCCTTTATCTCATATATATATGAGAAAAACTGAGGCATAAATATCAGATATTCTCCAAATATCAAGTTCACAAAATTAATTATGCTTCATGTTTTCAAAGGCATCTTTTAAATATTATTTTCCTCTAACTTTGAATACACATGATTAAGAAAATGATGTTATTATTTTTGAATCCAAATGGAAGAACCAATTTTATGAACAGCATTGGTTTTACAAATAAAACGATGTTTTAGGTTATGGGTTTCCATTGTGATGAGAGTATTATTTGCAACGCACAGGAGGTTGAAATATTCTAGGAATTGAGAAGATAATGTCAAGAAAGGTACACATTTGGTCATCAACTACATAGCAAATAATTGTCAAAACTATTAAGGTCATTTTACATTATAATGGAGAGAATGTAAAAAGAGAAGGTCAGAAAGTTCTGTTGATAGTGCTGATAGCAAAAAATGCAAGAAGCACGGATAGTAAATATCCTAGTTCAAATCAAGGAACATGATGATTGAGGAAAATTGAGGAATTTGGATTCTTAATCATGAAAACATTAAAACATGATTAAGCAAAGGGTTTTACAACATGGAGAATTTGTAGTAAACAAGTACACATTCTCACCCAGTGCCTTATGTCATGAACAATAAACAGTTGAAAAAGGAATAATAAAAATTTAAAATTAAATCTATAATTAAAACAATAACTAACATTTCAGATCACAGAGAATAATGTGATAGTCAATGCACCATGTAACAGAGAATCACTCTATATTTTAAGATCATATTTCTATGGCTTATATATCTGATTGAAGACATTCTTTTCATTTTATTTTACTGTCTCTTCTCTATTTTAACACATCTGTGGTTAGAAGTTATTTACAGTGTAACTTCTATGTCCAGTGTAATAATACTACAAAGAAACATATTAACTAACATACATTGAGCACTTACTATATGCCAGGCACTTTTAACAATTTTATAAATTTCTGCTTCATACAAAAATATCAAAGTAATGCTTCATCTTTAGAGCTGAGAAAATTGAGAGGTAGAAAACTGAGAAATAGAAACAAATATAGTACAGTCTCTAAATATGATCTAAGAAGAGACAGAAATCTGCACATCAAATCAGAGTCCTCTAAGCCATAACTGGCTGATAAGAATAAAATGTAGTCATCAGTAGGACCCACAGATAATTTCTATGTGGGTCAAAGAGATATTACAGCAAGGAAGGAGCTTTCCTTGCACGAAGCAGACCTGTGTAAATTGTTAGCACCATATATGGTTCCCTCAAGACAGACCTGGAATATCCCCAAGCACAGAGCCAGGAGTAGGTGCTGGGCACAGTCAGGCATGGCTCAGAACACGTTTTAGTAGCAACATTTAAAGACAAAAATATATGTGAAAACAAAAAATATTTAAACAATAGGTATATGGGCAATCTTTATACTGAATTCAATAGACAAACTAAAATTATTTCAACCTGTATTTTTTAATGTTTTGCATTTTAATTTTATTGTAGAGCTCCATTAAATTCCAGAGGGTAGTAGCATTTTATCCTTATAATCCTGGATAGACATATTCTAACTGTTCAAGAAAGGTATGTGGCATATAGTCACTGTACTTGTCCAGGGAATCTGCAAACTGTAAGGATAAAGAGTGGTGAAAATACAGTATTTCATTTAATAATTTGCTTCACCATTTTTTGACATGAATATGTCCTACATTTTAAGGTATTTCACTACTATGAAATTGCACTGTAGCATTGTCATCCCATTTTTCATCGATTTGCTTGAGCAGGCATCAGTAACATCTCCATTGTGAGACTTGTTATTGTTTTTGGCATATTGAATATGCCACGGGTAGCTTGCCAGGCTCTGCCACATGGGCAGGATATTCTCGGAAGCTTGCTGGGCTTTCCAAGAGGGACAGAGGAATCAAACCAGGGTCAGCCCCGTGCAAGGAAAATGCCCTACCAGCTGGGCTATTAGTTTAATATATTTTAGATTAATTTCTCAGACACAATGCATGAATTTCATTGTCTTCTAATAACATTAATTTTACAGAGCAAGCGAAGAGTCAGTTTATTTTGAACAATATAAGTGTTTAGAAGATACGGTTTAGGTTGTTCAGATACCTACTATGAAGGTACATATGGATATTGAATTAAAAATCAAATGTCATTAAAAATTACTTGTCAATCACAGTAACCACATGAAACACATCTCTCAGGAAGATTTATCAAACAAAATTTTTTAGACCACAGAATAACATAATCTGATGACACAGTAAATTTAGAACTCAGTAAGATTTTTTTTTTCCTGACCTAGATTTGGTAAGTTTCTTTTTTTTTTTTTTCTTGACCTGGATTTAATACTTTTCTTTTAATTTTGGAAAGGAAAGCATATATCTTAAATTTGCTTTCAACTGCCTCGCTGAAAGGAATAAATTGTCTTATATAACATGGCCATTTCTGTTTCCCTTCTAACATTCTGTGAGTGCTGCCAGAATTGGTTTGATCGATTTGTAAATCATGTTACGAACTTTGTTCCCAAGTTTCATTGAAACTTCCAGCCCTTTTACCATTATGATCAAAAGTATATATATTTTATCAATTCGGAATAAAGTAGTAGGTGAGAATCTTAAATGGGTTAACATCTTGAAGTTAATTTGATTTACTTGTTACTTTTTTCCTCTGGTGTTTAGTTTACTTTTAATTATCTTGAAAGCTGCTTTCACTGCCTCTTAGTGATTATATAAGACCATTAGCAAGACTTCCACAAAAATTTGTGAGGCATATGAAGATTGCTTTTATTACCTCGCCTTCTCATGGCAGAGCTATACAGTCAAAATGCTAGGGTCTATTATTTTCAACCAAGTTTAAATTTATTAACATTATTGTGTTTTAGAAACTAGGCCACTTGCAAAAGGTGTTGGACTATTTTTATCAGAGACTCCACTGTGGCTAATGGAATCCTTTTAGACTTATAGTTTGTTTTTTTCTGTATCTGCAAGCTTTGCAAGATCAGAAACGCTTTACTTATCAATAATTTTTGTAGTCTCAAATTATTTTTTTCTTTCTAGAAATTATTTCTAAATTTTATTTATTACCCATTTTCTATATTACTACATCTCTTTCCTTAAGAAAATCCATCTTCAGGGCTGGAGTGATAGCACTGCCAGGAGTAATTCCTAAGTGCAGAGCCAGGAGTAACCCCTGTGCATCACCAGGTCTGACCCAAAAAGCCAAACAAAAAATCTCTCTTTTATCTAAATAGACAAAAGTGTATTTACTGTCCATAAAGTCTATGAGATATTTAAAACTTGATAATATAAAAAGGAAGCATGAAATTATATTTTGATTAACTTCCTTTACCATATAATAAGAAATATAAAATTTACATAAATGGACATTCTGTTCTAATAATTTTATTACAGTAGACTTCTCTATCTCAGAAAGATAAAGTCACAAGTTTCCACAGATTATGATATGAAATAAAGGTAAGTAGAGATTGTTTTATATTGCATTAACAAATAAAACTGTGATATTGGATGACAAATGAAAAGTAGAAAGTGGCAGATCTGGCAATTATATGACAAATTTCATACTATTCATTTTGATATTATTTTATATGCTGACTTAAAACTATGTAATTGATTAATTTAGAGTT
Source organism: Sorex araneus (assembly GCF_027595985.1). Classification (NCBI taxonomy): domain Eukaryota; kingdom Metazoa; phylum Chordata; class Mammalia; order Eulipotyphla; family Soricidae; genus Sorex; species Sorex araneus. The sequence goes on from NC_073305.1 coordinate 83,608,041, forward strand.
ATAACATTTAGTCAGGAAACTCAGGCTGACAAACAATACAATATGCAATATTATGGAGCAGATATGATTGGGTATGTGAAGGTGAATGAGTATGTGAAGGTAAACACGTATGTGTTAGGAAGACAAGAAATTGGGTGTAAATATGGGCAGGAGACAGAGAATATAAAAATGTGTTAGAGACTTTTAAACTTTTAAACTTAAGCTAAGTAGATACTGTTTGACAAATCAAATTTGCATTTGAAATATAAATCCACTTGAGCCTGAAACAATGTCATTATCGAATAAAAACTGCTGTGGACTGAACAACATTCTAAATTGTATAAAGCTGTAAAAGATATTTTATCTGATCAGAGGAGCATGTGGATAAATTAGAAGGTAAGTATACTCTCCTCTCCGCTGCTGCACGATCACGATCCCCATAGTTCAGGCCAACTGAACTACTTTGGACACGAGCAGCTCACAAAAATGCCTCCAGACTGTGAACTGAGCCACTGCCCTATGCGGCACCAGCAGGCAAAGGTTTCTCTCTCCAGGATTTTCCATATTATGAGCACCACAAAGGGGAAGTAAAAGCTTGCAGTGATGCAACTTCTGGCAGAATTTTCCCTGGACTTTATACAGAAATCCAAAACCACGCGGTTGCTGTTGCGGCCGAGTGCCCTAATATCTGTTAATTGTCAGCAATGTGAAACGGTTCCTTTATAGCAGGTCTGACTTTTGGGGGGAAAACTCCAAGCAATAATAGTGAGTTTTCTGTTGAAATATTGAAGGTAATAAAAGTAGCAGCCATTTCTTTAGACTGTGAACTAAGCTATAGCCCCACGCCGGCCGAGGAGAAGAAATATCCTTCTTTCTTGGTTCTTTTCCCTTTTGGGGGAGAAACGCAATGGGGCATTTGCCATATTATGAGGTCTATTAAGCAGGCATGAACTTGGTGGCTCGGGAAGGGGAAACAAAATTATGTACTTGGAACAGTGGGACACTTGGGCAGTCTCAGGCCGGGGCTGATACCAGCGCACACTCCACCTAGATTCGACCTGGGTGGCCACACTTTTCTGCAGCTGCTTTGCTGCTGATCAACCAGAATCTGGAGGCCAACTAGACTACTTTTGGTTCCAGAAACTGCTTGCAGCCATGTCTCTAGACTGTGAACTAAGCCATAGCCCCACGCTGGCCAACGACAGGAAATATCCTTCTTTCTCGTTTTTTTTTTTTTTCTCCCTTATCGGGCAGCGTGGCATCAGCCATATTATGAGGACTATTAAGCAGGCACGAACTTGGTGGCATGGAAAGGAGGGGAAAAAAAGAGTTATGTACTTGGAACAGTGGGACTTCATATTTCTTCATTCTCGGCAATGGAAAACTAATTATCAAATGCTTCAATAGCAGTAGGGCTGTACTTTTTGGGGGGAATCTCCAACAACAATAGTGAGTTTTGTGTTGAAGTATGGAATGTAATCAAGATAAAGAGAAAATGAAGTGAAATTTATCAGTTACGCAGGCGGGGGTGGGAGGTATACTTGGGTTTTTGGTGGTGGAATATGGGCACTGGTGAAGGGATGGGTGTTTGAGTATTCTATAACTGAGACATAAGCCTGAGAACTTTGTAACTTTCCACATGGTGATTCAATTAAAAAAAGGAAAAGAGAAAGGTAAGTATTCTCTAGATTTAAGCAATGGGTTGTTAAACCAAGATTAAGTATTTATTCTACATATAGCTTCTGCTTTCATTGCAAGTTTTTGAGAGCTTAAATATGCATTTATATTCTAGGTGATTATAGGGAAGTTAACTATCCAAAGTAGATATTAGTTAAAATTGCTGGCTTCTAGAAAGTATAATATTTTTGTTCAGTAAGCAATGTATACTTTATTTTTCTTGTATTTTCTAATAATTAACAAATATATCAGATATTCTTAGTGTTTTCAATAGTAACAAGCTTGGTAAATGTTTAAGCATTAAGATATTAAGATATTCTCAGTGTTATCAATATTAACAACCTTGGTAAGTGTTTAAGCATCTGAAGTAGTCTTACTATTTGAAAAAAAGAAATTTAAATGTTTCAATGTTACGAATGTCTAAAAACAAATCTATTATTTGTCATATTTTTTTACCAAACCTAAGAACACTTATGAAGATAATTTAATTTCTTAGTGATTTTCAAATAATGCTTAAGATATTTAAAATAATTGAACATCAAAATTTCTGGGTGAATCAGATTACCTTCCTATATGCCAACCAGAAAAATGCTACAATTATTTAAATTAGTTGGAAAATAGAAATGGCATTAAAAATTCAAAGCTGTGCACATACAGACACATAGAAAAAGAAATAGCAGGAAGGAAAGAATTCAGTTCATCAGGATTCACTTTTAAAGAATTTACCCTTCAAGCAAATAAGCCTTAAAATAAATTTATTATTAACATTGTCCTGTCATAATGTGATAAACTCAGTGATGCCAACATGTGGGAAGCTATTTTTGCTATTATTTTGCATTAGGATTAGTGAATGACAGAGAAAGCTATTGATGCATTTAGGTTAAAATTTATCAGTGATTTAACTTTTCTTTGATCTTATCTAGTGTTCTAGAAGATCCTGGCTGTGTGAAACCCAGAAGATGTCCATTTTTTAATTGAAATTCCAAGCTCTCTATCCCTCCCATTAAATTTGGCTCACAAATCTTTAAATTTACACAAAGAAATTACTCTGAGTGGTGGATTTCTATATCTTCATATCCTTTTATTATGTCATTGGATATTGGTGATTATTATAAAGAGTTTTAGGAGATGAAATCCTTAAGCATCAATTGTTAAACCATGAAAGCAATTTCTAAGATCCCATCTTAGAAACATGTAATTGCTATTGAATTATGTATCAAAACTGAGTTTCTAGTAGAAACTCAGTCTTGGCAAAACTATACCAACACATTCTAAAATATCAATTAATACACAAGTAGTATCCTAATTAAGTTAAGTAGAAGTTTGAATAAAAATAACCACATATGTACATTCTTGTGTAGCTTGGCAAAATTTGAAAGTAAGAGAATCCGTGGTAAAAGCATAATAGTAAATGATGATTACATTAGATCATTTTATACTGGCTGAAAAATTCAGTGAATTTCTAGCAGAAAATATATTGGTCTATAATATGTATGTTAATAAAAAAAATATGTAATATAATATCTTATTATGCACATTTTACATAATACTGATGAAAAATCAAAGCTTGAAAGTAGCAGATCCATCACCTCATGACTGAATATATATTTGTGTTTTATACATATGTATATATGTATTTGAGATTTTTACATCAGGATTCATTACATCAGGATACTCCAAGAGCTGTATTATGGATTCACCACAAGGATCTCACCATTCTACAAGGAAGTGATCATTGACGTAAAGAGGGGTTCGCCAGGGTGCTACCATTTCACCGAAACTCTTCAGTGCTACCCTTGAGAACATCATTTGATGACTGGAATGGGAAGTAATGGGAGTGAAGATAGGTGGTCGGCAACTACACCACCTCCACTTCACTGATGACATCATTCTGATAACACCAAACATTAGCCAAGTGGCACAAATGCTGGACGACTTCGATCATGAGTGTGGAAAGGTCAGACTGCAGCTGAATCTTACCAAGACAATGTTCATGAAAAACAAACGAGTCCCTGACGTTCCATTTGCTCTCAAGTGAACGAACATCTCCAAATGCAGCAGTTAAATGTACTTGGGTTGAGAACTCAACATGAGGAATGACTTAGCACCTGAACTGCACAGGAGGAAGAGAGCAGCGTGGAATGCCTTCAAGAGCATTGAAGAAGTTGTTAAGAAGATGAAGAACCTCCGGCTCCAGGCACATCTTTTCAACTTCCTGCACTAACATACACCTCAGAGACCTGGGCCCTACGAAAACAAGATGAGAACGCTATTCCGGTATCCAAAGAGGAATTGAAAGAGCTATGCTTTAAATATCACATTTCGTTCAAGTAAGAGAAGGAATCCGGAGTTCCAACCTCCATCAACAATTGAGAATCAGAGACGCTGCCTCGTTTGCCAAGGCATTGAAAATTAGATGGACCAGACACGTAATGTGATTTAGAGATGACCGCTAAACTAGAGCTGTTACAGAATGGATTCCGCGGGACATCAGAAGATTGCATGGCTGCCCACCTACGATATGGTGAAACTTCATCAAAACCCTGAACAAATGGCTTAAGGCTCTTCGTGTTCCTGTAGTGAGCAGATACCATTCGGGCTACACTAGCACTCGACAAGAATAAATGGAGACATTACTGGCGCCCACTCTAACAAGATCAATGGGATGACAAGTGATACAGTGGTGTATATTTCCATATACATTTCTCGTTTATATACAATTCTCATTTGGAAACTATTCTAGTAGCAAATTAAACAATATACAAACAATTGCTAATATATGGACAAAATACAGTAACTCTCCCCTACTCGCAGATACTTTGGTCGTCTCTCACACTTTCATCATCTCTCTCAACTGGACTAAACTACATAAAAAAGAGAAAAACTTGAAAAGTGACAAGTGGAAAATTATTCTTCATCATACAGAACTAACTATGCCTGTGCCACTAAAGTCACAAATGGAAATTGAGGGGTTGTCTAAATAGTCTGAGTGCCAATTCCAATGTGCCCACCTTTCCTCCAGCTTATTCAGCTTATCAGCACATACTCAGCAGAATATCTGAAAGCCTGAAGAGTTGGGAACCCCCAGGAAACCAACTCTGGGTAGGAGACGATAATCAGGATGTCAGGATGCAGATATTAGCTTAATTTTACCTTTCCAATACTGCTACTTTCTTTAGCTTTCCAGACTATTTACCGGGATCATAATGATGAGAGAATAGAGCCTTTAAAAAATAATTTAACATTTAAAAATTGACAGGGTCCACAATACTAGAAGGCAAGAGACCCAGACTTCAACAACAAAACTTAAGATATGTGAAGTCAGTGACAGGCTGGGGTGTAGGGCTGAAAGTGAGGGGATGGCATGGGAGAAGGCCTCGAAACCCTGGGGGAGGGCAGATGACAATTTTTGTGAAAGTGGTGCTGAAGCACAGTATGAGTAAGATCATATGTCCACTATCACTAATTTTATAGGTCAAGATGCTTGAATAATTTTTTTAATTAACAGATTTTTTTCTATAATTGTTTCCTAAAACTGCAATAAAAGTGCAATGAATCAGAATAATTATTCTGATGACTATCAGGTCCAATGAGCAAGGTCTTTACTCTACCCCGTTTCTCTGTGGAACTTTACAAATTGCTATTTTCTTCTCTTAAAACAAGAGTCTCAGGCTGGAGCAATAGCACAGTGGGTAGGGCATTTGCCTTGCACGCGGCGGACCCGGGTTCAATTCCCAGCATCCCATATGGTCCCCTGAGCACCGCCAGGAGTAATTCCTGAGTGCAGAGCCAAGAGTAACCCCTGTGCATCTCCGAGTGTGACCCAAAAAGAAAAACACACACACACAAGAGTCTCCTTTGTTCAGTGTACAATATATTGATACTGCCTATTCCCTGTGTTAACTCTTGCTTCTCTATTTACACCCCAAAGTGTTTTTTTTTTAATCTATGGCATTAACTTTAATTAGATAATATGGCTAAAGAATATAGTACACACACTTTATAAGCTGGAAAATAGAGAAATGTCTGATAGATCTCTTTGCTGGCCATCTCATTATATACTACTGCCTTATTGCCCCCAAAATAACTTGAATTCCATCTTTCTTTGCCGTGTTTCACAGAGTCACACGCTTCCCACACAGTTCCCAACTACTGCGGAATATAATTGCCACAGTAAATATTAAACCTTACTTGGCAGATGATATAAAAAATATTTATTCCTTAGCTTGATAACAATATGTTGTTAATTTCACATCTTAAATCAGTGCATTATCAACAAATTAACTGGAGAATGCATTACTAACCACCCGGTTTCAGAGAACCACACTGGAACTCAGACTCTTCCCTCACAGCGTTTATTTTATTTTGTGGAGCCTATGGACTACCTAGGTGACTGCTGGCCTGTGGACTGGGGCTCAGTACCAGCAGTGTTTGGGAGCCCCTCACAGTGGGAGTGAGGCACCTTCTGTGCCAAGTATCAAACTCAGGTCCTTGGGCGTGTCCAGCATCCACTCCAACAACCCTTTGTTGCATGAAGAGAAACGTTTTACTAATGTTGCTTTTCTGAACCAAGGTCAACTCAGACAGAACATTTCTTAAGTCCCCAAATTCTCAAAATTTGATACAACTTACAAAAATACTATTTTATAATTGTTAAGTAATGCATGATAATACTCAACACTGAGGAGAGCTCAATGAACAGTTCAATAGACAGCACAGACTTTGCATGTTTTGCGATTCTGATTTAATCTCTGGCTGTATCTGATCCCCTCCAAGCACCACAAGAACAAGCCCTAAACACAGTGATAGAAGCAGCAGTATAGCTCTGTCGCCCCTTTGTTCATCGATTACTCAAGTGGGCACCAGTTCCATCTTCATTGTGAGCTTCTTGTTACTGTTTTTGGCATATACTCCGTGAATATGCCACAGGTAGCTTGCCAGGCTCTGCCTTGGAGGCGGGATACTCTCGGCAGCTTGCTGGGCTCTCCAAGAGGGATGGAGGAATCGAATCTGGGTCGGCCATGTGCAAGGCAAACACCCTACCCATTGTGCTATCACTTCAGTCCATGATGGAAGTAGTATTCCCAAAATACTGGCTGTTTGTTTTCTCCAAACAAAAATTACAAAAGTAATATTTATAGTACAACACACACACACACACACACACACACACACACTGGTTTACTGAATTGCTTTGATTAGAATCTATAGAGGCTTACTTTTCCTTTAGTAAGTCATTCAAAGATCACACATCTTTGCCCTTCTCTGCCTGCTATTACATGGCAAAGTAAAAGCGCAAATATCTTCCAGTACTAATTTCATAAATTGTATAAACAGTAAAATTGGTTCACTGTTCATTTAATCAGTGAAATTCAAGTAGAATATTTTTAGAGGATAGATAAATAGACTGTTCTGAGCTGGAATCTTTCTCCTCCCCTCCTATCTCTTTGCAAATCTCTCCTCCGTAATCAGTGCACAGATGGAACCTCAGGACCTGAGCTAAATAATTCACTATTTTGAAGAAAAAAATTATGATCTTAAAATCTCTTGCATTCATAGAAAAAAAAAAGAAAACCAGAAAAATATATTGTACTTTTAAACTAACTTGAAATAAATGGTTTTCAAACGTTTTCATCTACAATCATCCTTTCAGGAAATTAAGAAAAACAAAAGCAAAAATAAAACAAAAACTTATTCAGTGTGCCCCTGGAAATCTACCTTCTTTTCTTTTTGTATGAGCAAATAGAAAGAGAGAAGTGCAATTACACCAAAGGATATTCCATATTCCCTTCCCCCTCCTGGCCCACTCCCAGGATTCCAGGTCCTACAGAGGGAACATACTGCCTGCTTTGGGAGACAATATTCTAAATCGATAGTAACAAATTTGTACTGTCCTTTCAAAGCTGAAAACATTTTGTACCTCACAAATGTATAGAACAGAAGGTGGCTGAAACTCTTTCAAGTATCAGAGGCCACTCTACTCTTCTCTTGCCACTGGTGCACACAAAAGAAACATTTCCATAAAAAAATTAAAATGCAATAATTTCTTTTTGTGGAGGCAATGGAATAGTTTATAAAAATACTTTAAGGATTTTTATTCCCACTTGCAATTTATAGTCAAGCAGACAATCTCTGAAGCCTCAATTTCTTTTATCTATACATGGGCCTGTGATTGATACCCCTGACTTCAGAACTCTTTGGAAACATTTTAGTATCAGAGTAACTCAATGCTGAGCTCTATTATTTATACTATTAGCATAGCAACAAAAGCGTAAAAAGGCGGATAAAAATAATTTTCAAATGAATTTGTGGTAGATAGTAACGTGTTGACATACTGATAATATAATCCCTAGTAGATATTTTAAATTTTCATTTAAATTAGGTTATTTATTATCTTTGCATTTCCCTCAACTAAAAAGAAGTAATTGTACAGCAATCCTGATGCCTTGTCTCTTTATTGCTATATGGATACATTTAGGCCCTGATTTCAACAGACAGAACTAAACACCTAATGCAATTGACAGTGTTGCAATTTGTGTTAATTAAACCACATTCAAGTGTAAGCCACCAGAGGTATATGCGCTGGCATCAATGTGTTAAACAAAGATGATCAAGTAGGTATTTCTAATTTACTGAAAAGTCCCAAACCTTACTCACTTACTTGTCAGTCATTATGGCGGTGAAGGTCTAATTGGACAGTCAATTTTCCACAAGTAGAGCTATTTTCTGATCATCTCTCTACTCCTTCAGTTTTCAATAGTATTTGCAGATCCTTAGCTTATTTTTCTGAATGGTTTTGTTTGATACATTTACAATTGAGCTCATCTAGTTTTCTGGAGAAAAGAGATGGAAAAACAAGAACTATAATAGTTGTTTAAAATCAAACTTATGTAAAATCAAATTTTTATGAACTTTACATTTATCCCGGGCTGGAGCAATAGCACAAGGGGTAGGGCATTTGCTTTGCACATGGCCGACCCGGTTTCAATTCCTCTGTCCCTCTCGTAGAGCCTGGAAAGCTACCGAGAGTATCCCACCCGCACGGCAGAGCCTGGCAAGCTACCCGTGGCGTATTTGATATGCCAAAAACAGTAACAAGTCTTACAATGGAGACATTATTGGTGTCCGCTCAAGCAAATCAATGAAAAACTGGACAACAGTGCTACAGTGCTACATTTTTTCTAATTAGCTAGTGACAGGAGATACCATGTATGTGAATGTGTTCATAGAGCTATGTGGGTGCCACCTGAATGAAATATTAAACCAACACAGGTTAATGATATTGGTTAATAAAGAAAACATAATTCACTATGTCTCCTTTCTTTTTATGTGTAAATTTAATATGCAAGCTACCCTACAAGAATCTTTTGAAAAATATTTTGTGTTTCTAAATATGTATTTCCCGCACAGCAAAGCCTGGCAAGCTACCCTTGGCATATTCGATATGCCAAAAACAGTAACAAGTCTCACAATGGAGATGTTACTGGTGCCTGCTCTAGCAAATCGATGAGCGACAGGATGACAGTGATACAGTGAAGTATATATTTATTTTGGGGGGTAGTATGGGAGGAAGGGTACTTGCCTTACACACATTCGACCAGGGTTCAATCCCTGGCATTCTAAATGATGCTCTGAGCATTACAGAAGTATATACATTTCTTTAACTTTTTGAAAATGCATTGGACTCAGACTTCCTAAGAGTTCTGTAACAAACAATATGGTGTCTCTCTGCATCTCAGAAAGTTTCCTGAAGGCCAAAGAAAACACATAGCTGATGGAATCAATTTTAATAGGAAATCAAAAAAAAATGAAAAAAGTATAAGCAAAGTCCACTGACTTTCATAGCTATTACCAGGATCAGACAATACAAACTACAAATTACTTCAGTTCTGAAATGGAATCAAACAACCTGAACAATCATAGCATTTAGCACTATGATAAGTGTTGCTAAATACTGTGCATTATCGACCTACAATGGGGTACTCTTTTTCAAAAGGCAAGCTGGGTGTAAATTATTCATAAATGCATCTAACTAGGAACAAGGATATAGTACAGTAGTGCATCACCCACTCTGGTTTGATAATCAGTACCTAAGTATATGGCCCCTAAACACTACTATGTGTGACCTACAGGCACTCAACAGGGTAGTCTGGTTAACCCCTGCCACTGAAGGTACTTTGCATAGAATAGCTCAGAGAATCAGGGGCATAGTCCCCGGGCACCTTGAGTATCATGTGGAAAACAAACTAAAATGATTGCTTTTGGTCCAAATGATAGTACAGCAGGTAGGGCACTTGCCTTGGATGTGGCTGACTCAAGTTCTCTCCTATTACCACATAAGATTCCCCATGGTGTGCCAAGAGAGATTTCTGATCCCAGAACAAGGAGTAAGCCCTGAACGCTGCCAGCTGTGGTCCCAAAAGAAATAAGAATTCTGTTTACCAAATATCAAATTCCATTCAGTGGTTTGAGAATTTATATGCAAGTTGGAAGTGAATGACACTTCAGCACTTAGAATTTAAGGTTTTACTCTAATAAACCTAGGATTTTTTACATTTGCATTTTATGCACTGCTCAACTTTCTTTGCCAACTTTAGACAATATTTTTATACTATATCTTGACATGCTTTTAGCTAGTGTAATTTTTAAAGCTCATTATAAAGGTAATATTATATTAGCTATTGCAATTGATAAATATAATGATCAATCATGCACAAATTTTAAATTTTATGAAGCAACAGAACTTGTATATAAAGCAACAAGAACTGGTATTACTGTGCCCAGCATTTATTTATTTATTTATTTTTTGCTTTTTTGGGTCACACCCAGCGATGCTCAGGGGTTACTCCTGGCTTTGCACTCAGGAATTACTCCTGGCAGTGCTTGGGGGACCATATGGGATGCCGGGGATCGAACCCGGGTCGGCCACGTGCAAGGCAAACGCCCTACCCGCCGTGCTATCGCTCCGGCCCCTGTGCCCAGCATTTAAATGAGTGACTGAGTAGCTGATACTCATATTATCAATTCCTGCAACACAACTCAGACAACATTTATTTCTTGTTTTTTGGTTGTTGTTGGTGGTGGTTGGTTTTTGGTTTTATTTATTTATTTATTTATTTATTTAGTTTTTTTGGGTCACACCCGGCGATGCACAGGGGTTACTCCTGGCCCATGCACTCAGGAATTACTCCTGGCAATGCTCGGGGGACCATATGGGATGCTGGGATTCTAACGTGGGTCTGCCTCGTGCAAGGCAAACGCCCTACCCGCTGTGCTATCACTCCAGCCCCGGTTTTTGTTTTTAGGCCACACCCAGTTATGCTCGAGGTTTACTCCTGGCTTTGTGTTCATGTATCACTCCTGGCAGTGCCCAAAGGACCATAGGAAGTTCTGAGGAAAAAACTCAGATTGTTCACATGTAAGCCAAGTATCTTGGCCACTATTCTTTCTTTCTGGCTCAACTCAGACATCACGAGACATCTTCATTTTTCTAGTCCTATATTTTCCAAATGACAATTTTTGTATAGTGTTTTATTTACTTATTGGTTTGGGGACCACACCCAGCAGTGCTCAGGGCTCACTTTTAGCTCTCTGCTCAAGGATCAGTGCTGGATGGCTCAGGGAACCATATGGAGTACCAGGGATTGGAACCATGTCGGCCATGAACAAGGTAAAGTGCTCCCCACTGCACTACTGCTCCAGCCTGAGCATTGACTCTATATGTTTACATTTATGCATTTGATGGCCCAGGAAGATTGAAAAATTGTGACATCGTAATGATCCTTGCATATAAATATTGGGGTACTGAGTCAGTAATATTCCACCGAAGCAAAGGTTGTGCCAATACAGAGTAACATGTGACCAAACAAAGAATATCACTTGTTTATAAAGAAGCTAAGAAAAATTGCAAAAAGCCAGGAACAGATAATCTGGTTATGCTAGAGGCCCAACCAAATAATAATAGAGGGGAGGGAATGATAAAACACCTATGAAAGAGGGCATACATTTGTGTATCAAATTGGGCCACGCTGAGATATTCTCTGAGTCCACTTTCATAATCTTAAAGCCTCCTCCAGATCTAAGCAAGCAAGTATCAGTGGGGACCTTCACTCAAAAGAAATCACCCTTCTTGCAAAGTTATGCTGACTAAGAATTCTTATTAAGTTGCTGGCGCTAGTGAACCAATTACTGAACTTCTATCTTATGTGATGGACCTTTATCTTCCCCCTGTTATTAGTGAATATTCTGCTTCCATTATTGTAATGTGGACTTCCCCCAGTAAAATTAATTTACGGCAACATTTATTGATTTGATTGATTTCTAGCTAATGGTGGGAGTTAGCATGTTTGAGATCAGAACCTCATATACTTTGGGTCTCAGTATTGCACTAAGCCAGTGTTTCTCAAAGTGAGTGATACTGCTTCTACTGAGTGCTGGAATGATCCAGAAGAGCAACAGTAGTCTAAGGTGCAGCTGAGAAGTAATGCTTTATGGTTGTTTGCATAATGAAAGTAGAATTTCAGTGAGGTGCTGGGTAAGTTTTCTTGAATAGAGAGTGGTAGGCTAAATAATTTTGGAACTTTTGCACTAAACACTTATTTGACTGTCTAAGCCAGTTTTTCTTTATTATATTTACCTACCATAAAATTATAGAACCATAAAAATCACCAAAACAATAACAAGCTGTCAGTAGCAGGATAAATAAACATGTAAGGCATATGTACCCCAAATTTTCAATCTTTACCTTATTTATACTCACACACATTGTTGTAAAAGAACAAAGTGCATCATTCTGATAAACTGGTCATTATCTTTATATCTCTAATTTTGTACCCTTATGCCCATTTTGGAACTATTATTCTCTCACTTCTCTGCTTTATCTCTGTCAGAGTTTTAATTTTCCAAAGCAGAGACTCTGAATCTCTGAGATATTTATTCAGGAGTCATATTAAGAAATGCTCTGAGGACGAAGACCTATGAGAGTAGAGCAACTCTGATCAAACAGTGCAAGGACTTCAGCTGCACTGTCATGGCTACATGCGTATTCCACAGGACATCTAGAGTTGAATCCCCTCTGATGCTGTCTCCTCTGAAGCAAAATGTTAAATTTTATACTCTTTTACCAACCAGTCATGTGTTCCCAAGAGGAGTGAATGTACTCTTAACAAGAAAATTTTCTTTAGTCAAAGAATTTTAAGATATCTCAGTTCTAATCTATAACAGTCAGCATTTCTGGCACATGAAGCAAAACATAAAGCCCATCACCCTCTCTATTTTCTAACACCTATTCCATTTCAAACAACTCACTCCACACAAAGAAGATAATTCTTTTATTCTCAGAATTATTCTATAGGCAACATTCTCTCTTGTTTCCCAAATTGCTATCTTAAATCATTCTTCTTTATCTTCCTTTATTCCTTATTTTTCATGATAAACTTATCCTATAGTTATTTAAATATCCCTGTAGATAGTGATTGAAGAGCTTTCACTGATCATGTGCTATTTCTCAAACCTGCACCAATGGTCCAAATTCCTTCTGGACAGTCTAACTTTTGTTTAATATCTAAACTTCCCTAAAATATAACATTACTTAAACCTCATCCTTTATATCAAAATGTATTACACAAAATTCAAAAGTTATTTTAAAGTTCCAGAAGTGACATATGTGCTTCTCACGTATACATACCTATATGTAGTTGATATTTAGAACTCAAGGACGACCTTAGAGAGATGTTTCACTTCAACTAGCACTAAATTGTAGAATTTTGCTTTTTCTCAATAAATTCATTCCTGTTTCTATTCAACTCAGTTGCTTAATACAAGTTGGACTTTTGAAAAGCTATCTTATTTATGCAGAAGAACTCTTCTATATAGTTCTGCTTAGGAAATGAAATAAATGGATATAGCATCTTTCAGCTGAAATTATGACCCTCTTAAACACTACATGACATGAAAGAAGAGATTGCAAAAATCATGCATTTTCACTGCTAATACATAAAAAAGAAGTATTTCTTTTTTTGAATTTTTTTGCTTTTTGGGTCACACTTGGAGATGCACAGGAGTTACTCCTGGCTCCGCACTCTGCACTCAGGCAGTGCTCAGAGGACCATATGGGATGCTGGGAATCAAACCCGGGTCAGCCATGTGCAAGGCAAATGCCCTACCCACTCCAGCCCCAATAATGAAGTATTTCTTATGTATTAAATAACAGTCATATTGCATAATGTACACACTCAGTTGTAAGGGATCTGAAAAATACAACCTCCCATCTATCTAAAAGGTGTAGAGGGTCATATGCTTGTGTGAAATTGTTGCAGATAGAAATATAACTAGGGTACTGGTAAGGTCAATTGAACAAACTCTGTGTCTCTAAGGAAGAAAAAAAAATTGAAGACCTGAAAACCTTTGAAATAGAAAAACCATATGAGGATGCCAGAAAACCTCTAAGACACAGCAATCCGAACCCAGAACATCATCTGAATCCCCTTTGAGGAAAGGCTGCTACTACAAAGCCCCAGTTGTTATAAGAACATGGTAATGGACCACCAGAAGTTCAATGCTCTTCCCTATGAAAAGTCTAGTATACTGCTACTTGTGTCAAAAAAATCCAAGACCAAAGAAACTATAAAAAACGTTCACTTAAAATCTGATCACAAAGTTATTGAGTGTCTCTCCACCCTGAAAATCCCCATTCACTCTTCAGTGAGAATCCCTCTTTATCTATCTCCTCTCATATTTCCCATGTAAGCCCATTATGCTTCACTATTTGTCTTTTTCCTAAAATATTTGCTTGTCATTTTAACCGAATCAACTAATCCTCATCCACACAGGCACTTCCCAGTTGACCAAAGTGGTGAAGAAAAAAGTGATAAACACATCTCCTGACACCTCTATTTCCAATCCATATAAATTGGCTGGCACATAATAATGATAATAGTAATAATAATAATAATATAGTAATGTTTATCATTTTGTACAAACACACATAAAAAATTATGCTCATTGAAAAGTAACTTCAATGATTTATCCCTAGAGGGAAAACACAAAAATAACAATAAACAAATGGGACTATACCAACCTTAAAGGCTTCGCATAGCAAAAGAAAAGATAAAATAAAACAAAACAACAACTAACCAAACAAAAAAAAACCCATAGGATAAAATATTTTTTTTTAAATCCTACTGATGTGAAGATATTTTCCTACCATATGTTAAATAAAATGCTGATATTCAAGTTATTTATTATCTTTCTGAAAAACAATGTTCAATAACAATAACAAAAATAACAAAAATATGGTGAAGGAAATGACATTTCCCTGAAGAGAACATATGGAGAATCACTAGTAATATGATTAACTATCACTTGTATCACTTCTCATCTCTTGTTCATCTATTTGCTCTAGTGGGCACCAGTAACGTCTCCATTCGTCCCTGTCGCGTGCTAGTGTAGTCCAATGGCTTCCGCTCACTTCAGGAACACGAAGAGCCTCAAACCATTCAGGATTTTCACGAAGAAGTTTGACCATCTCGTAGGTAGGTAACCACGAGTTCTTTTTTATGTCCCATGGAATCCAGTCGGTAACAGCTCTAGTCCAGTGGTAATTTCCAAATTGCAGTACATGTTCAGCCCATCTGATTTTCTATGCCTTGGCAAACAAGACAGCATCCCTGATTCTTGATCATCAAAGGAGGTCTGAACTCCAGATTCCTTCTCTCACTTGAGTCAAACGTGATACTCCAAGCATAGCCCTTTCGATTCCTCTTTGGATATCTGAATACTGTTCTCATCCTGTTTTCATAGGGCCCAGGTCTCTGAGGTTTATGTTAGTGCAGGAAGAATGATGGAGTCAAAAAATGTGCCCTGAGATTCTTCGTCCTCCTAACAGCTTCTTTGATGTTCTTGAAGGCGTTCCACACTGCTCTCTTCCTCCTGTACAGTTCAGGTGCCAGGTCATTCATCATATTGAGTTCTTGACCTAGGTACACATAACTGCTGTATTTGGAGGTGTTCATTCTATTGAGAGCAAATGGTACATCAGGAACTAGTCCATTTCTCATGAACATTGTCTTCTCTAGATTCAGAGGCAGTCCAACCTTTCCACACGCACAATCGAAGTTGGCCAGCATTCGTGCCGCTTGGCTAGTGTTTGGTGTTATTAGAATGATGCCATCAGTGAAGCAAAGATGGTATTGTTTCCGATCATCTATCTTCACTCCCCTTCCTTCCCATTTCAGTTGTTGCATGATGTTCTCGAGGGTGGCACTGAAGAGTTTCGGTGAAAGTATTTCACCCTGATGAACCCCTCTCTTTACAACGAAGATCACTTCTTTGTAAAATGGTGAGATCCTGGTGGTGAATCTGTAATACAGCTCACAGAGGATCCTGATCTATTGAGTTTGAATGCCCTGTTTGCTTAGGGCTTCGATGACAACTTCAGTCTCAACAGAATCAAAGCCCTTCTTTCAATCAATGAACGTTAGATATAGCAGCATCTTGAACTCTCTCGAAATCTCAATGAGCTTGGTCACTGCGTTGATAGGGTCGATCGTGCTGAATCCTTTTCAGAACTCAGCTTGCTCTCACGGTTTTCCTTTGTCTAGTGTTCTGCCAATCCTATTCAGAATGACTTGAGTGAACAACTTGTAGACGATGGACAACAGGCAGATCGGGCAATAGTTGCCAATTTCGTGCATGTCTCCCTTCTTATACAACAGGATGGTCCTGCTGGTTTTTCATTGGGACCAAACCTTGCATTTAGACAGGTAGCATGTGAAGAGTCAAGCCAGTGTATTGATGAATACTGGTGGCAGGTGATTAACTGTTACTACATATTAGGAAAATGCAAATAAAATGGTAATAATATATCATCTCACACCAGTAATAATGGTATATATCAAAACCATTGTAAACAATGTTGGAAGTAATGTGGTGAAAAAGAAATTGTCTTTAACAGAGGGTGAGACTATAGTCTGATTCAACTTTGTTAAAAAAATATATGGAAATTTGTTTTAAGAAGCAAGAATAGCTCTTCCATATAACCAAATGATGATACTTCTTTGCATCACCCCCCAAAAAACATTAATTCAAAAAGATATACTTACACCTAGGTTCATTGAAGCACTAGGTTTAATAGTCATGATATGAAAGCAACTGGAATGTCAGAAAACAAATGAATGGATAAAATAAAATTGAACCTCCATACCACCCAGTAATAACCCTGCTGAAAATGTGCCCTAGGAACCCAAAAACATACTGCAGAAAAGTTATCTGCACTTCTGTGTTAATTGTTGCACTATTCATAGTAGCCAGAATCTGGAAACAACCTGAGTGCCCAAGAACAGATGACTGGGTAAAGAAACAATGATATATCTACACAATGGAACACGATGCAGCCACCAGGAAAAATGAATTTAGAAAATTTGCTTATAAATGCATGGACATGAAGAGCATCATACTGAGTGAAATGAGTCAAGAGAGGGATGGATATAGAATGACTGCATTCATTTGTGAGGTATGAAAAAATAGTATGAAAGTAATACCCACGGCCAAGGAAATCAGGGTCCAGATCGGTCATTGGTTGGAAGCAAAAGTGGAGGGGGGTAGAGGGCAGTTAGGATAGAGAAGTCACTATAAAATTAATCTCTGGACATGATCACTGTGAACAAAGAACATAGTGCTGAAAGTGGATAAACATAATAACTCTTAAGTACCTGTATTGTAAAACATAATGCCCAACAGAAAGAGAGAGATATAGGAAGGAAGGGGGAAAAAGAGAGAAGGAGACAGAGAAAAAGAGAGAGAGACAGAGAGAGAGAAAAAGAAAGAGAGAAGTACCTGACACAGAGGCAGGCTTGGGGGGAGGGGTTGCTTGGAGGGAAACTGGGTACATTGGTGGTGAGAAATGTACAATGGTGAAGAGAAAGGTATAACTGTGTATCTCACCATTATTCAATTTAAAAAAGAAGAAAGAAAAGAAACTGTAAGTGTACATAAACAATGGAATACTAGGTAGATATCACTGTCACTGTCATCCCATTGCTCATCGATTTGCTCAAGCGGGTACCAGTAACGTCTCCATTTTGAGACTTGTTGTTACTATTTGTGGCATATAGAATACGCCACAGGTAGCTTGCCAGGCTCTACCGTGCGGGCGAGATACTCTCAGTAGCTTGCCGGTCTCTCCGAGAAAGGTGGAGGAATCAAACCCAGGTCAGCCCTGTGCAAGGCAAATGCCCTACCTCTGTGCTATTGCTCCAGCCCACATCCTATATACAAAAGTATAATGAAGCATCTAAGTCTTTGATAATATCCTCCCTAGTTTGGCTGAGTATAATGAAGCATCTAAGTCTTTGATAATATCCTCCCTAGTTTGGCTGAGTATAATGAAGCATCTAAGTCTTTGATAATATCCTCCCTAGTTTGGCTGGGAAACACCTTCCCCTTCTTTGGGATCTGGATTGAATATCAACAGCGGTTTCCTTGACTCCCCATACTCAGGTTGCCTTTGGTCTCCTTACCTTTGCCTCCCTGAGTTCAAGCCTAATATTCTAACTCTCATCCTATTTTGCAATTGTCACACTATTTGCTTTTGCAAAGCTAGACTGAGCCAGAGATATATATCGGACAGCGGGTTGGGTGCTTGCTTTCCATGCCAACCTGGGCTTTATCACTGGCACACCATATGGTCCCCTAAGCATGTCAGGAGTGATTCTGGAACACAGAGCCAGGAGTGAGACTTGAGCACTGTCGAGTCTGATCCCAAAACTAAGAATAAATAGATGAATACAATAAAACAAAACAAAACCCCCACAATGAAAGATCATGTACTATTTAAGGTTAGGAACTGTCTCTGCCGCAGGCATTATGCTCAGGCAGAACAGGCACATCAAACTATGGACTAAAGACTCATTAAAAACACTTCAACATGTTTTATGGAGACAGGATTGAACTGAGAATTTTAAAAAAATAAAATCTCACCTTTTTTTTATATTTTATTTTACTTTAGAACAACACTGAATCCCAAATATATCTATTTATGGCTTTGTGTGTGTGTGTTAGAACTTATTTTGTGAAGCAAAATGAGAGCAGATCTTTTCAGATGATAGTGTTTGGAAATCACTCAGCAAGTATAGATTTGGGTTTTACCAAAGATATTTAAGAGCACTGAATTATATAAATATTCATGCTTTAATGTGTACATTTAATGCATATTTAAATATAATTTCTCACGAACATCTAAAGGGTAACTTTGGTATCTTATAATTTCTAATATAAGGGAAGAGAAACTACATTATACAAAATTATGTAGATTAGATTATTATTAGATTATTAGATTCTGTACTAATAGGGTATAAAAGTGTTTGCCCCTCCCACTTCCCAAATTTATATATCAAAATCCCAGCCCCCAAGGTGATATTAACAAGAAAAGATAAAATCATGCAGTTCACTTCAACTTGGACAGAACTGGAGAGACCCAGAATCCTGTTAAGCAAAATAAATGAGAGGAGATTAGAAAAGTACTAGACTATTTCACTATCTGTGATATACAGAGAAACAAAATAAGAGAATAGACAGTATAGAGCAAATACAAGTACTTGACATTGATTTAAAAAATTAAGATTATCAAGCAGTGGGGAGGACATGTTGAGAGTAAGGGATGGAGTAGAAACTATATATAGACACTGGTGAAGGGTTTAAATATAATGATGCTACATTAAGTTTGAAAATCAAAAACATAAATGCTAGAGGTCAGAACGAGAGATAATGGGTAGTACACTTTCCTTGCCTTGCAGCCAACATGAGTTCAAACCTAAACACATTTATTTTTCCTTCCAAGCGTCCAGGAGTGATTTCTGAGTGCAGAATCAGGAGTACTCCCTGAGGATTGCTGGGCGTGTCCCCCAAAACCAAACCAAAACAACAAGAATGTTAACACTATTATAACTATGGTGACTCAGCCACAAAAAAAAATTAGAATTAACCTATTTGTAATATCTTTCTTAGAATATATGCTTGCCTATCTTCTTACACTCTAATTATGGACTGTCCAAAATAGGAAACATTTCTAATTTTATAAGAGCTGCCTTCTAGATTGTCCAACAATGGTAAAAAAATTACATATTAATTTATTTTCATCCACAAACATGTAACTATTCCTGCTAATAAATTACCCTTATATTTATTTTCATTGTAAGTTAAATTGTAAATTTATTTAATATATATCTGAGTATAGTATATTTTAGCAACCACAGTGAATCATAAAAATACTGTTTACAGCGATTCATTTTGAAATGTAAAGGAAAACCAATGAATATAAACTATGCTGATTTCTTTTGTGTGTGTGGTCTTTGTTTCAAGTTGAAATTGAAACTTGTAAATGAGTACCCAGAATGGGCTTATAAACAGGACCTGAATTTATTTTTCTATTTGTACAATGAAGCAGTCTGATTTCTAGATTATTTTTTGTAGTGTTATTTCATATAAGTAAAGGATTTTAAGAATATAGGCAGAAATACAATAAACTTGTAGAAGTTATTTTTCTTTTGATTCATGGTTTAATATTTTATTTTATATTGATTCCCTTAGAGAGAAAAATAAAGTTTATTGAAGGAACTCTATGAATATTTAATGTTTATAGTCTCTATAGCAATGGTCTCTTATTATAGAAAACTGTATTTTTCCTTCTATTTTTCTTTCCTTTCAGTTTATGAACACTTGTATGTACACGAGCTTGTAAATTTTATGGATCTGCACATATTTGTAAATGTGGACAGATATGTACAGATGTATAAGAATATGATGTCACAGAACAGCAGCACTATTTTCTCTGTCACTGGATATACTTTAATCATGTGTGCCACTCTGGATTAAACTCCAGAGAGACTGCAGAATTGGTTTTCACAGTTTCCAATAATTGTAGCCTGGTAATGTTATGTGCTGTTTTATGTAATCTACTCAGGACCTAATTGTAAACACAAAACAGAATTAGGACCAGAGAGATAGCACACTTGTTTGTATTGCAAATAGCCAGCCTGATTTGATACATCATAACACCCCAGCACTGCCAACAGCACCCTCAGTGGAACTCTGAGAAAACCAGGAGTAGCCTCTGAGCACTGAGCAGGACAGAGCCAGGAGTAGCCTCTGAACACTCTCATGTGTGGCCCCCAAGCCCCCTAAGTAAAGAAACAAACAAATACGAAATAATTGTCAAGCTCTGTAAAATACATGACAAAGATTGGTGAGTATGGTGATTCTAAAACTAAATCCAATGGAATAGGGTGGAATATCCCTACACACAACCCCAAATGTATGATCATCTAATCTTTGATAAGGGAGCAAGAGATGTGAAGTGGAGCAAGGAAAGCCTCTTTAACAAATGGTGCTGGCACAACTGGACAACCACATGCAAAAAATGGGTTTAGACCTTGACCTGACACCATGCACAAAAGTCAGATCAAAATGGATTAAAGACCTCAACATTAGACCACAAACCATAAGGTACATTGAAGACAAGGTCGGCGAAACCCTCCACGATATTGAAGATAAAGGTATCTTCAAACGTGACACGGAACTAAGCAATCTAGTAAAAACAGAGATCAACAAATGGGACTACATTAAACTAAAAAGCTTCTGCACCGCAAGATATACAGTGACCAGAATACAAAGACTATCCACAGAATGGGAAAGGATATTTACACAATATCCATCAGATAAGGGGTTGATATCAATGGTATATAAAGCACTGGTTGAACTCTACAAAAAGAAAACATCCAACCCCATCAAAAAATGGGGCGAAGAAATGAACAGAAACTTTACCAAGGAAGAAATACGAATGGCCAAAAGGCACATGAAAAAGTGCTCTGCATCACTAATCATCAGAGAGATGCAGATCAAAACAACCATGAGATACCACCTCACACCACAGAGACTGGCACACATCCAAAAGAACAAAAGCAACCGCTGTTGGAGAGGATGTGGGGAGAAAGGGACCCTTCTACACTGCTGGTGGGAATGCCGGCTAGTTCAGCCCTTTTGGAAAACAGTATGGACGATTCTCAGAAAACTAGAGGTTGAGCTCCCATTTGACCCAGCAATACCACTGCTGGGAATATATCCCAGAGAGGCAAAAAAGCACAATCGAAACAACATCTGCACATGTATGTTCATCGCAGCACTGTTTACAATAGCCAGAATCTGGAAAAAACCCGAATGCCCCAAAACGGATGACTGGTTGAGGAAACTTTGGTACATCTATACAATGGAATACTATGCAGCTGTTAGAAAAAAGGAAGTCAAGAATTTTGTAGTTAAGTGGATGGGCATGAAAAGTTTCATGCTGAGTGAAATGAGTCAGAAAGAGAGAGACAGACATAGAAAGACTGCACTCATCTATGGTATATAGAATATCAGAGTGGGAGACTAATACCCAAGAACTGTAGAAATAAGTACCAGGAGGTTGACCCCATGGCTTCGCGGCTGGCCTCACGTTCCGGGGAAAGGGCAACTCAGAGAAGCGATCACCAACTACATTGTAGTTGAAGGCCATGTGGGGGAAGGGAGTTGCGGGCTGAATGAGGGCTAGAGACTGAGCACAGAGGCCACTCAACACCTTTATTGCAAACCACAACAGCTAATTAGAGAGAGAGAACAGAAGGGAATGCCCTGCCACAGTGGCAGGGTGGGGTGGGGGGGAGATGGGATTGGGGAGGGTGGGAGGGACGCCGGGTTTACGGGTGGTGGAGAATGGGCACTGGTGAAGGGATGGGTTCCCGAACTTTGTATGAGGGAAGTATAAGCACAAAAGTGTATAAATCTGTAACTGTACCCTCCTAAAAAAAATAAATAAATAAACAATGATTAGTCACTATAAAAAAAATAAATAAAATAAAACTAAATCAAGGCAGGTCATTTAGTAGGTTAACAAATAGAGAGCTGAATCTATCTTTAATAATGCCAAATCTATCTCATGTAAAAAAGAAAAAAATCCTTGAACTGGGAGTAGCCCCGTATTGAACTGACAAAATGAATAGTATTGTGAGGAGTTGTAAGGCATTTGCCTTGCACTTGGCCGACCATGGTTCGATTCCTTTGTCCCTCTCAGAAAGTCCAAAAGCTACCAAAAGTATCCCGCCCACACGGCAGAGCCTGGCAAGCTACCCGTGGCATATTTGATATGCCAAAAACAGTAACAACAAGTCTCACAATGGAAACATTACTGGGGCCTGCTCAAACAAATCAATGAACAATGGGACTATAGTGTGATAGTGCTACATTGTGAGGAGTTAAATAGCTAATGGTATGGGTGAAGACATGAAAGCATGAGATAGTACATAAAAGGCAAACAATACGAGGGCTTAGAGATAGAATAGAGGTTAAGGCATTTCCTTGCATGCAACAGAATTGTTATATCCCCAGTCATTGACAGGTATGACCCCCTGTGGAAAAAAAAGTTTTCCACAGTCCCGGAAAAAAAAGAAACAGAAGTAAATTGAGTAAATTGGAAACAATGATTATGTGTCTGAGAAGTCTCTGATGGTGGTGTAAAATACACATTATTCCGAGTTCATCTCACTTTTCAGAGACTCATCAGTTTCTGGGGATCCAAGGTACATTGAATTTAGCGTTATTTCTTAGGTGCAAGGGTGGTAAATTCCTGTGGATAGTCAGAAAGTGAAGTCAACAGCACAGGTTCTTTGGTAGAGAAGCATTTTACAACCTCTCAAATTAAGCACTTTGCCTCTTCATTTGGGCATCCAAAATAATCTGGAGTTTTTTGTGTTCTCTGAAATTTAATAAAACTTTTTTTTTTCAATACCTGAACTTTACTTAAGGTATTTTAAAAATCACTTAGACTTTGAGGACAGTATGTTCTTGGAAGACAGCAAGTATGAAGAAAGGTGGGTGTTTACAATTATTTGCAATGTTTTCCTTAAATCATTTCTTTCTTCATATACTGTGTTTCTTATTATGTGGACAATTAGCAGCAGCCTTTTTGAAATGCTGAAAACCACCATCAAGAGGATGGGTGTCACTGCTTTTTACTCTGCATAATTGAAAAATAAGTTGACTTTGAATCAACAGCAAGCTGACTCAAAACATTTCTCAGGTATGGAAAGGAGTTTTTTCTTAAATACATTTAAAAAATGTGTTTTAGTATTGTAGTGGCAGCTAGATAAAACTTTGCATTAATAGACCATTTAAACTCCTTTTTCCTCACAGTCAGCACAATTTCAAGCTAAAGCAGAAGTCAGAGGGTTTATTTGCTAATGTGTTTTTAATTATGAAACTAATGAACAGAAGCTGTAATTTTATTCTATAACATGTTCTATTTTATGATCTATCATAATGAGATTAATGCAATATACGTGCAGTATTTTAAAAGAGGGTATAAAAAAGAAACATATAGAATATAATGGCTTCACTAAAAATTTTCTAGTGCCTATGAAAAATTAAATAATACTTAATCCAATATTGTTACTCACATTATGTTGTTTCAATAACATTATGTTAAATAAATTATACATTTTTACTGCATAAAAATAGATATAAGCTAGTTATGATAACAGTCCTTTATGAACATTCAGAGGCTTCTTTAAATCATTAAAAACTCATATTTTATGTCTGGACACATTCCATTTAATTCAATAAAGGTGCCTAATAAAGGACATCTATTTTCCACACTGTTCTGATACTGTACAGAAGCCAAGGATGAGTAAATATCCTGTCAAGGAGACAGAACATAATTAGTCAATAAACAAATAGTTTTCTGCTACTCTTATCAGATCAAGCATTCAACCAACTTGCTCTACAAAGAAAGCACATGCACGGGCATGCCCACTTATATCAGGGCATATATATGCATGTACCATGTACATATGTGAGTATATCTTCTGATGTATAGTAGGGGGCAAACAATGAGCAATAGCTTTTAAAAGTATATGCAGTATTTCTTTGTTTGCTTTGGCTTTGGGGCTACACCTGATGATGTTCAAGGGTTACTCCTGGCTCTGCACTCAGGAATCACTACTGGCTGTGGATGGGGGACTGTATGGGATTCTGGGGATTGGACTGGGGTCAGCTGCATGCAAGGCAAGTACTCTAACAACTGTACTATCACTCCAGCCAGTGTCTGTTTGTTTATCTTTGGGCCACACTGGGTGATGCTCAGGGATTACTCCTGGCTTTGCACTCAGGAATTTTCCTAACTAATGTGCAGGGAACCATATGGAATGCCAGGGATCTAACCAAGGTCGGCCACATGCAAGGCAAGGGCACTACCCATTGTACTATAGATCCAGCCCTGAAACCTTGTTTTTTTTTTTTTTAGAGATGAATACTAACATATTTTTGTGAAAGGCAGAAATTTTGAGTCTGAATATTTATAGGGATAAAGAGGAGATCACAGAAATATCCTGCAAATTGAAGGTGCTGACCAAAGACACAGGTATAAGAAGAGATATGTGGGAACAAAAACCTGGAGTTAGAAAGTATTAACTTGGGGCTGGAGCACAGCGGGTAGGGTGTTTGCCTTGCACACGGCCAACCTGGATTAGATCCCCAGCATCCCATATGTCCCCCGAGGACCACTGGGAGTAATTCCTGAGTGCATGAGCCTGAATTCATGAGCCAGAAATAACCCCTGTGCATCACTGGATGTGACCCAAAAAGTCAAAAAAAAAAAAAAAGTACTAACTTCTACAGAGAAATCAATCATCAGTGTTTTTAATTTTCAGGGTTTGTTTCTTCCTGTCTGTCCTTGCTGCTTTTCTTGTTTGATCACAGCATTTAGCTTCAGAGATAGTTCACTCATGAATAACTAAAATTTCTTATCAAATTATCATGTATACATTTATGATATTTATATGAACCATTTGAAACACGTGCCTTACAAATCTGTGTCTAAATTTGAACATATGTAAAAGGTGAAATATGCTTAACCTGGCTGTGTAGTTATATGTATTATATAGGCATATATGTTCAAATTTAGACACAGATTTGTAAGACATGTGTTTTAAAGGATTCATACAATATAGCCGTGCTTCAACACTATTTGATCTCTTTTTTCTCAAATGTCTTATTACTACAGTTGCTGTATTTTTTTTCTGCAAATGAAACTATTCCTGAAGTACTTTTATAAGATATTGCTCTACTATTAGATACATCATATATATATTACATGTATATGCAGGTGGGGAAAAAACAGAAATATATAGATCAGTGAAAAATATAAGACCAAAGAACATTTGGAGAGAAAATAAATAAAACATGATTAGCTAACTAATGACTTAAAAATCACATGAATTTTATGATACAAATATACATCCTATTGTAATCAAAGTAATTTTTAAATATATGGTTTCATCATAAAATTTACTAAAACAGATAAATCACATTCTATCACCATTGTATCTCAGATGTTTAATATCTCTTCTCTTTTAATATTCTCAGGAAGAAAAGATTCTAACTTTATTCTCATATAAACAAATATATACATTGTTCTTGTACTAATTCCATACACTAGCTCTTTTAATTCTAACTCCAGTTATTCAAAATAAACCATTTAAGAATGTCTAAGCCCATCATTATCCTGATAATAAAGTTTCCCCAAAATGTTCTCCCTCAGGACATACTCATAAAGGACTTATCTTCTCTTATCTTCTTATCTATAATTCCTCAGTTATAGATACTCAGCAGTCTTTGGATAAAGTCATTATCTTGCACCTTAAGCAAAGTTAAGTGAGCCTACTTTAGCTTTTCTTTTCATTCTGACCCCCCAAATACTTGTTTGTATCTGGTGTAAATAACTAAGGTACAAGAACTCTTGTCTAAATATGTGTATTTGTTTGTATCTGCAGTGGATTGTTAGAATAACTGACCTAGAGAATCTTGTGAGTTGAAATAATTGTGGTACCTAAAAACAGGTTCAGAGTAATGGTTTAGTTTAAAGCATGAGTTTCTAGAGTTATAAAATTGGTTTCAAAACTTACCCTACCGATATTTTATTTGATCTTTGAGACTTTGGTAACTAAAATTTCTAGAGCCACTTAGCAAAGAATTATAATAGGTTAATTTCAGAATATGGCAGAGTATCTTGCCCCTGTGCATGGCTGTCTTCACCGGGGCCCCTCAGAGGGGGTGGGTTGAATCTCCCTCCCTGCCCCGAGCAGAGCCCCAGCAGACAAAAACCTCTGGAACCCAGCCACAGCCATGCTCAAGGCCACTCTCTTCACACCTGGACGAGCCTCATGCATGAAGGAACTGGCAGAGGAACTCAAGTGTGTGGGACCGGGACTGAGATCTCCAAGTCTAGTCAGATTGGGACCGGACCTCTTCCACTCAGATCTCCCATTTTCCAGTAGCTAGGCAGTCCCACTCACAAACTGTCCCCTTCCCCCCCACCCCCCGGCCCCGTGTAATCCCATCAATGGCCAACATCCAGAGATTATAAAACCAAGTTTCCAGCCTAGTTCTCCCTCTTAGAGAACCTGGCAAGCTACCAAGAGTATCCTGCCTGCACGGGAGAGCCTGGCAAGATTCCATGGCATATTCATATGCCAAATACAGTAACAATGATGGGTCTCATTCTCCTGACCCTGAAAGAGTCGCTAATGCAGCACCATAGGAAGGACGAGTAAAGAGAGCTGCTAAAATCTCAGGGCTAGGATGAATGGAGACTTTTCTAGGCCCCCTTGAGCAAATTGATGACAGTGACCTTGACCCCTCAAAAGAATTTTTTTTAATTTGAACAGAAATATCAAACTATATCACTTTTTTTTCTTTTCTTGCCTATATTCAATTTCTATGGAACATTACTGTGCTATGATGCTATTTTTCTTTCTTTTTTGGGAGGTGTGGGCAAGAGGAAAGATTGAGGCCACACCTGGTGGTAGTCTAGGTTTTGTGCTCAGGGATCATTCCTGGAAGTTCTGGCACCATCTGTGGAGCCAGGTATTGAAGTTTAATTAGCCACATGCAAGGCTAATACCTTACCTGCAGTATTATTGCTTCAGTCCTGACACAGTTTTTTTTTTGGGGGGGCAGGACATGATACAATAAAAATTTATTTGAAATTACTGTTAGAGGCGGAGAGGGACAAGATACAGGGAAGGGTGGTAGGAGGTGAGTGAAGGAAGGGAAGAAGGGAGGGATGGAGGGAGGGAGGGAGGGAGGGAGGGAGGGAGGAAAGAAGGAAAAGAGGAAGGGGGCGATGGAGGAAGGAAGGAAGGAAGGAAGGAAGGAAGGAAGGAAGGAAGGAAGGAAGGAAGGAAGGAAGGAAGGAAGGAAGGAAGGAAGGAAGGAAGGAAGGAAGGAAGGAAGGAAGGAAGGAAGGAAGGAAGGATCCAAAGAGGGAAATCTCACTGAGAATGGGATTTTTTTTTTTTTTCCCATTTAAAAGCTTTCTAGCTAGGGAGGTGAGTAGGCACTTTTTGGTCATCTCATTAAACCTGGATGCAGTAGTGTTCTATTTTCAAGGTCCCTCTATCCTTGATGTCAGTACAGGGGGAAGCATGAGGCTAAGATGGCTATCACACAGCTGTGTATCTGGTCAGACCCAGCTATCACATTGTTTAGTAATTTTTATTCTCAGAACAAATTCTTCCCTTCCCTAATTTTATCCTGCCTATTTATTTCCTGACCCCAGTTATTTCCTAAACCAGAAAAGAATCAGTGGGTTATTTTCTCCTTAAATTTTCTTGATTAATATACTCTATTTTTGGGGGGAGAGTTAGGTTGGGTCTCATCTGGCAGTGCTCAGGACTTTTTCTTGTATCTGTGCTTAGGAGTCAGTCTCGACAGCACTCAGTACATGGTGCTGGGGATCAAACTGGAGGTGATCACATACCTTAACCCCTGTACTAATTCTCTGGTTCCTAAAGTCTAAACGTGTTGGAATATTAGCATCAGAGACTTGCGTTCTGTAAGGGAAACTGGAGGTCATTATATTCATGTACCATGTGGTCTAAACAATTAAGGTTCAGTGTATGTGATATTCCATGGTTCCATGAGGAATAGTAGCATAATCAAATGAAACTTAAAGTTGAGTTAACACCTAATTTTTATGACACCACAGTATGTCCTAATTTACATTTCAAAATATAACTTTCAAATCCCCATTGTAATAGTCCTGCTTCAGCTATGCTATTCTCTTCTTTTCATTGTCCTTAAAATATATTATAACATCACTGACCTTACTCATTTAATCCTCCAAAGTACAATAGTCTCCACTACTCTCAAGAAACACCTTTCAGTGTCTGTCAAAGCTCTATTTTATCTTCAAGGTTCTCTCAAATAAATTCAACTCACAGCAACCTTCCGTTAACTTGGTTGTCTCTTTCTATGTAAAGACGACTTTATTTTAAAGTAAGCTTTAAAAATACATGAACTTTATTTTAAAGAGTACAGTTGATTAGTACAGAGGCTATTTATAACATTAGAAAGCAAATAACATTGTGTTCTTATAATATATTGTCACTTATCATTCTTTATATTTCTGTGTATTATTTCTTAAATTTGCTGGTTAAACTTTCTGTCTCATATTGACTACATGCACTTTATTATTTTTGTTTGTGGGCACACCAGCAATGTCCAAAAATTATTCCTGATGGGACTTGGAGGACCATATTGGATGCTGGGGATGAAACCCAGGTCAGCCTCCTGCAAGTCAAGCACCCTACCCACTGTACTATCTCTCTGGTCCTACATGAACTCTATTTTGAAGAGGCTGTATAGAACTTTATTTTAATGAGTACAAAGGCTGATTATATTAGAAAGCAAATAACACTGATTACATATTTTCACCTATAAAATGATTTTGACTGGACTATTAAAAGAGACTGGCTGAACAAATTTAGTAAGTCTGCTATTCACTTATTCAAATATCTCCAAAGCATTTTAGTCTCATTTATCCTTTTGTCATTCCCCAGGTTTTATTTTTATTGCATGAATATTTTATTGAAATGAATAGTCTAATTGTAAAACACAATTGTACTTCTCTACAGACCTGGTATACTTTAAAAAAAAAAAGACTCAGGAATGAAAAACTTCTACATTTAAATTCTATATCTTTGGTTTGCAAGATGTATTTCCTAGGTATTTTCCTTTTTTAATTTCCACCATGTTCTCACCACTTTTTCTAAAATAATGCCTAATTTCATAATGTTTTTGAGTATAACTATTTTAGGGGAATATATTTATAAAGTAAAGCAGGTGGTTAAAAAAAAAGAAAACTTAAAAAATTTTTACTTGTCATCCCATATAATCACCATGGCTCAACACCTATACCTCCCACAAAAATGACCTTTATTAACATTTTCTTATGAAATATTTGGTGTCTTAAAAGATCGTGGAATATTACTCAACTTCCACAAGGGAATTGACATATCAGAGCAAAATCATCATCACAGTTCATTAAAACATTCCTAATTTTTTTTTGTCAAATTTGAGGGATGATCTCTCTGCTGTTCTCTTTATTTTATAAGGGCAATGGAATATTTAATGTATGCTTAGTATCTTTGGGATTTCTGAAAGTTAACTCAGAAAATTGGGAGAAATCTTTCATAAAGCCCATAAATGTGTGGCTCCAGTTGGACAAGGAGAGTACTGATGTTGAGTCTGATATTAATTTTAAATCACTTTTTTAAAAAAATACTGATATTTCTATCAAATGGTCAATATTGTAATGATTATTGTTATCTTTTTGAAGATTATGCTATTAGTAATGACAATTTTCATAATTTTCAGGAAATATTGAGGTCTAGCATGCACATTTATACAGAACCTTGTTTTCTATGTTCTGAATTGAGGCCATTCGCATACTTATTGAACAACTATATCTATCTTTTCTTGCCCTTACCATTTTAAATTTAATTGATGAATGCTATAAAATTCAGCATTTTATATATACATATGTGTGCTCATTATTGCGGTGGACACAATATTATCTAGATGAATAGCAATTGCCTCATTTGAACAAATGGCAGTGAAGTCCAGTGCTTAAAATTTAGAACTGCATGATATAACTATGTTATCTTACAATTCTCTGACTTGAAGAGAACAATTATCTCATAAAGTAAATTTATAGAAAAGCATGTGCTGTGACCCCACATTTTTTGTAATTGGGATGAACTTGACTGTAAAAAACTAAAACTCGCCGAGGGGGCGAGTACACGTGGGCTCTCCGGGCGGCTCTGTCTCACCGCCCGCGTCCGGTGCCCCAGAACCGCTGTGTGTGCCGTCAGTCGAGGGCAGGCGACGGAAGGAAGAAGGAAGAAGGCCAAACTGGTTGCTCGATCCGTTTATTTCATTCTCTCCCTCCGCTTCTCTCCTGCTCTCCTGGATCTTTCCCCGTGGATCTGCCCCGTGGATCTGGCCCCCCAACCCACTCTCACAGCCTAGTTAAATCTCCACAGCATGAGGGGGTTGGGGCGTACACATAGGTGTGGTCACCATCAATAGAGTAAGGTCCTTTCCCTTAGGGGATGCTTCTCCTAGGACTTAATTCTCTTTCAGCAGGAGGATCCACCCAAGGGCGGAGTCCCATGAATGTGTTTCTCTTCTCCTCAGCCAGCAAACATATAAGAATTCATAATATTAATTATTTTGTATGGACACAATAAGAGATGCATTAAAGCTTATAGAATTGCTCTCCTGGGGCCATCTCAATCTCAGACTACAGTGCTCAGGCCAGATCAGTCTTTCCTATCCCTGGCAGGGTCCCAGTCTCATAATTACTATTGGATCATGACAGCATTTGTCTATGATCAAGCTCTTAACTTATAGTTAAGAATTAGGCACTTTGGCCAGGCCCATCTCGATGCCAGGGTAGCACATAACTCACCGCTTGCCCTGGATCCATCACGTCCCTTGTTGGGACCCTGCTTTTGGGGTGCTAGGAACTAAGGGCAACTGAGACTTAAGTGGAGAAAGCAGATGCCCGGGAAGGAATATTATTCTAAGCCAATTAAGCCCCAAGTTACAAAAACATAATATTGTCCTCTTGTGTCTATACAAAAAAGACATTGCTTTAAAGTAAATTATTCAAAAGGCACAAGAAGAAGAGAAAGGCAATATTAACTTATATAATATAAATTCAGTATCCTAGGAAGGTCTGACCTTGCAAATTAGCAGAGTCAGATTAAGGGAAAGCCTCGGATTAACTCTTTTGGGGAAGAGAGCATGGAGAAATGATTATAGCTAAACAAAGGGATGGGAGAGATTCGGGAACACCTTGATGGGTGAGACTGGGGTAAGCCTAAACTCTGGGTAAAACCAGGACAAGCTACTTGTGGCAAGGAGGGAAAGGACAAAGTAATGTCATCCTACACTTGACATCTAGTTTTCATATAAGCTATGATATGAACTGATCTGAGCTGTATCTTGTCAATATTCCCTGCCTGCCAGGACATTTTATGTTTATAAATTTGGGTATACGCTTATTGTTATCTTGTTTTACTTCTAGGAATAGGATAAAGAAATTCTTATGGCTCAGAATAGGAAGGAAAAAAATCTAGAAACTCAAAGTCAACTTTGCCTCAGATATTTTTGGGAGTAACAAAAAAGCAGTGATGTTTTCTCTCACTTTGACCTTCTGTTGTTTATCAGTCACATCCATATTTACATCTGCTTGCATTACTTCCTCAGGGGCATCTAATCTCTAAATATGGCCTACCTATCTCAGCATCTCTTATTGACTTTTCCTAATCTTATTATCCTGTGAATATTTACTCTGCGTGCCATTTTTGCTTTCCCGGCGCTATACATTGATGTTCACTCCTAGTCTCAACAATTGAAGTTAAGGAAATAAGGTTGCAGAGGCTTGGTTCCAAGAGAAAAGAACAAGACTCTTTGGAGGACACAGTAAGAATTTTAACTGAGATCAGTATTTGAAAAAAAGTATGGGTCCTCTTTGACTCGAGTCCTCTTTGATTCATTTACTTATTTTTCAATAATATGCCAAGTTCAATCTTAAGAAAAAGAACTAGAGATTTACTTTTTCAATACAATTAAGGAGGGGCAATTAGATAGGACCGAAGTTAACATATATACTTTATTTGATGCCCACCCCAGACCCCAGCTGGATCCCTGACATCACCTGATTCTCCAAGCATCGAATATCACTAGGTGCAGCACTGGAGGCCCTAAGCACATTTGAATGTGGACCTGGAGACCAACAGTGCCAAAGCAACATGGTTCATTCCTGGCATTGCAGGTCCCAAGCATGACTGCAACCTTGAGACCTCTCACTGGGTCTATCTTCTAGGCCAAGAATCAAGAGAAAGGACCTCCAGGTCTCCTGAGTTGGCTTGGAATAAAACCCTCCCCGGATAATTTTATTTCTAGGGTCTCTTACAGCATGTTCAGTCCCTGATATATCAAATGGTCTTCCAAGCCTAGTCGTAATGATCTCTGGGTGCAGAGTCTAGAAAAAGCCCTCAGTACCTCCATGCATGGCACAAAAATAAGTAAAATAATTTTTTAAAAAATTGGTGTAGGTAAAAAAAAAACCTTTGCATTCAATGGAGCTGGAATCACATCCAAATAATACCATTTAATAGAAGTATTATCTTAAGATCTATAAGCCCCCAAGTGTTTATCACCAAAATAGACCTAATAATCCTTGAGAGTTTATCCTTGGGGTTAAGTAAGATTTTGCATTACAGTGTTCCACATTTATTTGACATTAAAGGAATGTAAAGTGTTGCTTTTGTCTCTACTCTCTAGTTCCTTTGACATTCTTGCACTCTGTACCTGACCTTAAATTATCCCTTTTTCTATAACAAGAGTTTTATTTTCTTTGCAGTGGGTATAAAGAGACATCAGCATTTTAAAACTTTCACATTGTATCATAAACTAATGAAATGGAATGAAGTACAAAAAGATCAAGAAGGAAAAATGCAATGGGAAGAATAGGGGATGTAAAGTAGATAGAAATAGATGATAGAGGGATGGGAAGATAGTAATGTTAATAAATTAGAAAAACCTCATAGATATTGTGCGCATATCTCTTAATAACATAGGCTTGTGATAAAGGTGGTCTTAGAGTGTTACAAATATCCTATTCCCTACCTAGATTTGAATTCAGAAAAAGCTGAAAATTTTTTTATTTATCCTATGTCTTACATACAAGTGGAGATTTTAAAAGTAAAACACTGCATCCATATAAGTTTAAAATGAAAACTATATAAATTCCTAAACATATGGATAAGATGCAAAGTCAGTAGGATGAAAACATTTCCTCGTAATACCTGTTATCTCAACTTATTTTCTTCAGATAAACATGTTATCATTACTATTTCAAATATTTGTTCTGAAATCTACTTCAGCCTTTTCAACTTTAAACCTAACCACTCCCCTCCCCTTTTCTGTTAATGTTGTAAGGAGGGTTCACGCACGTGCTTGGCCTTGGGGGCTGCACATTTCACTCTGCTCAGTGGAACTTGCACACTCAGCTGTGGTGGTTGCCAGAGGTCACACACCTGACTTATGCTTTTTCACACATGCTCGCCCTGGATTGCACTCACTGAACCGTAGAGCTCACGCGCAGTCTAATCGTGATGCTCACCAGGGGGCGCTCTGGTGCTGACACGTTAGGTATTTCTTCTCTTCGGTGTTGTTTTCCTGGCTTTGAGGCTTGCACATCTTTAGTTATGGTGCTGGCACACACCTGGTTTTTGTGTACCAGATTTACCCACACTGTATTGTGTCACTGAGAGTCCCAGACAGGCCAAGGAGATACTGTGCTTAACTAACACACGGGTGGTACCTGATGTCCAAGTCTCATCCTTATGCTTGTGAGACAAGTATGTTTGTCAGAGAATCAGTACCCCAGCCCTATTTTAGTATTTTTTCATAGTCTTCATATCCCCACTTTTTTTCCATAAGGAAAAAGTCCTTCAACTATACTTAAAACTGTTTTTCTACAACTATTTAGAGTTTAAAAGTCATGATTCTAAATTTTCTTATAAATGGATGATGGACGTGGAGAGTATCATACCTAGTGAAATGAGTCAGAAGGAGAAGGACAGATATAGAATGACTATTATTTTGTGGTATATAAATATATATACTATATATTATGTATATACATATATATAGTAGAAGACTAATACTCATGGCCAGGGAAATTAGGAGTTAGGAGGATTGGTCAATGGTTGAATCTAACCACAAGAGTGTGTGGGGCTGAGGGTAGGTAAGATAGACATGAGACCAGCATGACAATAATAGTTGGGAATGGTCACGCTGGACAAGAATTGGGTGTTAAAAGTAGGTAAAGGGATATTCTTGATAACTTTTCAGTATCGATATTGAAAACCACAGAGCCCAAAAGGAGAGAGGCAGAGAGAGAGGAACCTGGGGACACCAGTGCTGGGAAGTATACACTGGTGGAGGGATGGGTGTGGGAATACTATATGAGTGAAATTCAATCATGAACAGTTTTGTAGGGTTTATCTCACAGTGATTCAATGACAAAGTTAAAATAAATAAAAAGTCATGATTCTATCCCTATTGTTCCCACATTTTTCTCACAAGTAAAATATTACTACTTTTATAATACATTATCAGTAGTTTTGAAACATTCATGTTTTTAATTAAAATTTTTTCAGATATTTGATTTTTTCAATTTTTTTCTCAACTTTATTCCACTTACAATGTCCAGACTATGCTGAAAGGCTATGAATCTGATTATTTACAGTAAATAATAATAATCTGTAAATAATATTATTAATAATATTTTAGTTTAATAATATTATATAGTAATAAATAATATTATTAATATTATTAAATAAAAATAGTAATAATCTGTAAATAATCTGATTATTTACATCACTTGATTAATTACAGAGTATCTGTAATGAAGTACAGAATCTTCAGACTATCTGCTATCAGTCTGAATTCATGTAAAGAAATGTATAAGTTGAAATTATTTGATGAAAACATTCCTAAAACGTATTTGTTGTCTCTTAGCCTTAACTCTTGGTATTGAAATTATATGACGGTATGATTCTTATTACTCTGTCAGTATTTTTCTTCTTTTTTTCTCTTTTTCTCTCTCTCTCTCTCCCCTCCTCCTTTCATCCTTCTTTCTTTGTAATGTTCTATATTTCCTTAATAATCATAGGGATATATTTAAATAGATGTTTTCCACCTGCCAGTCATATTCTGAAGCATGGTTGTATTTCTACAGTTTTATATCTCTATATTTAACCTCTAGAGTATTGTGTTTGTATTTTGGGTCACACCCAGCTATGCTCATGGCTTAATCCTATCTCTATGCTTAGGAGAGTACTTTGGGGAACACGTGTGGTCCCCTGGCAATGAACCAGCGTTAGGCCACATGAAAGCCAAGTTCCTTAACCTCTGAACTATCACTCTGGTCCCTCCTTTTGTTTTTAATTATTAAATAATAGTATACTCTTCTCTGCTTTCTGTTCTTCATTCTGATTTTTTTTAATCAAAGGGTGAAATTTTTTTATTATCTGATTTTTTATTACCTGTTATTACCCATTCTTATTCTTTATTTGTAGTCTCCATCTTTTTGTTCTTTCTTGTACACTTCTTTACTTTGTGTTATACTTTATACAAATTATTTTTTTATTCTGTAAATTCATATCTAATTTTTAAAAAGGCTTTCTATTATTAACTGGTTATTCCTTTTAATGACATGACTTTCTAGTTTCATGCATGAAATGAGAATTGTGCAGTATGCCACTTAATGCAGAGATGCTCGGCCTATTTGGAAAGGTACCTGCCCAAAGATCAGAGCCTCTGCTAAGTGGAACATGCAGAGCTGTTCATCTGGCAGAGATGCTTTGCTACCCTCAGCCATTCTGCAAATGTGCTTTCCATACAGCTATAGTTAAGAAGAGAAAAAAAAACACAAAAATAAAACAAAGTACAAAATGTTTAGCAAATTATATTTTTAACAGCTAACCTTTAAGCAAGAAAAAACTACTTTTCACTAAATTCTATAGAAGCAGTTTGAACTTCCCTAAGATTCAGACTCCCTGGAAGCATTTGTGCGGTGAGTTTGCAATTCTCCCTGAGCTCTCTAGAGGAATTTTTACATTAAGGAAGGAAAAGAAATGCAGTTTGAATACTTTATTTTGGCTCATATTAATGCTATAGTTAAACGAATCTGTTTAGCCAATGCTTTATGTTCCTAAAATAGCTTTTGGGGGATGTAAAATAATGACACTATGTCTTAATATTGTGGTCTTTACTTTGAAAGTGTAAGATAATTAACACTTATCAAAAGTGTTTTCTTCTCATGGCACAAGGGTTATTTAACAAAATACAGTGTTTGGGGGTGGTATAAAATATTGTGTGTTAAGGCTATAGAACAAGAACAGAAAAACAGAAAAGATAGAGAGTAGCAGTATAAGCAAAGAAAAGTGAGGTTTAATAAGAAGTGAGCATTCAGCTAAATCATAAGTGTCAGTTGGGAGTTATATGGTTAGAAAAAATGGGGAAATAATTTTAGGCTACAGAAACAGCAGGCGCAAAGGAAAAATACAGCATAGCATGTTATTTAACTCTAACATTGTGGAATAGCTTCACTCTGAAGATGAATAATGAGCACTTCCATCAAAGTTGCTTAATACACAAATTCCATTTTCAATAGCTTCAATACCAGAGGTGTCCCTTCCCATTTACTTTTACTTGACTTGTCATTTGGCATCTGTAATGACAAACGAAATGAATGAAGATTTGAAGCAGAAGAGAGAGATGATGAATTATGAGGCAAAGGAGAGTTGGGCAGGGGAAGCAGAGCTGTGGGAACACAGTGAGATGCCCTACATGTTGCTGTACCCACAGAATCCTGCAAAAACCTCACTGGATCCAGTCAGCACCCTCAGGAGAGGAACAACACTGAGCAACTCCAGGCAGCTGAGGAAGTACAATAGGGGCCAGGAGCATGCCAGGAAGTGCAGGCGTTGCCTCCTGAGCTAAGGGAGAAGGCAGCTGGGATAGAGAAGGATCACTAAGTCAATGATGTTTGGAGGGATTGTTTGGGATGGAGATGTGTGCTGAAAGTAGATAAAGGAACAAACGTGATTGCCTCTCAGTATCTATACTGCAAACCTTAATGCCAAAGAGTAGGAAGAGTGTATGGGAGAAATTGTCTGCCATAGAGTCAGGGGGAGGGGTGGCATGGGGATGGGGGGTATGAATACTGGGGACATTGGTCAGTGGAAAATGTGCACTGGTGGAGGGATGGGTGTTTTATCACTGTATGACTGAAACTCAAACATGAAAGCTTTGTAATGTATCTCACGGAGATTCAGTTCTTTAAAAAAATTTTAAAAATTTTTTTAAAGAAGTTCAGGCATTTGGATGACAACGGCCAGGGCACAGCTGAAGGCTGCAGCTTCTAGTATACTGTGAAATATGATGGAGGTGCACAGGACACTCATGTCTCCCAGATCCACAGTTCAAGCTTTACATTTGTAGAACAGAAGTCAGTGAGTGACTGAAAAGTGCAGACTTGGGTCTGTCGTTGCCTTGGGCAGGCTGCCTTAGGAACACCATTTCTGAAATGAGCCAGTAGGACAGTGGGGTCACAGCTGACCCACCGTTCTTCAGAAAGACTCAGCATTGCTCAGTTCACTATCTGCTCCTAGCAAGCGGTCACAAGTACTCCGCATTTTCAACGAGCATAGTGCAGACATTAAAATCCAGAGGCAAGCATGGTGATGAGATGCCAGCTGGCTCTTATGTCCATGTCACTGCACACATCATCTATCCTTACACAGACATGTATGAAGATAGAAGAAGCTCAAGGAGCAGGTGCTGGTGATATAAAGCCTCCAACTGTCACCAAGCCTTCCCTATGTAAGTGTTCAGGCACCACAGTGCATTTGAAATGAGAAACATAGTCCCCCAAGTTACTCATGTCCATGATCCGAGGTTACTGCTGAGATTGGCTAGAATAACCTCATATCTGCTATAAGACACCAGCATCTCTGGGTTAGAATTTAGGCCTTCTACACCAACTTAGCATTATAGCCTCTATAGGGCCCATGTGATCGAAAATTCCCAGTGGGCATCTAGGTGCATATAAACTCAGTTATAGGCACTGAGTCAATTTTATGAGCCCCTGACCACTGTTCAGGCAAACGCATATTCTTCACCCTTAGTTCTCACACAACACTGGGTGGAGTGGAAAAATATAGAGGAATCCACTCTCATCAAGGACTCTAGCCCAGAAATCACTTCAAGCACACCTGAACATTTTAAATTTGCTGATGAAGATTCTGAAGCACTATTCGATTGATATTTGATGAAATAAAGAAATCAATAAAAGACTATCAACAAGCTGAGAGAATGCATGAGAGCCTGAAACATCTTCAAACTGAAATCAATGGGCTAAAAAGTACAATAGCTGAACTAAAAATAAGTAAATAAAACACAGTAGCAGAAATAAAGTGGTGATAGCTAAAAGTCAGATCAGTAACCTTGAGGACAAGGTAGATGAAATCATAAAAAAAATGCAAAGGGAGTTAAAAGAATTTTAGGACCAGATGGTACAAAGATTAAAGGATTTGCCTCACATGTTGTGGGCACAGATTCCATCCCAGACACCACACAGGGTCCCCTCAAGACCTCCAATTCTTGAGCACAGAGCCAGGAGTAATCCCTGAGTAACGCCAGGTATGAACTACTCCTCCCCTCCTCCAAAATGAAAATATTCTAAAAAAGGAGAAGATAAGATATATGGGGAAAAACTGAAAGCAACAATTACATCACATTCACTTCAGAAAAGGGAAGAAATAACAGGAAATAAATGCTTATGGAATAAATAATAGTTGAAAATTTCTCCGATTTGAGAGAGAAACACATAATCCCAACTAGAAAAGAGAGAGTTACAAACAAAATAATGTTAAATATAAGATTGTAATCAAAATGACAAGAGTTAAAGTGAGAGAGAAACTCCTAAAAGCCAAAGTGAAAAAGCAAAGTCTACGTATAAAGGAAATTCCATAAAACTCACACTGGATTTCTCAAATGAAACTCTATAAGGCAGAAGGTAATGACATGATACATCAAAGTTTTGAATAAGCCTCTAAACAAGAATCTTCTGTCCTCTCAGCTTATTACTCATATTTGAAGGAATGATAAAAAAATGTTAACACACACATTGGTTAAAGGGATTCATTGTCACTAAATTAGCTTTGTAAGAATGCTAAATGAAATCCCACTATTAGTCAGCAGTTATATTAAAATTTAAATTAGGAAAGGATGGAGAATAGTATAAAAAGGGAGTCACAGAATGAACTCATTTAAATTTAATGAACTACTTTAAATTTAAATGGGGAAATAAACTTAGAATTTCAGATATAAACTGTGTGATAACCTCAAAACAAAAGAGAAATGAGGTAAGAATAAACAAGAACAAACAAATGAAAGATGAATACTACACAAAATGCTAGTGTCAAAGTGCAATCACTGTCACTGTCATCCCTTTGCTCACCGATTTGTTTGAGCGGGCACTAGTACTGTCTCTCATTGAGAGACTTATTGTTACTGTTTTTGGCATATCCAATACGCACGGGTAGCTTGCCAGGCTCTGTCGCGCGGGCTGCATACTCTCGGTAGCTTGCTGGGCTCTCTGAGAGGGGCGGAGGAATCAAACTTAGTTCGGCTGCAAGAGAGGCGAAAGTCCAACCACTGTGCTATCACTCCAGCCCATCAAAGTGCAATCACAAAACATAATTATAAAGGAAAGTGAAAGAAAAGAAGACTGCAAAACATTGAGAATTCTCATAGAAAGATATCAATAAATGCCTATATGTTAATAATTTATCTCTTGATGCACTGAATTTCCCAATCCAGAGGCATAGAGTGGCTGAAGTAGGGAACAAAGCTCAGCTTTGCATTGCTTAAAAGAATCATAGTTGAATTTTCAAGGTAAACATAGACTCAGAGAATATTTCTGAAAACAACCATGCATGGACAGTCATATCTGTATTAAATAAAATAGAGTTCAAACTAAAGGAAGTAAAAGGATGGATATCATTTAGTGATGAATGGATCAATACAAGAGGACTTAATTCTTATTGACATATAAGCCCAAAATGTAGAATAGCAAAGTTTTTAAAGCAACTACATAGACATGAGGAGAGCTATTTATTACTTGAAACTGTCAGAGTAGGGCTTTAGAATCCCTTGTCCTGGGTTCATTCTGAGACTATTAAAATATACATGTTCCAAATACCAGGTCCTAATTTGATTTATGTGGCATATTTTCATCCATGAGATGTCTAAATAACATAAAATTTTCATCTTCTCACTTATCCTGTCATAACTTTTGGATATATTGAACTACAGCATTTTAGGGGTTTTTAAAGTTCAACTAAATTATAACTTAGACAATCTACACATATTTAAAATGTAATTTGGTTAATTTATGTCTATGTACACACTTATGAAATTATTGCCATGATCCAGAGAAAATGTTTGAACTCAGTCTTCTGTCAACTTTTGTACCCCATCTCTAACCTTCTCACTATGGTTACTGTAGTTATCATCAATTGCTTGCTATAGAAGCAATTTATTTATATATTATATTATATTATATATTATATAATATTATATATAAGCAATTTATTTATATATTTCATTTTCTAGAATATTACATAAATTAAGTCATACACTATGTAATATTTTTCTACTTATTGTTTCCCACTCAAAATAATTAGTTGAAATTCAGTTGTGTCATAGAATAGATTATTAGTCAATTTCTTCTTACTGATTAATATGAATCCCACTCATTAATTCACCTATTGATGGATATTTTTTATGTTGTTTTTAGTTTCTGGTCTTTCCAGATAAAGCTGCCAGAAACACTTATAAAACGTTTCATATGAACACTTGCTTTTACTTATCTTAGGTAAATAGGAATGAAATGGTTAAAAGATATGGATAAAACTTAACCATGTTAGGTAAAATAAGTCAGAAGAGAATAACAATTACCGGATGATTTTTCTCAGATGTGAAATGCAAAGAAATTAGCAGATAAAAAGAATTCTAACAACAGAAGTAAATTTACCAGAGTAGGAGAAAGGTAGGTACAAAAGAGGTTGTCCAATAAACTGTGATGAAGGATTACCTGTTGGTAAGTGCTTTGGTGGTAAGCATGGCATCGCAACATACATTTGAATAAATGCCAACCTGTAACCTTCAAACATGCACAGAGAGATAGTTCAACAAGCTGAGCAAATATTTGCATGCAGGAGGCCCAAGTTCAAGCCCCAGCATATCATGGTCCACAAGCACTGCTAGGAGCAACCTGTGAGAACAGATCAAGGTGTCACCCCTGAGCATGGTTGGGTGGTGGCCCCAAACTCAATT
Source organism: Sorex araneus (assembly GCF_027595985.1). Classification (NCBI taxonomy): domain Eukaryota; kingdom Metazoa; phylum Chordata; class Mammalia; order Eulipotyphla; family Soricidae; genus Sorex; species Sorex araneus. The sequence goes on from NC_073305.1 coordinate 83,650,050, forward strand.
TTTTTCTTTTTGCTTTTTGGGTCATACCCAGGGGTGTACATGGGGTTACTCCTGTCTCTGCACTCAGGAATTACTTGTGGCGGTGCCCAGGGACCATATGGGATGCTGGGAATCAAAGCCGGGTCAGCCACATGCAAGGCAAACGCCCTACCCACTGTGCTATCACTCCCGCCCCCCAAAACTCTCTTTTTTAAAAAGCAACAAAAACATAGTATTGTGAATTATTACTTTATATTTTTTTGTAATTTTTAAATTAGTGAATCACCGTGAGGTACCATTATAGACTTACAAACTTCCGTGCTTGCATTTCAGTCATACAATGGTCAAGTATCCATCCCTCCACCAGTGCTCATTTTCTACCACCAATGCTCCTAGCATCCCTCCCACCATCCCCATCCTGTTACCCCATCCCCCACCCTGCCTCTGTGGCAGGGCATTCCCTTTTGCTCTCTCTCTCTCCTTTAGTTGTGGTTTGCAACAGAGGTATTGAGTGGCCATCATGTTCCATGTTGGGGATGGACTGAGCTACCAGAGCAAGCCCATATAGACTGTACAGACAGAAACACTTTTCCCCTTTCAAGCTGCCTTCAGAAAATAATTTCAGTATATTGAAAGAGGCAGTTTTTCCTTCTCTCACAGAGGCCTGGCTGGTCTTGGACATGCAGATCTCAGTGTTAGGCAGGCCTGACCTCTGATATTGTAAATTGTAGGCTCTGGCCCAGCCTAGTCTTCGGGATGTAGATTTCAGGTTGGGGGGAGGGGCGCCCAGTTTTGTCTTTGGCATGTAAATCCAAGTGCTTTTAGCCCAAGGAAGTTTCAGTTTTGGTTTTGTATCTTCTTTCCAGGGGCCTAGATTACTGGCCTGCAGATACAAGGAAATAATGCTGCCTCATGTTCTTCCTGTAACATCTTTTGATGCCTTTGGTGACTTCACTGTATTGTGCCCTTTAGAGCTACCATGTTCAATAGAAGGAGATGCACGAGGCCCTCTGCCTTTGCCAAGAGCCAGAGTGAGCCTGGTCCTCCATGAGACATATTTCTTCCAGGTTCCTTATCTCAGCGCCTCTGATCGCACGAATATTCGCGCAACAGTTCCATCTATAGTGTGCTTTCAGGGTGTGTCTCCCATTCTGAGTGGATCCTCCTAGCACCATTTACTTGGTGATCCCTTCCCTAACTGAACTGCCTTTTCCCTCAGTATGTGAGGCCAGCTTCTAAGCTGTGAAGTAATCCTCCCTGTACTTACCTTTAATAATCTTGGGTATTAGTCTCCCATTCTGTTACTTTATATTCCACAAATGAGTGCAATTTTTCTATGTGGGTCCCTCTCTTTCTGACTCATTTCACTTAACATGATATTTTCCATGTTGACCCATCTATATGTGAATTTCATGACTTCATCTTTTCTAACAGCTGCATAGTATTTCACTGTGTAGATGTACCAAAGTTTCTTTAGCCAGTCATCTGTTCTCAGTCACTCAGATTTTTTTCCAGATCCTGGCTATTGTAAACAGTGCGGCAATGAACATACAGGTGCAGTTGTCATTTCTACTATACTTTTTTGCATCTCCGGGATATATTCCAAGAAGTGGTATTGCTGGGTCAAATGGGAGCTCAATTTCTAATCTTTTGAGAATCGTCCATATTGTTTTTCAAAATGGATGAATCAGTCTGGGTTCCCACCAGCAATGAAGGAGAGTCCCTTTCTCCCCACATCCACACCAACACGGATTGCTTTTTGTTCTTTTGGATGTGTGCCAGTCTCTGTGGTGTGAGGTGATTTCTCATTGTTGTTTTGATCTGCATTTTCCTGATGATTAGTGATGAAGAGCATTTTTTCATGTGCTTTTTGGCCATTTGGATATCTTCTTTGAGAAAGTTTCTGTTCATTTCATCTCACCATTTTCTGATGGGGTTCAATGTTTTCTATTTGTAGATTTCAACCAGTGCCTTGTAAATCCTTGATATCAACTCCTTATTGGATAGGTATTGGGTGAATATCCTTTCCCATTCTGTTGATTGTCTTTGAATTCTGTTTACTGTGTCTTTTGCGGTGCAGAAACTTCTCAGTTTGAGGTAGTCCCAACTGTTTATCTCTGTTTCGACTTGGTTGGCCAGTGGAGTGTCCTCTATAAAGATACCTTTAGTTTTGATGTCATAGAGGGTTTTGCCAACCATGTTTTCGATGCAACTGATAGACTCTGGTCTGATGTTGAGGTCTTTAATCCATTTTGATCTGACCTTTGTGCATTGTGTTAGGTAGAGATCTGAGCCCATTTTTTTTAAATATAAAAAATTGAATATTGGAATCATGATGTGTGTATCATTATTGTCTATACTACTTTACTCTATGAAATAAAACGATTGAGTGAGCTTGCTCGATGAAACCAAGGAGAGCCCACAAGATGTGAGTATATCTGAGATTACTAGTTCTTATGATTTTTTAAGAGAAACAAACAGCATGATTTAGCTTATCTATTCCAGTTTTAATTCATTGGAAATCCCAGGAAAACATTCAACACTTACTCACACTCATTCCCTTTTTTCTTACTCTCTTATCTTTCTATACATCTTTTTCATATCCACTGAGTAATTATCTTTTTTGAAAATTAGTATTGTTCAGGGCTGGAGCAATAGTACAGTGGGTAGGACATTTGCCTTGCATGCAGCTGAACCGGGTTCGATTCCCAGCATCCCATATGGTCCCCTGAGCACCACCAGGAGTAATTCCTGAGTGCAGAGCCAGGAGTAACCCCTGAGTATCGCCCGGTGTGACCCAAAAAGCAAAAAAATGAAATAAAAATAAAATAAAATTAGTATTGTTTATCTATTTTCTATGTCCCCATGTTTTGGATAGTTGTTTCGATTTTGAAACAACTTTGTCATATTTCATAGTCAGATGGGCCTTCTGGGGGGTTCATCCACTTTCACGTGCAGTTTACCACAAACTGAACACTGTTCTGGGCGAGGAATCGGTGGAAGTGCCTCTAGGATAAGACATAGCACGTGGGCAGTGCCAGGGATCAAATTAGGAGCCTTTAGTCTATGAAGAAGATGCTCTACTACTGAGCTGTCCCCAGGGACTAATTTTCAAAAGTCTTTCTTTTTTTATTGAGGTAGGATTGCCTTACAGGACAAAATATTTATTTTAATGGGTATAATGTTCCAACACCACACACTGTCATAGTGCTAATATTCCCCTACTATAGTCCATCACTGTATCACTGTATAACTTTCATTCATTGTTCATTGATTTACTTGAGCAGGCACCAGTAACGTCTCTATTACACTCAGCCCTGAAATTTTAGCAGTCTATCCTTACTCGTCTTTCCCAACAATTGAAGGCTCTTTCAGAGTCGGAGGAATGAGACTTATCGTTACTGTTTTTGGCATATCAAATACACCACGGGTAGCTTGCCATACTCTGCTGTACGGGCAAGATACTCTTGGTAGCTTGTGGGCTCTCTGAGAAGGATGTATGTATCTTTTACTGTATTTGGTATATGAATACGCCACGGGGAGCTTGCCATGCTCTTCCATACAGGCAATAGACTTTTGGTAGCTTGTCAAGTTCTCCAAGAGGGAGAACTAGGCTATAAGATGTTCCAGGAGCTTGGTTTTATTGTCTCCGGATGTTGGCTGTGATGGGATTACGCAGCTCTGGGGGTAGTTTCTGGGTGTGACTGCCCAGTTACTGGAAAATGGGGGATCTGGGTAGAAGAGGCCTAGTCTCGATTTGAGCAGCTTTGGAGATCTTGGCCCCAGGTTCCACACACCTGGGTTCCTCTGCCAATACTTTCATGTGTGAGGCTCGTCTGAATGTGTGGAGAGTGGCCTTGAGCATGGCTATGGCTGGGTTCCAGAGGTCTTCAATTGCCGAGGATCTGTTTGGGGTGGGGAGGGAAATGCAACCCATCCCCTCCAAGGGTCCCTGGTGAAGACAACCAGACACGGGGCAAGAGACTCTGCGTCACTCTCTTCCAGGAGCTTGGTTTTATAGTCTCTAGATGTTTCTGGGTGTGACTGCCTAGCTACTGGAAAATGGGGGCTCTGGGTAGAAGAGACCAAGTCCCAATAACCATAGTCCATATAACCTATAAAATCACATCCTATAACCTGAATAAACTAAACTCTGTGAGTTTGTTTTCATTGCCATTATTTATTTCCTTGTTTTTTTTTAAAAAAAAAATACCTATGAGTATGATCATCTGGTATATATCTTTCACTTTTCTATATTTTGTTTAGATTGATCCCCTCCAATTCCAGCATGCTGTAGGAAAAGGTAAGATTTCATCTTTTGAGTAGTAGTCCTTTATAAATATGTATGTATATATATGCATGGGCATACACACACACACACATACACACACACACATACACACACACACATATGGCATACAGGTAGATAAGTAAAGGGCCCCATAGCAATGGAATTCATTAGGAATTCAGGTGCCAGGACTCACTGTGTGGACAAAGAAATTAAGCCTGATAAGACCTTTACCTGGAGCCAGTTCAGACCAGAGAAGGCTGGACACCCATCCAGAGAAGATGCAGCAAGAACAAAGGTCAAGAAAAAGAATTTCAAAGAAGATCATCAACCAATTCCAACTCTCCCCACTTTGGTAACCACCCTACCAAACAAATCTTACATAGCTTGGGCAAAACTCTCTAAAAGCAAACTTGAACAAAGGAAGTGAGTACATATGCTGTATGAGCCCATGTACTGCTTGTGTCCATGTGTCATGGCGAAGCACATGTGATGCCTGAGCACATGTTGCCCACATTTCCCTTCTGGAGATGTGTCTTTTCATGCTTTCATATCAAATACTGAGATGTGTACTGGTGCTTTTTACGTCTTTGGAGAAGCATGTGTTCTCTCTCTCTTTCTCTCCTTTCCCTTCCTCAAAATAAACCTCCAAATAATATATTTTGAAGTCATTGCTCATCTCCTCCTGAAATTCTTTCCTGCGAGAAGGTAAGGACCTAAAAGGTCTAGTAAGGCTAGAACTGACTTTTCTTCAAAGAGCAATTCCTTGCTCCAGCCTGAGGCCATGGATTCCAGAGAAATTGGGTGGTGGGATTAACTCCAAGTCACACAGAACAAATAGATGTCAGGTGTGGCTTGATGGCTACCTAGTGGGGCTGGCAGGACTTAGGTCCATGGCATGTAGGGGCTCATCACAGACTTAGCAGTCCTAGCTGTTCCAGTGAGTCCCAGGTGGCAGAGGTGGATTAGGAGAAAGTGATTGTCTCTCAGTTCTCCACTCACGTAAGTCACCTAGGGACCCATCAACATCACATATCAGTGTGTATATATATATAATATGTGTGTGTTTGTGTGTGTGCTCGCGCACATGCTACATTTTTAGCAGCCTTATCTACTGATCTGCCATTGAGCATTTGGGTCATTTCTAGATCTTGGCTATTGTAAACAGTGCCGCAAGGAACATAGATGAGCATTATCTATTTAACATGGTGGGATTCTTTTGTGATGATTGTCATTTTATACATAAAAAAACCTATAATTTCATAGTGGAAAAAGTATAGAAATCAAGGGCTTGAATTATAGTTTTAAAAGAATTGGACATTAACAAGATAAATTTAAATCTAAGTCCAAAGTTTTAATATATTTTTATATAGATTATGGGTAATTCCCATCTCACTCAGACTTTCTTTACATTTTGCATTTCCTTCTTACATCTTAAATTCACCCTCAACCTTTCTTGTGTCATTCAAAAAGAAAAACATATAATCCTGAGGAATCGCATGCTTCATGTATCTGGGACACTTACTGGTGGGAATATACCTGCCTTAGCATGTCAACAATGAGCAAATGGTATATACCAACTGCCTCTGAGAGCATTAGTTTATAGTTGTGCTTAGCAGATCTAAAAAGCTTGTAAAATAGTGTCCTGTTGGACAAGAAGAAAAGCAGCTCAGGATAAAGACAAGATTTAACAAAAGAAAACAAAAACAAAAATGGGTTTATTTAAGTTCCCCCAAATGAATTGCTAAATTACTTGGGGTTTTTTCCTCCCAGACTGGAATTTTCTAATTACTAAATATCTATTTTTATTGTTCCCCAAAGAAATTGCACAAATCTTTAAAAGTAATTTAAAGACAGATTAAAACTGAGAAAGCACATTTTCATTTTAACCTCTGAAACTAAGCCAAAGAATTGTTTCCTTGAGGGGATTAATGCAACTGCATTGCTTCTGTGCAATGAATACCTTATTTCCCTCTATGAATTTTAACAATTATACTCAGATTTGAAAACAAGAGTCAGTTGTCTTTACTGATATTTTGGAGATAGAAAAATACACATTTTCACTAAATTCAAGTTTTCTTTTTGTTTGCTTGTTTTTAAGTTGAACAAAATAGACAAAATAGTTTTTATTGCAAAAAATTTACAGAGATCTGTAGAGAGAGAAAAAAGATAAATGATCAAAAGAGAAGGGCTTCTCCAGAGTGGAAAATGCCGAGAATGACTTTTGGAAAAAGTTTATATATAAATTCACCAAACTGTCAGGTCCTGGAGTTCTCTGCATACATAAAAGTTAATTTGGACATTGTCACAGACTTGGGAAAGAGTTGTGCTTTTGATAATCCTTCCATATTCTCATCAAGACCTTTAGATTCATCCTGTAGTTTTTCTTTTCTTCTTTTTGTTTTTGTATTAGTGGAGGCTGGGTTGGTCATATCTGGCTAAGCTCAGCATTGAATCCTGGCTCTATGATCAGTAGCGTGGGGATCACTTCTGGCGGGCTCAGGGGACCTTATGGTGCAAAGCAAGTGACTTACCCACTTGTACAACCCCTCCCACTTCCTTCTCCTTCTCTGACGGGTTCACCAGTCTCACCTGTTCCAGTTTCTGTAACAGGGAGGTGCTTTAGCAAACTTCAATTTCTGCAAAGAGCTCAGGTTTTACATCTCAAATGGATGTGTTCTTCTAGCCTGTGGGCTACATTCAAGGCTAGGCAAGTAGTGTGTGTGTGGAGGGGGTGGGGAGGGAAGGGGGTAGTTATTTAAAGAAGTCATCGAGAACTACACTATTTTATTTTACTTTTTGATTTGGGGGACACACGTGGTTGTGTTCATGGCTTACTCCTGAACACCACCAAGAATCTGAGGTCAGGAATCCCACACGGAGAAACTGAGGGAGTATATGGGTGCCAGCGATTAAATCTGGTTCAGCAAAGGTCTTACGCGATGTACTCTTGCTCATCTCTGTTTCAGATGTTTTCCAAAATAAAAAGAGGTTATAAACTTTAAGGTAAAAATTGTGGAAGAGACAGTTGTGCTGAGCCAATGCAGAAGTTAGAAATGTATCAGGAATTTAAGTTTCAATAAATGGTGGTATTAGTATAACTAATATTAAGCAAGTGAATGCAAGAATTAGTATCTAAAGAAAAAATATGCTGGAAATAATTGAATTTTTAGAGAAACAACTTGCTGATGTAAAGTTGAAGAAAGCCGGGGAAGATTTTATTTTTACTTTATGGGTCATCTCCACCAATGCGTACTTCATAACATATATAATTTTTAAAACATGTTATAATTTATAAATATAGAAGTATACACTCTTACATATATAAATATACATAATAATATATAATGACTACATATGTTCATAAGATTTAATTTATATATGATACATAATTTTAGTATTAATAATGTATAGGTAAAAGTATTGGTTACATAATAAATATTTAATGCTTACAGTATGTACTCTAAGTTATTAAAATGCATGTTTTATAACTAAAAGTAGGGGGGTTGAAAACATTTTTGAAAGAAATTTATAATTTGTTATCATTATTTTTTTGTCTACCTATTTTATATATACAGGCTAGCATAAAAATTTCTTGGGCTAAAAGGGTCACAAGGATTGAAGAAATAATACAGGCATTTGCCTTGTAACCAGTTAACATGACTAACTGGCACTGAATATGGTCCTCTGAGCCCTGCCAAGAGTAATCCCTGTGAATAGAGCCAGAAAATAGCTGGGCACTGTTGGATATGGCCCCAATCTCCCCGCCATAGGGGAGTCATGGGGAAAAAGGTTTAATAAGTCCTAGTATATGCTATGCAAATGGGTGTAAAACATAAGTGAATATATGTCTATATCATTACAAGTGCATATATGATGATAGTTAATATTCAATAAGTACATAAGCTATGAACATGTATTTTTAAGGAATTTATGGCATAAGGGCTAGGAGGTAGTACAGTTAGGAAGTATGCCTAGCATGTATCTGCCTCAGGTTTGATTCCCGGCACTATATGGTCCCCTGAGCATCACCAATAAAGCCCTCAAGATCCCCAGCACTGCCTGGGTAGACCAGGTATGGCTGGCACTATAGGGCCAAAGCTGCACAGTCCTCAGGCCCTGTGCTGAAACCCAAGTCTGCCTGGCAGAGAATCATCACCGGGACCCCTAGAACTCCCGAGCACCATCTGAGAGGTCCTCCCACTCCACATAGAAAAATGCTGGAAAAAGCATGAGAGTTAATGGGATCAGAAAAGCTGTTTGGAGGTATAACACATTTGGCTTTTATTCGAACAAGTTACCTATTTACACTTACTTACTCCTTGAAAACTTTGGGGTTGCTGATCATACTATGAGGTCCAATATAAAATTGCTTATAACTATTTAGGAAAAAATTCTAAAGAAGCTCAGGTGTCCAATTGCACTGATGGTATTGAGTGGGGACCATGTGATGCACGGGTTCTAATCAGGGTCTTGCATATACTGGGTTTACCATTTCAATTCTCACCCCAATGACATTAAGAGCTTTTATCTGCTGAAGTTCCAGGTGATCAACAACATCACTGGAGTTTGGAGTCAATCTGATATTGTCAGGGCTGGAGCGATAGCTCAGTGGGTAGGGTGTCTGCCTTGCACAAAGCCGACTCAGGTTCGATTCCCAGCATCTAATATGGTCACCTATGCACTGCCAGGAATAATTCCTGAGTGCAGAGCCAGGAATAACCCCAGAGAATTGCCGGGTATGACCCAAAAAAGCAAAAAAAAAAAAAAAAAAATCTAACATTGTCTGTGGAAGAGTAGTTTCATAAGGCACTTCACTTCCAAGGAATCTCTATAGGAGCGTATAATGAGTGCTTTAGATTAAGTTTCTTTTCCAAGAATCTAGCTTTATGGACTTTGACCCATCTGATCCTTTCTCTCTTTTGTATTAAGGACCATTAACTTATTGAAATGGATGGTCAAGTGTTTATAAAACAACAAATCTAAAACTCAAATGAACCATACAGAAAATATTAATAGATATGCATTGTCTGTAGTACTGTCATCCCATTGTTCATCAGTTTGCTCAAGCGGGCATCAGTAATGTCTCCATTGTTAGACTTGTTATTACTGTTTTTGGCATATCAAATAAGCCATGGGTAGTTTGTCAGGCTCTGCCGTGTGGGTGGGATACTCTCGTTAGCTTGCTGGGCTCATCGCTTCTCAGCCTTTTTTTTTTTTTTTTTTTTTTTTTTTACATCTCCCATCCCAAGCAATCCCTCCAACCATCATTGACTTAGTGATCTCTTCTCTATCCCAGCTGCCTTCTTCCTCAGCTCATGAGGCAGGGCTTCTCAGCCTTTTGGCTAAGATCAAGTGTAGCTTGCCAGGATCTCTGAGAGGGACAGAGGAATCAAACCCTTCAACCCAGGGCAGCTGCATGAAAGGCAAACGCCCTACCTGCTGTGCTATTGCTCCAGTCTATTAATAAATATACTGGTCAATAGATATACTGATGATCAAACTCTAGAATGGGTTAGTAATATGTAGTTCAAAGAATCAATACTTTTTTAAAGGTAAAGGGAAGGTATTGGGATCTTTAAAGACATAAAATTACCAACATTAGAGCTGGAGAGATAATACAGGGGTAAGACATTTGCCTTGTGCATGGGTGATTCTCTTTTGACCACAGCCCTACATTGGGTCCCTGATACACCACCAGGAGTGACCACTGAGGAGAGAGGTAGGAGAAGTGCTGACACAGTTGGGTTTGACCCAAGTCCCCCCACTCCATTTTGTTCAAAGAAAATGACTAGCATTTCAACTCTCATTTAAGAAATGTTGGTTATTATTAGCTTGTTTACCAGAGAACATACTTTGTAATCATTGATCCACTAAATTTAGTGTGAATAATTTAATAAATACAATGAATATAAAAAACATAATTTTAATGAATTTTAGATTTTTCTTTTCAAAATGTCAAATATATACCACAACTTACATTTCTGCCCTGAATACCAGAAAATGGTTGCAAAACTGAATGAATAATATAAAAACTGAGCATAAAAAATTAAGATAGTTTCATGGAGTAGGCAATCTAAAGAATATGTGGAAGAGATTACCAGTTTTAATTGAACATTATCATTTTTTAAATTCTTAAACTTTAAGTTAAACTTAAGTTAATGCTCTAAAGCAAAAATTTAAATAAAATAATATAAACTAGAAAAGGAGAAGCAAATCTATAGTTTCAAATGTTCAACTATCTATGTAAATATCATAAAATAACTAAACTGAAAATGTATTATACCAATAAAGTTGAATACTAGAGGAAAATTAAAAAATTTTCAATTAGGAAATATAGTAGCAAAATTTATTTAGAAATTAATTAATATTTAAACATTTCCTAGAAGAGAATCACCACAAGTTTAATCTTATAAAATATAATCATTTTGTTGAGGAAATATGTGCTGTATATACTGACATACACAGCTAATGAATGATTAGATGTAAACAATAAATAAGACATGCTGTGAAGAAATTCTCCTCCAGTTAACAATGAATAAAATACATTTCCAGGCCCTCGGCCCAGATAAACCCGGAGCCGCTGAGCACGAATCGGACCCTCTGGGCCTAAAGACTTTGATTCCAGAGATGTAACACATTCGGGCATCCAGCGCAGCATCCGATAGCGATGCACTGGGACACCGAACTGGGCTACAACTCTGTGCTGCCGGGGGTGGATTTTTTTTTCTCCCCACCCTGTCTTCCTGCACGGAAAGCGGCGGCCTGGCGGCACCCATGTGGCAGGCGCCATCTTCTGTGACTCCAAACCCACAGGTATTCGGTTTTTACTTTTGGGGCTCCCAGGAACTCATGGGAAGGGGGTGTAACCGGCACGCCCTAGGCCCAGATAAATCCGGAGCTGCTGAGCGCGAATCAGACACTCTGCGCCTAAAGACTTTGAATTCAGAGACTTCTTACAGCAATGCACTGGGACTGTGAGCTGGGCTATGTAATTTCTGGCAGAATTTTCCCTGGACTTTATACAAAAATCCAAAACCGCGCGGACGCTGCTGCGGACTTAACATTTACAATTGTCAGCAATGTGAAACGGTTCCATTTGAACAGGTCTGACTTGGGGGGAAACTCCAAATAATAACAGTAAGTTTTTGTTGAAATATTGAAGGTTTTTTAATGTAACAGCCACCTCTCTGGACTGTGAACTAAGCAAAAGCCCCACGCTTGCCGACACGGCGTGGCGTACACCATACTATGAGGCGCAGGAAGGGGGATGAGGGGGAAAAAGAAAAAAAAAAAAGGGAAAAGGAAAAAGGAAAAAAAAGAGAGAGAGAGAGAGAGAGAGTTATGTACCTGTAGCAGTGGGGCTACATATCTCTTCATTTCCAGCAATGAAAAACTAATTATCAAATGTAGTAGGTCTTTCTCTCTTGGTTGGAAACTCCAACAACTATAGTGAGTTTTGTGTTGAATTATGGAATGTAATCAAGGTAAAGAAAAAATGAAGTGAAATTCATTAGTTATACAGTAGGGGGTAGGGGGTGGGGGCGGGAGGTATACTGGGGTTTCTGGTGGTGGAATATGGGCACTGGTGAAGGGATGGGTGTTTGAATATTGTATAACTGACATATAAACCTGAGAACTTTGTAACTTTCCACATGGTGATTTAATAAAAAGTTTAAAAACAAAAATAAAAAAATAAAATACATTTCCAGGCAACCTTAAATATGTTATATATATGCATGCTTATATATATGTACATATATACACACATATAAATGCACATACCTAACACTGGTAAGGTACATATTCTAACACTGAGCTATATTCCTTTCTCTCCTAATAATATTATTTAATTTTTATACATTGATTTTGAGTTACCATTCTTTCCTATGGGAAATTCATTTGAATAAAGACATGTCAGAGAGTGTTAAAATGATGTATTAATAGCATCCAGTAGAGACATGTACATCAATAAAAATGGATCTGTGAATATATTTATATGTGAGTTTATAATGCAATGCAGATAATCATCTAAAATGTATGGATAAAACTGGACACTTTATAAAGGAAATAGGAAAACTCAATTTTGGGGGGAAACAAGGTTACATCTCAATAAAAATTAAACTGCAGCTTCAATAATGCTTAAACAGAAAAAAAGATTAATAATAAAGTCTTTGGATGCATTTAAACTTTATTTTTCGAAAAATCAGAATGGCAAATCCTTATGAGACAGAACTGACAAATTATTATGGAAAAGTTAAGTACATTTATAAAGCAGAGTCAAGAAACTTAATAAAAAAAAAAGCTCATTGTAAAACTGCAAAATAAAGAAGACAAACCCAAGGAACAAAAGAAAACACCAAAGTCACACATATTTTAATTAAGTAATATACAGGATAATGTAGTATTAAATATGTTTTGATTCATTGTGTTCATTTTTATTTATCTGGGACCCAAACTCAGTGATGCTCAACAACTACTCCCTGTTCTACATTCCAGGTCTTTGTCATGCTCAGGGAACCACGTACATTGATGGAGATTTGAACCAGGATCTTGGCTGCCATAGTCACATGCAAAAAAAGTATCTTACCTCATGTATTATTATGCTGATCCCTCTCATTACTTATTTTCAAAAAATGATTTGACTTGATCAAGTATAGGTAAGGATATGAGGGAAAGGGATTCACATATATGCCTGGAGGATAGATCAAAGCTAAAAATTCATAGATTACATGTCTAAACACATTCAATTCTTGTTTGTCTTCCTGAAGAGCACTTGAATGTGTTAATAGGAAAAACGTGAATATTAATATTTATGGAATCATTTTAATTAGCATTTGCTTTCCAAGACCTTGTCAGTGTTAGAAAATGTTTATTTTTTCTTTAAACATCCTTTGTTACTACTGATAAAAACAAAACCCAAAATACTTAGATAAAATATGAAAATGAATTAGCTCATCTTATGCCATAACTTTTATTTCCTATTCACTGCCTCAAGATTATCTGGTGCACAAATTTGTTTTGTTCTTTTTTATCTCAGGAGACTCACAGAACACTGCCTGTTCTTTTCCTTGTTTCCTAAAGTCATGTCCCTTATTCCCTATTCAGCTTAGTTTAAATGAACCATTTCTATGTCATTGTCCCAGTGTGCTCTGATGACTTTATCGCCAATCATAACTTTTTAAAATTATTTTTATTGAGTCAATGAGATACAGTTGCAAAGCTGTTCATGATCAAATTTCAGTCATACATTGTTCCAACACCCATCCTCCCATGAGTGTACATTTTCAACCACAAATGACTCCAGTTTTCCTCCTGCCACCCCAAAACCCAGCTATACTCTCTCTCTTTCTCTCTCTCTCTTTCTCTCTCTTTTCCCCCCTCTCTCTCTGTGTCCAATCATAACTTCCTGATAGAAAGCATATAATTGAAGGAATCATAATGCATAGCTAAAAAAAAACCTAGAGCTTGGTAGACAGTGATAAACAAAACAATAATTTCAAATCTCAAACAAACTCTGTATATTCCACAAATGCCTCAGACTTATCCTGCTTTTCCCTCTGACTTTCAACATTGTACATTTTAACACCTATTAGCTCCCTTCACCATTTTATGTCTTTAGTTAATGCCCCTACCCTCCTTTAAGTCTGCACGGTAGCACTGTTGTCCCATTGTTCATCAATTTGCTCGAGTGGGCACCAGTAACGTCTCCATTGTGAGACTTGTTACTGTTTTTGGCATATCGAATATGCCACGGGTAGCTTGCCAGGCTCTGCTGTGCATGCGGGATACTCCCGGTAGCTTGCTGGTCTCTCCGAGAAGGATGGAGGAGTCGCACGGGGGTCAGCAGCATGCAAAGCAAATGCCCTACCCACTGTGCTCATTCTAGTCCATCCTTTGAGTCTATTGTAGTAAAATATAATGGGGAAGGAAGACAGCAAACTGAAACTTATCCTTTCCAACACGCCCAATCTATTAACTTCCCTGTAATCACAAAAATTCTTTGCTAGTAACACTCTGAGTCTCCCTCCAATTCAGGGGTCAACAAGATCACCCTCAGGATTGATGCAACTCACAAGAATGAGTCAGAGAATGCAGAAAAGGTCATTGTAATCTTTATTATGCATGCACAGATTAGAACTAGCAAAGGGGAAAAAGGGAACAGGACAAAATTTAGGGTGCTTATTTCCAGTTGTTCTATCACAGGAAACTAGCAGAAAAGGCACTTAATTGTTTCAGCAATACTGTGTGAAAATACACGTTGGCAGCCAAAGAAACTCTCCTGGGCTTTGGCATCCCGGGTTTGAATTGCAGGTTAGACTAGGAGCATTGGCATGACTAATGCCACTCAAATCCAAATCTACTGATGCCAACCTGATGTAACAGTGTTCTTCAATCACCGGTTGGTAGACTGCTGGTCCACGAGTTAGAAAGGTTGAGAATCACTGGTCTATCTCCTGGTTATAAATGCCAGTTCTTGGATAATGCCTACATCCATCCTGTAGGTGGGGTAGATGTCAGTCTGTATGTATTTATAGAAAAGTTTAAATAATAGTTATATTTTTTTCTAGAGTAAGAAGCTATGCTAATGAATAAGCCTGATTAGACAGCTATAATGATTTCTGATAATCTCCTTTTTAAAAAAAGATTTTACTGAATCACTGTGAGATAGTTACAAGCTTTTGTGTGATCTCCAATTTCTCTACAAAAATCATTCCTTGGGCTGGACAGACAGTACAGTGGGTAGGGTGTTTGTCTTGCATGGGGCTGACCCATCGCCCACGCCCTCCAGGAGTCATCTCTGAGTACAGAAGCAGGAGTGAGCCCTGAGCACCTCAGGATGGGGCCCCCCAAAAAACTGAAGAAAGCAAAACTTCATTCTTTGGCACAGTGACTTTTTTTCTACCTTCATTCTGAAGAAGCTACTAGTCAGTTGCATCAAAAGGACTTTTTCAGATGTGTGCAATTAGACCACTAAACTCTAGTGTATTTCTCCCCTCAGGAATCCATGCAGGAAATGGTTTCGTTCAGAAAGGTTATTCTGTTTCTCTGATCTTTTAATAAGGATGAAAACAACTGAGCCCAGGAGAGAGATCAGAGCGTTTCAAAGCAAAGCCCTGAGATCGGTCGGCTCCACCACATGACCCCCAAGCAGCACTAGATGTGGTCCCTGCTGGCTCCACCTTTGCTGTTCGTTGCCCTGGTGACCACTCAGCACCACAGACCTGTTCCCGGCTGAGCCCTGCTAAGAGCGTCCCTTGTTCTAAAGATAAAAAAAAACTGAAGAGTAATAAAATAATTTTAAAAGTAAATGAAATATCAAGCCAAAGTTATTAAAACAATTGTTCGTGCGATAAACATCCACCAGGAGTTGTGTTTGATCTCTTTTTCAGATAATTGTATTTAAACTGAGTCCTGAGTCCTGTCTCTCTCTCTTTTTCCCTTGAGTGTTCATTTCTTATTTCCCACCCACACTTATCTGCTGAGATAGTTATATCAAACCTGCTCTCCATTTTATAACTTCAACCTGAAAACAAGTAACAGTTTGTGAAAGAAGATCCAAAACTAAAAATTTGCTAGAATGAAAGTTTTATGAAAGTACTCTTTTCCCCTCTATTATGCTAATTTTGACTCAATGCTATTTATTAGATTTTAGCACATTAGTCAGAAATGAAATACTTATTTTTAAAACTTTTTTAATTTTTTTTTTGCTTTTTGGGTCACACCTGGCGATGCACAGGGCTTACTCCTGGCTCATGCACTCAGGAATCACTCCTGGTGGTGCTTGGGGGACCATATGGGAGGCTGGAGGAATTGAACTTGGGTCGGCCCCATGCAAGGCAAATGCCCTACCAGTTGTGCTATCGCTCAGCCCATGAAACATTTTTTAAGGTAATCTTAGAATTCAAACATTTTTTTTAAAAAGGAGTTTAGTATAAATACAAGATACATACTTTCCTGATTTATTTGATTTCTTTATCTTACAAAATTTTAATACAGGGGTCAGAATTTCCTATCGCAATATTAATAAAATATTAATAAAAATAATATTTCTAATTATTTAAAATCATTATCACTACTATAAGCATGAATAGTCCCCATTTAAATTTCCATACCAGAAATCTATTATAAATTCCATAACTTTACTAAGAAAATTACAGCATTCATATTTATGGTAAGAACAGAGATGATTTTTAAAAATCTGTACCAAGATAAAAATGGCAGCAGATATACAAACCTTGGTCTATGTAATACAAACTGAAATCTATAAGGGAAGATAGGAACTCAATGTGAAAATTAAATAGGGTAAGATTTATGGTGAGAACATTATTGTGATAGACTAATTGAGCCCCTCTACTTCCATACTTTTTCTAAAAAAGCTATTCTTTTTCTCTGTCTTGGATACATACCTTATAAAAATGAAGATCTTTTCAATATGCCTCAGACAAGTTAGGTCTCAGAAAAGGCTTTTTTTTGCTAAAAGGAAGTCATAAATTTGTCTTTAAGTTGGGATTTATATTAGTCATCTTTCTTGCTCAATATTCTGATATCTAAGTCTTTAACTTTTTAACGTTTGTAAATCATAGCATTCTCTTTTTGTTTGTTTGTTTGCTTTTTGGGTCACACTTGGTGATGCACAGGGGTTATTCCTGGCTCATGCACTCAGAAATTACTCCTGGCAGTGCTTGGGGGACCATATGGGATGCTGGGAATTGAACCCAGGTCAGCCCAAGGCCTACCCGCCGTGCTATTGTTCCAGCCCCAAATTATATTCTTAAGGCACAACCAAAGATCTCACAAGTCACATATAAGGCATTGGTGGAAAATTTTGCATTTGTAACACAGGAAACCAATACTTACCTGTAGGATTTTGACAATAACCAAGGGAATATAATAGATCATAAATATATTTTGTATTCCTTTTTTATTCCATCTATAAAATTGGTATGTCAGAGAGCACAGGCAACATAATTATTAAGAGATCAGGATTTATATTATCCTATATCCTTAAACAATATGTATCATCAGAACTAACTCCAAGTATCAATTTCAGAAGCATGTGTGATATACTAAATTATATAGCTAAAGTTACACATACTTGCTCTAGTGTTAACTTTACCACTATTTTTCTTTGACTTACATTCTAAATTTTCTATATGGTAAATGGCACTAGACTATTTCTAAAGGTGCACTCTTTCTGAATTTGAATGCCATTTAAAATAGTTTGAAACAGGGTCTCAGGATTGGGTAGTTTGAGGGAAGCATTTAAAGAAAAAAAGATTAGGAGAAAGGAAGAATGAGATCATAAGAAACTAATGAAAATATACAATCATGGTTGCTACTTACCAACACCAGGATTGCCTAGGGACAGTAAAACTAGCTACCTTTTACTGACAGAAGAGAATTATGCCTTTGAGAATATAAATTTCCCACACTTTTGGAATGCTAAGCTTGGATTGCAGCCGAGCAAGTATTTCAGAGAAATTTCTGAGTGAGTGGGGAAGAGCCATGAAGAATGAATGAGATGCTCTGTGGGTACAAAGTGAAACTGTTAGCAGCAGTGATTTAGAGCAGAAGGAATCTGAGAGATTAGAAAGGTGGCATTCTGGGTGCTTAAAATTATTTGGGGAGCAAAAAGGCCTAGTTCTGTCTTCTCTGCATTGATTTAAATATTATGGCTAAAGACACAACCAAAAAATGTCAACAAGAACCAATAGAAATGCTAATCTTTGTGGTATCTGAACTAGAGAACGCTGCCTTGTCCCGTCATTTATCTCGATGCCTTGATAATTTCTGAGAAGATAATCTAACCTATATATATATTTATTTTTTTAATTAATAGTTTATTTTTAATTAGTGAGTCAACGTGAGGGTACAGTTACATATTTATACATTTTTGTGCTCATGTTTCCCCCATACAAAGTTCGATAACCCATCCCTTCACCAGTGCCCATTCTCCACCACCAGTAAACCCAACATCCCTCCCACCCTCCCCAGTCCCGTCTCCCCCCACCCCACACTTCCCTTTTGTTCTCGCTCTCTGATTATGTGTTGTGGTTTGCAATAAAGGTGTTGAGTGGCCATTGTGTTCAGTCTCTAGTCTATATTCGGCCTGCATCATCTTTCCCCCACATGACCTCCAACCACATTTTACTTGGTGTTCCCTTCTCTGAGTTGCCCAGAATGAGAGACCAGCCTCCAAGCCGTGGAGACAACCTCCTGGTACTTATTTCTACTATTCTTGGGTGTTAGTCTTATAGTATATTATTCTATATTCCACAGATGAGTGCAATCTTTCTATGTCTGTCTCTCTCTTTCTGACTCATTTCACTTAGCATGATACTTTCCATGCTGATCCACATATATTCAAAGGTCATGACCTCATTCTTTCTAACAGCTGCATAGTATTCCATTGTATAGATGTACCAGAGTTTCTTCAACCAGTCATCTGTTCTAGGGCACTCGGGTTTTTTCCAGATTCTGGCTATTGTAAACAGTGCTGCAATGAACATATAAGTGCAGATGTCATTTCGACTATACTTTTTGGCTTTTCTGGGATATATTCCCAGCAGTGGTATTGCTTGGTCAAATGGGAGCTCAACCTCTAGTTTTTTGAGAATCGTCCATATTGTTTTCCAAAAGGGCTGAACTAGCCGGCATTCCCACCAGCAGTGTAGAAGGGTCCCTTTCTCCCCACATCCTCTCCAACAGCGGTTACTTTTGTTTTTTTGGATGTGTGCTAGTCTCTGTGGTGTGAGGTGGTATCTTGTGGTTGTTTTGATCTGCATCTCTCTGATGATTAGTGATGTAGAGCACTTTTTCATGTGCCTTTTGGCCATTCATATCTCTTCCTTGGAAAAGTTTCTGTTCATTTCTTCGCCCCATTTTTTGATGGGGTTGGATGTTTTCTTCTTGTAGAGCTCAACCAGTGCTTTATATACCATTGATATGAACCCCTTGTCTGATGGGTATTGTGTAAATATCCTTTCCCATTCTGTAGATAGTCTTTGTATTCTGGTCACTGTATCTTTTGCGGTGCAGAAGATTTTTAGTTTAATGTAGTCCCAATTGTTGATCTCTGTTTTTACTAGATTGCTTAGTTCCGTGTCATCTTTGAAGATACCTTTATCTTCAATATCGTGGAGGGTTTTGCCTACCTTGTCTTCAATGTACCTTATGGTTTGTGGTCTGATGTTGAGGTCTTTAATCCATTTTGATCTGACTTTTGTGCATGGTGTCAGGTCGAGTTCTAAGCCCATTTTTTTGCATGTGGTTGTCCAGTTGTGCCAGCACCATTTGTTAAAGAGACTTTCCTTGCTCCACTTCACATCTCTTGCACCTTTATCAAAGATTAAATAGATGATTATACATTTGAGGTTGTGTGTAGAGATATTCCACCCTGTTCCATTGGTCTGCAGCTCTGCCTTTGTTCCAGTACCATGCTGTTTTAATTGTTACCGCTTTGTAGTAGAGTTTAAGGTTGGGGAGGGTGATGCCTCCCATCATCTTTTTCCCAAGAATTGTTTTAGCTATCTGTGGGCGTTTACTGTTCCATATAAATATCAGGATTGCTTGCTCCGTTTCTTTGAAAAATGCCATGGGTATCCCTATAGGGATTGCGTTAAATCTGTATAATGCTTTTGGGAGTATTGCCATTTTGACAATGTTTATTCTCCCTATCCATGAGCAGGGGATATGCACCACTTCTCTTTAATATAGTACTGGAAGTATTAACAATAGCCATCAGGCAAGAAAAAGATATTAAGGGGATTCAGATCGGAAGGAAGAAATTAAGCTCTCACTATTCGCAGATGATATGATACTATACCTAGAGAAACCTAAAAGCTCTAGTAAGAAACTCTTAGAAACAATTGACCTATACAGTAAAGTCGCAGGCTATAAAATCAATACCCAAAAATAAATGGCCTTCCTATATACAAACAATAAGACAGAGGACAGGGACATGAATAAAGCAATACCGTTCACAATTGGGCCCCAGAAAATCAAATACCTTGGAATCAGCTTAACTAAAGAAGTAAAGGACCTCTACAAAGAAAACTATAAAACGCTACACCATGAAATAACCTATATATTTTCAAGAGCATGTTAGGTTGTGCTCTGCTCAGGCAAAGGAGATTCCTGCATTTCTGTTTGATGGAAGAGTTCTTAAGGACATCCTTCCACTAATAGAAAGCTGCTCAGGAAAGAGTTTTCTACTTAGTGATAAAGCTTTCCAGGAACCAGGATATTGGAAAAGGGATGTATTTCAGGATTTAGATTTATCTCCCAATGTGAATAATAAATGGATTTGCTGCTACATAAATCACTGTTCTTTTTTTTTAGATTAGTCATTTAGTCACTATAAATCAAGACAGGGTGGGAATAACATCTAAGTGAGCAAAGAAAATATAGTTTTAAAATATGCAGGCCTCAGAATTAGGTGCTTCAAAGGATGCCAAGAGATACAGAACATGTACTGTCTAACATTTAGTCTGGGGTAGGGGTTAGAGAAGATGACGTTCATACACATATATGTTATACGAAGAATCATATTATTAATTTCACACTTTGATTTTCTAAGTTTAAAGAATGTGTACAAATTATTC
Source organism: Sorex araneus (assembly GCF_027595985.1). Taxonomy (NCBI): domain Eukaryota; kingdom Metazoa; phylum Chordata; class Mammalia; order Eulipotyphla; family Soricidae; genus Sorex; species Sorex araneus. The sequence continues at coordinate 83,670,924 of NC_073305.1, forward strand.
CTGAGATAAAAGGCAGGTATGATCTCCCACTGTATCTCAGTTTCATGTCTCCCGTATGGAGCTAAGAGAAAAAACAGTGAAGTTTACCTATTATACTAATGACTATGAACTCTACATATCTTTTCATACCTAGCAATCACTTTTAGTATATCAAATGAATAAAATGCTTATGAATAAAAAGAATAGTCAACATTTTGGAAAAAGGTGTTGGATATGAGATAGCTTGGAAAAGAGAAAGTTGAGGTGACTTTCTTATTTCTTTGCCTGTTGATTCAATTTTTATTGCCATACAGTTTTATGTTTCACTCTTTTTTAACCCTATATTTCCCCCATACTTTTGCTAATGTGATTTACCATGGACAGACAATCTTCTCCTCATTCTTTCACACGAATTGATGTGTTCTCAGCTCTGAAAATTTTATATTTATGCCAAAGTAAGTGAATCTCAATATTTGTTCCCCAAACCTAATTGAACCATTTTCAGATATTTTTGAAGAATTAACAGCATTAAAAACTTCATGGAGGAGCTGGAGCGATAGCACAGCGGGTAGGGTATTTGCCTTGCACGCAGCTGACCCGGGTTCAAATCCCAGCATCCCATATGGTCCCCTGAACACCGCCAGGGGTGATCCCTGAGTGCATGAGCCAGGAGTGACCCCTGTGCATCACTGGATGTGACCCAAAAAGAAAAAAAAAAACCTTCACGAAACAATAATGAGATAAAGATAATGTGATAGTGAGGTAGAAAGAAGATAAAAAACAGAAGGAACAAGTACGCTTTCATCATACAATTACTTAATTTCAACGCCCAAAAGTGTCTGGACCCCTGAAAATCACCACCTATAGTGTTGGAGACCTTGGAAAATGTGGGTACAGTCCAAGTACCTCCTGGCACTGGTGAGCCGGAATATGCTGCATTACTGGGTCCTACTGTTAAATCATTTGGACCAGTTAGTTAAATACTGTCAATAATGGTCTCTGGAATCATGCATGGGAAACCTGAAAGAAGGAAATAACTAATTCAGTTTATATTATGTAGTATATTTCAGAAGTTGGTAGCATGCTAAACTGGAAATATATAACAACATGATTACACACTAATACATCTAAGAAGATAGATAGACTATAAAGATATAGTAGTTAGGGTGTTTGCTTTGTAAGTGGCTGACCTGGGTTCCATACCCAGAACCAGACATACCCTGAGTATCACAGAAATAACCCCTGAGCACAGAGCCAAGAGTAAGTTTTGAGCACTGTCTGGTATCCCCATCCCAAAAGAAGAACTCTAGAAGAATCAGATAAAAAAAAAACCTCTTCAGGAAAAACTGAAAAATTTTTGTTTCATAAATTAGTAATACATTATTATAAAGGTATGATATTTTATATTAGAAATGTTTCTAATTACCTGGTGTTAAAATTCAAAGTAAATGGAATTTGATTGAAAAGCAAGAAAATATTAAAAATAAAAATAAATACCCAGTATATAAGGTTCAGCAAAAAATTATGAGATGTTACAAAAAACATATCATATTCTGTTTAAGTTATTATATCAACAGTAATTTAAGTATTGGAAACTATTTTGATGCTATAAATACCAAGTTTTTACTGTGTATGATCCATTTGGAATGATTCTTCATTTTAATCTCATTTTATTTAAATATTTGTATTATGTTTATATCTTTTTTTCATAGTTTACCAGCATACAAATATATTTTCTTAATCAGTCTGTAGCCAATGTATTTTGACAATTTCTAAGCATTTTTAGAGTCTTCTTCAGAAAAAGGGGACTATTATATATCCCAGTGTACATTTAAAATAAGCTAATTTCTCTGAAGATTTTTAAATTAAGTTGAAAATATGTTGGGCATTATAATAGATTTAGGCTCATGTAGTAAAATACACATTTCACATATTTCTATTAAATTCATAAATTGAAGATTCACATATTTTAATTAAATTCATAAATTGAAGATATGGCATTTAATGAATGTGTTGGTACTGATAGATTCTTAGGGACTACTCTGAAAACTATTTCAACAATGTAGTCTAGCAGTGCTAGAATGACTTTGCAATTATGTGTATGAAAAAATTGCTATGACCAAAAATAAACTACAGTTGGTTGCAATATCTAAAAGTGAAAGAAATATTAGTAGCAGCAATTTAGAATGTAACCACATGTTCTATTACAATGGGCTATTTTACACAAGAACATTAAAGTATTTCCCTTCAAATCTTGAACAATATAATTTGGAATATCAAATGTTCATTTTTATGGCCCTTATTATTTGAGTATATATGTTTTTACAATATTATGTATATGAATGAACTACTGAAGAAAGGGACAAATTGAAATAACTAAAAATACATTTTCTTATTTTGCCTGTAACCAGAAATTTCTTTTAAATGTGGAAACTTTTTAATTAAATATTTTTACAAAACTGTTTATGACTGGATTTCAGTCATACAGTATTCCAACACCCATCCCTCCACCAGTGTACATTCCCAACACGAGTGTCCCCAGGTTCCCTCCCATCACCCCCCACCCCCCACCACTGCCTGCCTCTATGACAGGTGCTGTTCTTCACTCTCCCTCTCTCCTTCTGGTCACTGTGGTTTGCAATATTGATTCTGAAAGGTTATCCAGAATATCCCTTACCTACTTTTAAGCCTCAACTTTCCTGGGAATGATCACTCTGGATAAGTGTGGAAACTTTAAGCTTAAATTTGCATTCATATCAAGAACATTTAGGGATTACTTTTTCTCCAGGTTCTTGATTACCTTTTGTTATTGTGCTTTGTATTTTTAATGCTAGATATTCTAACAGGTATGAGATGATGCACACTGTACATTGGATTAATATTTTCTCAGCAATTATGATGTTAACTATTATTTATTTTTATTTTTATTTTTATTTTTGCTTTTTGGGTCACACCTGGCAATGCACAGGGGTTACTCCTGGCTCTGCACTCAGGAATCACCCCTGGCGTTGCTCAGAGGACCATATGGGATGCTGGGAATCGAACCCGGGTTGGCCGCGTGCAAGGCAAACGCCCTACCCGCTGTGCTATCACTCCAGCCCCAATGTTAACTATTATTTCATTCTACTGTAGCTACTTATCTGTCTTTATTTTGGAGAAATATTGATTCAAATATTTACACATTTTTTATTTTTTTACTTTTGTTCATATGTATATATATATTATTTTAGCTGCATGAGCTCCTTAATGGTTGGAACATTAGTTTATATCAAATTTTCATGTAGAAAATTTGTTGTTTTCTTTTGCTTTACACATCTTTCAGACTCATGAAGTTTCACTTATTTTTGAGCCTTTGATGTCATTGTCATAAAGCATTGGTAAAGTAAAATCAGTAATACAATGACTGATCTTTGCTTTTACATTCATTGCAGTATTGTTCATAACACACAAAAAACAACCGATGTGTCCATTTATAGATAACTGGATAAATAAAATGTAAAATATGTATACATGTGTGCATTCATGTATTTATAATGGAATCCAAGATTTTCCCAGAAAAGACATCTTACCTTTTGGATCAACCAAGATATCATTATACTAGGTGAAGATAGACATATAATAATAAAAAAACATTTAACTTATCAGTAATATTAAAATCATAATAACATTATGAATATTTAGAAACAGAAAAAATGGTTGTCATCAAGTGAGGAAAAGAACTATCAAAAGTATTAATTTCTGGTTATTTAGAACTTATAAGTCTAGAGATTTAATGCATATAGTTAGTAATATTGTATCAACTCATGGAAATCTCCAAATAAAGATTTCATGTGCCCTCACTAAAAATATTTTAAATAGTAACTACATAAAAAGAAGATGATAACTTGAATATAGCAATCATTTAAAAGTGTATATATTTCTGCTACATGATGATGCATTCAGGGCTCAAAGGAACTGATATAATGCATTCTGGCACAATTGACTGCTGAAGGAAGATTGCTCCTGATGAAGGAACCAAAGCTTTTTCCAAGGGTACCTGGTCCAATGTACTAAGAGCATAGGGGGTATACTGTTGTGCTTGTTTTGTATGATGAAATCAAGAAGTAGACATTAATAATTTCCTGGGATTCTCCTCAGAACAGGCATGTTGTATTATATAACATAGCTTGAGCATTCTCAACTGCTATCTATTTATCAGTGGCAACTTAAAGCTGGTTGAAAAGGGGCTGGAGCGATAGCACAGGGGGTAGGGAGTTTGCCTTGCACGCATGCTGCCTACCTGGGTTCGATTCCTAGTATCTGGTATGGTCCCCTAAACACTGCCAGGGGTAATTCCTGACTGCAGAGACAGGAGTGACCCCTGTGCATCTCCAGGTGTGACCCAAAAAGCAAAAAAAAAAAAAAATACTGGTTGAAAATAGAAAGCAATAATATTCATCTGACCAGTACTCTCACAAAGCCATTTCCACAATGATGATGGGACTCAATTATATTTTTAATTTTAGTCACTCCTGATAAGTAACAAATTTGAAGAAATAAGATGCATCTGAGATAAAAATAAATAAATAATAAAATAAAAGTGTATATATGTCTTATATGTCTATCAAACTACTGTTATTCACCTTCAATATATAAAATGTTATTAAAACTTAAAGTATATCAACATCATATTAAACATATCTCTTAATCTTTATGTCTGAAATATAAGTAATACCAGTGTCATGAATTTTTAAAAAACTAAATTGTGACAGAGATAAATTTAGAGCCATATTTTATTCTGGTTTCAAGTACAGGATATTCCAAGGAATAGAAATTAAATAACATTTAAAAGTAATTATAATTATGGGGCTGGAATGATAACACAGCGGGTAGGGCGTTTGCCTTGCAAGTGGCCAACCTGGGTTCGAATCCCAGCATCCCATATGGTCCCCTGAGCACCGCCAGGGGTGGTTCCTGAGTGCACAGCCAGGAAGACAAGAGTAATCCTTGTGCATCGCTGGGTGTGACCCAAAAAGAAAAAAAACCCTAAAAGTAATTATGATTACAATCAAAAAGGTGATCACTGAATATTTCCCACTTAAAATTAAAGAGTTCTGTTAGGTGTAAACAAAGAACAAAATACAAAAAAAGTCCTAGAAGTTAAAAAAAAAGCCCTAATTTCTTTATGGTAATACTTCAAGAATAACACAGTGTTTTAGAGCCCTGGTTTTCTGTTTCATTCCTTATGTTTTGTTGTATGTCACATCAAGGCCCTGGAACATTTACATGCTATGGAGTATCTGGAGAAATAGTATAGCAGGTATGTTCTTGCCTACCACATGTCTGGATTCGACCCCCCACTACCACATATGGCCCCCCAAGCCCTGCCAAGATCACTGCCCTGCCAGAAATGATCACTGAGCATAGAGCCAAGAGTAAGCCCTGAGTATTGCTGAGTGTGACCCCTCCCCCTCATAAAAAATGAAAAGAACGGAGTGCCTACTGAAAATGCTGTTAATTTTATTGTCTCAGTAATAATAACTATTCATCCTTCGATTTTACTCATGCCAGTAATTATTGAAATATTTATATTTTATGACTTTCAAAGGTGCATAGGACTTCTCACTCTGGAATAAAGATATGGGAAATACTTGCTTTTTCACACTTAGTTAACAATTAGAAACCAGATAAAACAATGATAATAAAGAATTTCTTCAAATACTAGAGACTATAAGATAACTTTGAAAGAAGATAGAAGAGTTGAGTTATGTCACTGCATCTACATTTTTTTTTCTAGAGGCACTTTCCAGGGGACATCGAGAAAATGAAAATCAATGGCGTCAAAGAGTCTCCCTGAATTTAGGACACCGGATTGCCTAAAATGTGTGGAGCAGAATGTGAGGGGAGGAAAGTGCAAAGTGAGAGATCTCCCAGCTACCCATAGAGGGAGGATCTTGACTCCGACTCAAGCTAAATACCCATGTTAATACGAATGCCGCTAGTGAGCAATAAAAGAAGCATCTGAGTTTCCACAGGGATAGGAACAGTGTGTGTGTATACAATAAGAATAGAAAGGCCTGTTACTGTGTGAGGCACTGACAAAGCCCTCACAGTGGTATTTCTTTTCAGTGAGGCGGTATAACTGTACTGAGCCCCCCAGCAACCCATTCTGAAACAATGTTAAAGCAAGCCTTGAAGAACAAAACATTCGAAGAGACTTACAAAGCCTAACAGTTTATGAAAGAACAGAACTACATCTAAGGCCCACAAAGTAAAATTTACAGTTGCTTAGCAACACAATTTTTTTAATGGTACCAGGCATGCAAACAAGCAGAAAAAGATGAACTATGATTTGAAGAGAAGGCCGTTAACAGAAAAAATTTAAAATAAATGATAGAGATGATACCCTTAATAGAGAGGTGATAAAGCCATAAGGTTAACATGGTCTAAATTTTTAAATATGGTTGAGAACATTAGAATGATTAGAAGCTAAGTAAAATATAGTTTAACTCCAAAATGAACCATGACAGCATATTTTATGCACCATAAAATACAGAATATTTTTATATAGTTAGAGGTATGAGTTGGTATTCCTTTGTGAGCACATGGTTGTCCAATTATGTAATAACCATCTGATAGAACAATTGCTTTTCCCTCTATTTCATCTTTACTGAAAGTCAATCTTTTTTAAGTGTACTTTATTTTAATGCACTTTACTTTGTTGCATTTTACAGGCATCACACTTTCAACAAATTGAAACAAATGGCACTATTTTTCCAACAGCACATGCTCACTATGTGTCTCTATGTGCCATTTTGATCATTCTCACAATATTTCATTCTCTTTAGTTATTATTATGCTTTATGGTTACCTGTGTTCAGTGATCTTTGATACTACTATCACAGTAGTATCAGAACACCAATATCAAAATGCCTATATATGATGCAAAGCTTTATTGGTCAGTTTTGGTTTTTGACCCCTCAACCATTTATTTCATTCCTAATTCTTTCCTCTTTTCAGATTCCTCTATTTCCTGAGACAAACCATACTAATTCCCTCTTGAAATTAGAGCAGTCAGTATCTCTACAAAGGATTCTAAGCATTCAAATAAAATGAAACAAATTTCATTTTGGCTTATTTGCTGTAAGTCAAAATAATAGCACAGGTTAGTGTGCCTGCTTTGCAGATGGTAAACCCTGGTTCAACCCTCTGCACCTCCAGCAGTGATCACTGAGTAAGGAGCGAAGAGTAAGGCCTGAACACTGCTAGTATAGTCCAAAAGTACCTCCAAAATGAATAAAAATTTTAAATTAAACCCTAAAATTTAAATGCCTTAACTTAGCAAGAAGGCAAATTGAAAAGCCAAGAATTAGGGTAACTGAGAATTAGGTAGCCAATAGCAAGGCAAACTGTAACTGCAAAAGAAAAGTTCTTGAAAATAAATTAAAAGTTCTACTTTTTTTAGAAAACACATGAATGATAAAGTGAAATATGCTGACATACAGAAAGTTCCAGAAGTTTAAAGGGAAAATGAAACCAAGCACAATATTTTCTTTAAGCGGAAACCTATTCAAAGAAAAGGAGCTAACTCTCTTAAATTCTATGAAGGCTGAAAGAGTTACAGGACAAAAGAAGTTACAGGAGAAAAGATCAAAGCTTGAAGTGATTAGTTTATGAGGTTTAAGGGGAAAAGTCATTTCCTTAACATCAAAGTGTTACATAAGACTAAAGGGCTGACCTGAAAGCTGCAGAGTTATCCTGATGTATCTAAGATCACTCAGGAAGGTGGATACAATGAACATGTTTCAATGTAGATGAAACTGTTGTTAATCATCAGATGCTATCTAGGATTTTCTTAGCTAGAGAAGTTATGTCTGGCTTCACTGCTTCTAAGGACTGGTATACAGGCTAATGTAGCTGGAGATGAATCAGGCTCATTTATCATTCTGAAAATCCCAGAGCTCTGTGTATTTACACAAATTGTTCTCCATATTTTTAATTAATGTATATGAAACTTTAGAAGTGACAAAATAAATTATTGATTAGACAAACATTATAATATATTGTGGCCTTTATGTTGGACAAAGTTACGTGTGGTCCATTTTTCTTTGAGGGATACCTTTTAATTAAATCACACTGATAATGTTTGTTTCATAAGTATTCATATTTCGAAACAGTTCTAATCTCCCTCCACTAAGGTAGCAGACTGCTTTTGCTTCCTACTCAACATTTATATTGCTGAGAATTCTATGTATGCACCATTCAGTTTTTCTAGAGCTTTCAAATTCTGGATGGCAGCTTATCTATTTATAACACGTTTTACTAAATTTTTAAGCTCAGTTTTGGGACTTACTTCTCAGAATAACAACAAAAAAAAGGATTGATTTTAAAATATTACTGCTTATTGACAATGCACTCAGCCACTCAAAAGTTCTGATATAGGCCCCCGGCGCCATCTTGCCACACTCAGCAGTGAAGAATCTTAGCCAGCAGACACCACAATGCCAGAGAATGTTCCGGACCCCAGACTGATCTGATAACACCTGGAGTGCCCCAGATGGAGCAGGTGCAGTCTCCCCGCCTTCTCCAGATGGAATCCTAGCGACCATGAGCTTCTACAAACATGGCTCCAGTATGTGGGGACCAGGACTATTTCTCCAAACTGTGCGGCCGCTTATGTGGCCACTCAACCTTTCCTGATATACAAAAAAAAAAAAAAAAAAAAAACACTCAGGAACGGCTCCTCTGCCCCTGAACAGGCATGATCCCAGAGGCACACAAACCAATCTCGGAACGCAGCAGCTGCTGGCAGAAATGCTCCTGGACTGTGAACTAAGCTTTGGCTCCTTGCCGCCCCGGGAGGGGAAGGGTTTTTGTCCCTCAGCCTTTTCCCCATTGCAGCAGCATGGAGACGGCCACCTTTCAGAGCTAATTGGACAGAGAGGTAGGAGTGTGCAGTGATGGGGCATGTGGGAAATCTCACAATGGGGAGGCGGAATGGGCCCTGCTCCCCGTCCAAATGAGACCCTGAGCAGCCGCCCACGAATGGCTCCTCCACTCCTGTATGGCCATGATCCCAGTGGCACACAAACCAACCTCAGAATGCAGCAGCTGCTGGCAGAAATATCTCTGGACTTAATTACTAAAATACCAGAATTCCAAAACCATGTGGCCACTGTCATGGCCACGTGGCATCATATGCTCTTCATTATCAGCAATAGAAAACAAATGATCTTTTCGGCAGACCTTTTCGGCAGGTCTGATTACTGAGGGGAAATTCCAAATAATAATAGTGGGTTTTCTGTCAAAAAATTTAATGTAATCAAAGTAAAGAGAGAGTAAAGTAAAAATCATCTGCCACACAGTCAGGGTGGGGGCGTGAGGGGGGTATACTGGGGTTCTTGGTGGTGGAACATATGCACTGGTGAAGGGATGGGTGTTTGATCAGTGTATGGCTGAGATTTAAACCTGAAAGCTTTGTAACTGTTCTCTTGGTGATTCAATTAAAAAATAAAAAGGTCTCATATAGATATTCAGAAAATCAATGCTCTTTTCATGCCTGCGAATCTAACATCCATTCTGCAGCCATGATCAATGAATCTTTTCAACATTCAAATCTTATTGTTTAAGAAACATATTTTGTAAAGCCATGAATAGCAGGTGACTGCTACTGTGGATCCTTATAAAGCCAAGCAGATGCCCTCTTAAAATGATTCATCATTTCAGAGGCTATTAAGGATACCTATGGTTCATTATAGAAGATCAGAATATCAAAATTAATAGATCTTTGGAAGAAATTGACTTCAGTGATCAAGGGTGATCTTGAGGAGTTCTAAAAAGTAAATGAAGATAGGAAATAGAAATAACAAGACTATAATAATTAGGAGCAGAGCCTGAATACATATATACACACACATGCAAACACACATATACACACAAACAAGCACAAAAGAACTATAATTTAGCATAAGACATAATTTTTATATGTTTATAAAATCCAAAGATCCCTGTATTTTTGAATTTACATTCTTTTTTTGGTCTTTTGGGTCACACCCAATGAAACATAGGGGTTACTCCTGGATCTGTACTCTGGAATTACTCCTACCATTGCTAGGGGGATCATACTGGATGCCAGGAATCGAACCCAGGTTGGCCGTGTACAAGGCAAATGCCCTAGCTGCTATACTATCACTCCAGCCCTTGGAGGCAAGATGGTGCCAATGCCACCTGAACCCATTGCGCTCTCCCAAACCCAGCTCACCACCTTGCCTTAGACAATGTGCGACTCAGCATGCCAAGCATGGAACTCTACGCGTGATCCCTGCTGGAACTCTACACGTGATTCCTGATGGACATCGCTGGCTGTTTTTGCAAGATTTGGCTGTTTTACAAGATTTGGACAAAATGGCATCTGTGGAGAAACCATGGTGGCAGCCGCAATGTCGCCACCTGCCCTGTCTAGGCCGAGTTGCAGTGCTCTTGGACATAGAGCCATGGCATCAGTGCGCGCAGTGGCTCATCCACTGTGGGGTGCTGTCAGCCAACCACCAGCTGACCTGCGACTCAGTGCAGGTGTTCGACCTTGCCCTCCATGATAGGGTCCTGCTCTGCCAGCTACTCAACAACTCTGGGTGCACTCCATCACCCTCAAGAAAATCAGCTTGAGGCTGCAGGTGTCTCAGGTGCTGCCTAGAGATGCAGGTAGGTGCGTGTTTGTCAATTTGCAATCATTACAACAAGCCACATGACCAAAAGCTTACATTCAGTAGACTGGGAACACCTGTAAGGTGATTAGAGGCCTCCCCAAAAGTCTCTGTTTCTCTCAGAGAGCCTAGCAAGCTACCAAGAGTATCTCCCCCTCCCCCAGCACAGCAGAGATGGCAAGCTACCTGTGGCATACTTGATATGCCAAAAACAGTAACAAAGATGGTCCTCATTCCCCTAAACCTGAAAGAGCCCCCAATACGACATCGGGCTACACTAGCACAAGACAGGGACAAATGGAGACGTTACTGGTGCTCACTCGAGCAAATTGATGAACAATGAGATGACAGTAATACAGTGATATAAAAGCCAAGGAAATCAATGTAACTTTCTTTATTGTGGCAAACACACACACACACACACACACACACACACACATACACCCCTGAATAGCTGTAATCTCATAATAAAACTTTAATGAGTGAGATGTTACTTAACATATGAGCAAGATTAAAGTGGTTTTCTGATATAGAATCTACTATCATCAACACAACTAATGCAATGCAATGAAAATGCAACAAAGAATTTGGGATAATTCATAAATGCAGTTGATAAAGCAGCAACCAAGTTTGAGAGAACTGACTTTGAGATTTAAATAAATCCCATTTTCAGAAAAATGCTCTTAAACAACTATAGAAACTTTTGTGAAAGGAATAGAAATAAAGAAAATTTCACTGTTGATATACTTTTCAAAAACTCCAGTCACCCAAATCTTCAGCATTACCATCCTGAACATTCAACAACACTCAATAATGAGGTAAAAAAAAAAAATATATATATATATATATATGTATGTTACAACTCACTTGAAGGTTCAGATGATGGCAAATAAATTTGTCTGTAAATAAATGTTTTTGTTGTGGAGGACCACACATAGAGATTCTCAGGGATTACTCCCGACTGCAGAACTCAGAAAATACTCCTGGCCGTGATCAGGGAATACCCAGGGAGTGTCAGGTATCAAACTTGGGCTGGGTAGAGTATAAGAAATAATATAAGCCCCAATAAAATATTTTTAAACTAAGGAATATAAATGTATAATTTCCACATATAGAAATAATATACATAGTATCTTAGATATACTGCTTTTGTGCACTTAATAAACTGTAGTTTTAAATAAAATATCATTTTATGCATTTATAAAAGCCAAAGAAATCTTTGTGACTTTATTGTGGCAAGCTGAATAGTTTGAACCGGTTATATCTCCAAGTTATGCCTTTGACTGTTCATCATTGTACTCTATTATTCTGCAAATATAATTTTTTTTTCCTCCAACACATTCCTGACTCTGCAAGTTTAAGACTTTAAATTAGCTACTTAATTTTCCTATCTTTACACGATGTATCAACTCTTTATGGTACTGCAAAATTTCAAGCAGAAGTGCAAAGCAAAAACTGCTAACTGGGAAGACATATGTTGAGTCTAAAATAAGGTCTCTCTCAGTTTACTAACCCTCAAACCTAAAATTAAAGACAAAACTTAGTTCTGCTAAAATATAATAGAATTTTTAAAACTAACATAATGAACTTTGACCTGAATAAGAATCTCTCTAGTACTATTAGATGTATATTTTTTCTTGCTTTTTCCCCCTCCTCACGGTAAAGAGCACAATGCTTCTTTTCAGGTTTCTCTTTGCCATTGACTCTGATTTTTCCTCTTCATGTTTAATTCCTGATATGCATCCCCAAATGATTTTAAACCTTATTTATTTCCTACTATGATCATTATTTAATGACCCTTTTTCCAAAACTGCGCAATTTATTTTAGAATCTCTCATTATGGTTTCACTCATATATCTTCTAAGTCTTCATTGGCTTAAAAATTAGTAAATATATCAAGAAAAAGGGAATATTATTACAATGAAACAAATGATAAGTTTTATTATTTGAAATAAGGATAAGTAAAATAAAAGACTCAGTTACTACACGATGCTAAAGTTGAGTGAGAAGTATATGACTGGTTGTCATTGTAAAACACAAAGCAATGTAAAATGAATATCCTTGTTTATTTAGTAAGAGCTGTCTTTTACTGTAAATACTTTAAAGCCAACACACATTTCAATAAAATTTTATTTTTCAGTAGCTTTACCTACAGCAATAATGCTATATGATATTAAAAGGTATCAGTCCAAATTATAAATTGGTTTTGAAATGATTGCACCATGCTTAAAAATATGATCCCTGGGGAAAAAAAAACAGTATGACACTAATATCCAATTCCAGGGAAAATGGGCCAGGGGGACTGGTCAATGGTTGGTCAATGGTGTGGGAGATGGATGGTAGTTAAGATAGAGTAGAGTCCATTATGAAAATACTCGTTGGAAATTATCATTCTGGACAAGAAATGAGTCTTGAAAGCAGGTAAAAGGATAGACATGATAATCTTTCAGCATGTATATTATGCCTAAAATGAGGGAGAGAGAGAGTAAGAAAGAGAGAAGAAAGGTGCCTGCCATAGAGGCAGGCTGGGGTAGCAGGGTGGCTTGAAGGGGTGGGAGGGAAACTGGGGACACTGGTGCTGGGAAATTACACTGGTGGAGAAGTAGGTGTTGGGACATTGTATGACTGAAACACAATCATAAACAGTTTTATAATGCTGAAAAAATAAAAAAAAAGATTAATAATGAAACAAAATACAAGCCCTGGGAAATAGTACAGCAGAGAGTACAGCAGATAAAGTGCTTGCCTTTCACGAGTGATAGATCCAGTTTCAATCCCCATCATCCCATTTGGTCTCTAGAGCACCTCCAGGAGTGATTCCTGATTGCAAAGCTGGGAAAAATCCCAAGCATTGCACCAAATGTGCCTCCCCCATTGATAACAGCAATAACAAAAAATAGAAGCCCTTACGAGGGCGAAAATAAAAGGTGTCTCAACATGGCCTTTTGAAAGAGGATTTTGTTTTCTCTTTTGAAGGTGGTAGTTGGATAGAGGAACTCCCAAACAGTGCTCAGGGAATGCAGGGGTCATTTCCAGTGATAATCAGCCATCAGGCCTGATAGTTCCAGGCTTAGGTCTATCAATGAAATGCTCATGGAGCCCAGAGGTGCCTGTAGGCTTTAAGTGATCACACACCAGTTTGGGGCCAGGGCCTTCTAACACATTCAACACCTTTGTTCTTCTTCCTGAAGCTATCTCCCCCAGCCAGTTGAGTAATTGAATTTGTAAGTAGAAAAGCAGAGCCACGCAAGATTTTCCTATTTAAAAATTTTTGTTCACGATGGAATACTATGTAGCTGTCAGAAAACATGAAATTTGCATATATATGGATCAACATGGAAAGTATCATGTTGAGTGAAATGAGTCAGAAAGAAAAAGACAGACATAGAAAGAATTCACTCATATATGGAATATAATATAATTGAGAAGTGCAAGTTTGCAGTGATGCAATTTCTGGCAGATATTTCTCTGGACTTAGTTACTAAAATACTAAAATACAGAAACCCAAAACCGTGAGGCCACTAGGTGCAGTCACTCAACCTCATGGCTCTTCATTCTCAGCAGTGGAAAACAAATTGTCAAATGCTTCCTTTTCAGCAGGTCTGACTTTAGGGGGGAGACTCTCCAAACAATAATAGTGAGTTTTGTAGAAATATTGAATGCAATCAAAGTGAAAGTAAAGTGAAATTTATTAGTTACACAGGTAAGGGGGGCTAGGGGTTGGGGGGCTAGGGGTGGGGTGACTAGGGATGTGGGGGACGGGGTGGAGCTATACTGTGATTCTTGGTGGTGGAATATGTGCACTGGTGAAGGGATGGATGTTCGAGCATTGTATAACTGAGACTTAAACTTGAAAACTTTGTAACTTTCCACATGGTGACTCAACAAAAAAATTAAAAAAAATAAAGTATTTCATAGGAATCAGGAAAAAAATTAAAAATAAAAATAAAAATTTTTGTTCATATTTTGTCATTTCATTCAACTTCCAGTTTCTAACCTAAAAGTTAGCTCATTAATAATCAATTCAGACCACATAGTCAAGGTCTAGAATCACTGAAAAGGAGAAGTGTTGGAGGTCATTAGAGTACCATTTATCTTCCTTATAACTGATTTTACTTCACAATAAGATTCTCTTCTATTTTATTACAAAAGCTACATTCTGCGTCTTTAGATATTGGAGAGTTTGGGGGATTGTTGCTGTTGTTGTTTGGGGCCATAACTGACTATTCTCAGGACTTATTCCTGACTCTGTGCAGAAGTCACATCTCACAGTGCTCAAGGGACCATATGTGGTGCTAAGACTAACCAGGATCAGCTGTGTGCAAGGCAAGAGCCTCAATTTCTGGATTACCTCCTATGCTTCTGGCCATTCCACTTTTCTCTCAACATATTTTGTATTTACACTTTCAAATTTCTTGGAAGAGTTCTTGTTAAATTTTAAACAAAACAAGCTCTTAGTCTATAAGACATTATGGTTGTTAGCTTCTTGTTTTATCAATTTTTTATTCATACATAATCACAGAATTCAGTAAGTATTTTTGATCACTGTCACTGTCATCCCGTTGATCAATAATTTGCTCGAGTGGGCCCAGTAACCTCTTCATTCATCCTAGCCCTGAGATTTTAGCAGCCTCCCTTTACTCATCCTTCCCAATAGTGCCATATTAGAGACTCTTCAGGGTCAGGGGAATGAGATCCATCATTGTTACTGTATTTGGTATATGGAGAGCTTGCCAGGCTCCCCCCGGAAGGGCAGTAAACTCTCGGTAGCTTGTCAGGTTCTCTAGGAGGGAGAACTAGGCTATCAGATGTTGCCACGCACTTCCAGGAGCTTGATAGAACACTAAAATGAACAGGAAATTTTTCCAAATGTAAAAACACACCGTAACACTGTCATCCTATTGTTCATAGATTTGCTCATTGATTGAAGACCACTAACATCTTCAAATGTAATATAATGTGTAAAATATTTTGATAGATACTAAAAGGAAATATACCAATGGGTGTTTAAATACATAAAATATGCTCCATATTAATCATTTGGGGATAAATGTAAATAAAATTGGCAATGAGTTTCCACAATGCACATACTGAAGCTAAAAAAATAGAAAAATTTTAGCAAGAATGTGCAACATAAGGATTACCTGCTACTGAATGTAAAATAGAGCAGTCATTTATAAAAAACCGAATCTATTAAAAACCCATTTATCATATGACCCAGCAATTTTATTTCTAGGTTTTAGCCAAGAAAATTGAAGCTTACCTACCTGAATATTTATTACAATCTCATTCCTGATAACCCAAAATAGAAAATTATGATACATTATAAAGTCAATGTTACTAGAAATAAAATGTTGCAATCCTCAGATATATGTAACAAGATGGATGAATGTGAAAGGGTATTAAATGAATAAATTCAAATACAAAAGAAAAATTTTTAGGATTTTTTTGGGTGGATTGGGGGTTGTTTCGGGTTCATACATGGTGGTGCTCAGGGCTAACTTCTGGCTGTGGGCTCAAGGGACCACATGGGATGGCAGGGATCCAATCTGGGTTAGCCTCATATAAGTCAAGCACCCTACTTTCCATACTGTCTTTCTGATTTCTTTTCTGTGCCCACATGGGAGAGCCTGGCAAGCTCCCCGTGGCATATTCATATGCCAAATACAGTAACAATGATGGGTCTCATTCCCCTGACCCTGAAGAGCCTCTAATTTGCCACCGTTGGGAAGGACGAGTAAAAAGAGGCTGCTAAAATCTCAGGGCTAGGATGAATGAAGATGTTACTGGGCCCACTCGAGCAAATTATTGATCAACGGGATGACAGTGACAGTGACAATGACAAAAGAAAATTTAGTATATAATTTTATTTATCTGAAATTATAGAAGAATCTGTGATCTCAGAAGACTAGATATTACCTGTCATTGCTATTGGAATGAATAGGCCACAAAATGATGGGGAGGTGGGGATTACGATAGCTGGGGTGAGACAAAAATCATTTTAATCTATAAAATTAATAAGCAAAATTTTGTTTGTCAATGTGTATCAAATTTGACATTTACAATGGATATATCTCCTAAATAAATTGCAAAAATCATATTCCTAAAGTTTAATCTAAACATAATTTTACTAGCAAGTAGCCATTAAATTTATAGTTTGGCATCTTTGTTTAAATGTTTAGATTTAAAAATACTATAAATATGATAAACATCTGAACATAAATTACACATGTGCAGGCTTGCTCTTTAAGCTTGTGTTCTCCATGGAACATGCATCCTGCTTATCTTTTAGTTTGCTTCTGTGTTCTCTCTTCAACACATTTCCCCTTTTTCTCTTCTCTCACATTTTTCTCAATATGTTTCAATAAAAACAAACCTGGCTTCACTAAAAAGAAAATAATCACTCGTGTACAAATGGCAACTAAAGGTGCTTCTTTGATAAAAATCAAAGAGAAAGAGTTGGAAAATGTTACAATTTCCATACCCATTTGGCTTGCTTATCTTAAATTACCTCACGGTACAATTTGTACTTTCTGAGTTAATGTGGAAAACTAGGAACATCTGGGGATAATTTCAATAAAATAAGAGTTTGAAAAATGTTGAGTTGCATTTTGAAACACCAGAAAACCAAGAACAACTTTCAGATTACAAAGTTGATAGTGCACTCCAAATAAAAGAGCTAATCATCTTGTCATTAGTTGTCACACTGTTACTTGGGACATATTTGATTAGAGCCAAGAAAATTGAAGGTTATGCTGCTAAAGAGCATCTACTCGTGGCAAATCGATAACTTCAATAGCTCTATTTTTAGAGTATTTCATCAAAAACTAATATAAAACTGAGAGAAGATAGGACTTTATAGAAAATATAAATTAACTAAGACCTCCAAATGAAGAATATCTTGCCATCTCCACAATCACTCTTGCAGGTTGCACACATTTATTATTTTGCAGCAAAGAGTAGTCATCTGTGACACACACAAAAAAAATGAAGTTCATTGGATTCAAAGATGTTTTTAACCATTTCAGAAAAAATATAATCAATAAAGATAAACTAGCCACTTGTTGAAATCCAATTTTGTAAAAGTGCTGATCTTTCAGGGACTCCTAGGCAAAGTAAGATGAACGAGAAACACAGAAGCTGCTGAGATTTGCCTTTGTCACCCATTGTCTCATCTTACAGAAACTATTTACCATGTGCTGCTATGCCAACTCTATTTCACACTGTCCTTGCTTATACTTGTCTACCAATACTCACCAAAAACATGTACCTGGTCCTTCACTACAGAGAAAGTTACATCTGGATAAGAGATTAATCAGTTTCTTTTTTAATTCCAAATAAAATTACTTAAATTTAGCCAGGATTTGTCGTCTTTTCTGTTTAGACACTTTCAACAACTGAGAAAGAACCCGTATCTAGCCTTCTTACTCTAAAAGAGGAGAAACATTATTTTTATTATGAAGATTAAAAAGCTAAACTAAGGAAGTGGAGAGAAAGTACAGTGTGTAGGGCACTTGCTTTGCACATGGTTGACCCGGGTTGTATGCCTGGAACCACATATGGATGAGACCCCACCACCACCACCAGTCCCCTGGGCTACCAGAAGTGATTCCAAGAGTGCAGAATCAATACACCCTGAGTATGGTCAGGTGTGATCCAAAAACAAACAAACAAAAGTCATTCTGAGAAACAGAAAATAGTGGGTAGGTTAGGGAAGATCTGGATTTGAAGATGCAGTTCTGAAGCTCAAATGGAAGAAGACAGGGCAGGAAAAGAGGGGATTAAGTGTTTTGTTTCTAGAATTTTCTCTACTCAATCTCTGCTTTCATCCTTTTGAATGTGTGAGGGGAATAAATAATAAATTATGCATGATACATATCACAAATTTGTTTTGACTTCACTAACTTCAATGAAATATTTTTCTCTTCCTCTAATGTCGGTCACTCTAGGCTAAGACATCCTTGTGGCTCAATCATTTCTGAAAACCTGACCAATCTCAATGTCAAGCATTCTGTTTCTGACCATGATCTTTATCCTTACAAATATTTCTATTTAATAATTTTCTATGGTATTATCTTGCCTCCTCCTACTTCACTGAAAAAATTCTGAAGGAATTGAATTCCCTTATCATTTATTTTCCTATGTCTATAATAAAAAATCCTAATCTTGTTTGGTCTGACTTTCATCTCTTTTTGGTTTCCTCATGATATAAAAGGGCTTCACTATTTTCTGAGGTATCATTTTCCCTCCTCATTACTAAATCAAAGCCTGTTTTTTTTTTGGGGGGGGAACTGTTGGGTCACATCTGGCAGTGCTCAGAGCTTACTCCTGGCTCTGGGCTCAGGGGTCACTTCTGGCAGGGTTCAGGAGACTATATGAGGTACAGAGAATTGCACTCAGGTTGACTAGATGCAAAGCAAGCATCCTACCCACTGTATTTTCTCTCCATTTCCCCAAATGAAAACCTTTTTGTCAAATATTCTAAGAGTTTTAAAGTAGTAAACATGGAAATATATATATATGATATAAATACTATATATGTATATATATAAAAGGTACATATGTATATATATATATATAAATCTTTTTAGGTTTGCTATTTTAAACATGTTCTATATATGTATACATAAATATGTATATATACACATACACATATAAATACATATATATTTTTCCATGTCTCAGCCATAATTTTATTCGTGGGTAACTTTTCTATAATATAATTTAACACTGTTTATAGTTTCTTTCATCAAGAACTCACATACCATATTTTTGCTCAGCCTTCCTTAAGAAGGCTATTTTTGTCAATATTATGGAAGTTATTTTGCTTTTACTATACAGTGGTGCACATTTCTTAAAATTAGTAAAACAATTATTAAAATTTTCACTGATGAATAATCGCTATTCTGTTTGTACCAGTAACACAACCTCATGTAGTCTTCCTTTTTTCCTGGCATTTTCTGGCTCCTTCACTGATTCGTTTACTCTTTAGCATCTAAAATCATGTCTTAATGTTTATTTCTTTGCCCCATCTCTTTTCAACTAAATAGTCTCCATCCTGATTTATTCAATTCATAAAAGCACCCAAACATGAAATTCTTTCTCTGATCTCTCCAATAAATAGCAGTGTTATTTGTTTAAATTTCTACTCCTCTCCTTTTGTTTAGGAAGTTTTTCAAAATGTTCATATTCAAGTAGAACTTTTCTTTTTTTTTTTTTCTTGAGATAGTTGCACATCCAGCAGAGCTGAGGATTTACTCCTGGCTCTGTGTTCAGGGATCCACTCTGGCAGTGCTTGGAGTACCCAAATGCAACTATTCTCAACATAAATGTCCACAAATTTTAGTCTAAACTCTTAGCCCAGATTATTTATCTTTGTCATCAGGTTTAATGCTCAATATTATTTTTTTGCCATATCCTCTCATGGTCTGGTCCTTTAAGGCACACTCAGTCTTATCTACAAACCTAAACAGAGCAATTCAGAGGGAGAGCTGGGATGAAGAGCTTGTTTTGCATGCTGGAGACTGTGATTCAATTCCTAACACCAGAGTATCCCCCGGGCACTGCTGGGTAGACAAATAACAAGCAAGAAAAACTACAAAACAAAAACAAAATACTAAAAAAAGACCCAGTTCTAATTCCTTTTGTCAGTTATTTCTTTTCTATAGATGTTGGGTGCTCTCCTATTAAAGTAACCTATTTATCCCTTTGAATGAGGATGCTAGCATAAGGGGAAGCTGATTTCTATAAAATGTTTCCATTTTATGCTATTTCTTTTAATCTCCATTGTCCGTTAATCAAAAGGAGCAGGGTGCCCATTCAGATCTGGCCATTTCCTCCTGAGCAAAGGAATAGAACAAACTGACCTGGTGGAGAATATGCCCCTGCAAAGTAAACTGTTTAATTTCAGGGTCCGTCTCACAAAAGTGACCTATTTTACTGATGAAATAACCTAAGGTGTTCATAACAGACTTGGTTTGCTGATGACAAAAAGTATCAGCTAATTTACTTTTAATTATAATATCATTTTATATAAAATATGAATATTAATGTATGCTGCAAACAAGACTAACTCCATACTAAAATGAACAGGATACCAAAATAATTACATTTGCTATACAAATTTTTAGAACTTACAGAGGAAAAATTCTGGTATATCCTCAAAAGAACTGAAAATTTGAATGTGTAAAATTTTTCATGCAAGTATTATCAAAAGAATCCAATTGTGGAAATTAACCAAGTGACTACTGACAGCAAATTTGGTAGGCAAAATGATATGCAATAAATGCCATTCTGTCTTTAAAGGATAGGGTATCTTAAAACATAATAGAATTCTGAAGATGTATGTTAAAATAAACAAGGAATGAAGAGACAATAACCATATAATTTCACTTATATGAGATTCTAAAATTGTTGTATTCATAGATACATAAAGTCAAATAGCAGTACTCAGGTCTCGGTAGGAGAGAAGAACATAAGCTGTTGTCTAATAGATATAGTTTTAGATTTGCAATATGAAGAGCTCTGGAGATCAATTGCACTAAATTTAATGTTGCCTTTGTGTTAACCAAATTACACACACACACACACACACAATTTCTTTAGTGATATGTGCTAATTTTTCCAGTCGGAAAGTGTTGTAAAGACTCTAGTGCAGATTCACTGGTTTTATTTTATTTTCAATTTTCACAGCGGAACTCATTTTCTACACTAGGAACCTTTATTTATTTATTTTTTTAATTGAAATTTTATTGAATCACCATGTGGAGGGTTACATAGTTCTCAGGATTATGTCAGTTATACAATACTCAAACACCCTTCCCTTCACCCGTGCCCATATTCCATCACCAACCACCCCATTAAACCTCCCGCCCCCTCCCGCCCCCCCAGTCCCTGCCCTTGTAAGTGATAAGTTTCACTTCATTTACGCTTTATCTTGGTTACAGTCCATGTTTCAACACATAACTCACTATTGTTGCTAGGGTTTCCCCCAAAAAAGAAAAGACAGTCCCACTGCCAAGGAAGCATTTGATGGCTCTCCATTGCTGAGAATGTAGAGATATTAAGTCCCGCTGTTTGTTACATAACTTTTCTATTTTTTTCCCCCCTCGTCCCATGCCACCGAGATCACGCCTGTTTAGTAATCACCACGCTGCCTGACAAAGGGAAAACAAACCAAAAAAGATGGTTATTTCCCGTCATCAGCCAGCGTGGGGCTCTGGCTTAGTTGATAGCCTGGTAGAATGTCTGCAAGCAGTTTCTGGAATCAAAGGTAATACGCTGGTATCGGCCCCGGCTCGAGATTCCACCAGCGTCCCACTGTTCCAAGTACATAATAATTTATTCCCTTGTATCCCATTCCCACGCCACCAGGTCCGTGTCAGCTTAATGGACATCATACTATGGTTAACGCCACGCCGCGTTTCTTCCCGAGAAAGAAGGATATTTCTTCTCAGCTAGCGTGAAGATATGGCTTAGTTCAGTCTATAGAGATGGCTACCACTTTGGTAGCCTTCAATATTTCAGCACAAGGCTTACTATTCTTGTTAGGATTTCCCACAAAAGTCTGACCCGTTAAGAAGGAACCATTTCATATTGGTGATGATTAAATGACAATATGTTGCGCGGCCATGGCAGCGGCCTAGCGGCTTTGAATTTCTGTATAAAGTCCAGGGAAAGTACAGCCAGAAATTACACGTCGCTACAAACTTTAACCCTATTATGGTCCCCCCAAAGTCCTACCCATTACAAAGGAGCCATTTTATATTGCTGATGATTAGATGACATTAGGCTGCCGAGGCCGTGCGGTTTTGGGTTTCTATATAAAGTCCAGGGAAAATTCTGCCTAAAATTCTATCGTTACAATCTTTTACCCTTGAACAAAAAACTCAGTACTATTGTTTGGAGTTTCCCCCCACGGTAAGCCCTGCCAAAAAGGAACATTTACACGTTGCTGACAATCAAACAATCAAAAGATATTAGCTCGCGCGGCTGCGATAGCAGCCGCGTGGTTTTGGATTTCTATATGATGTCCAGGGAAAATTCTTTTGGTAATTGCATCACTCGCTGGCAGCGCCTGGGCCAGAAGCTCCGAGCACACAGTTTGGAGGCATTTTGGGGGCGCTGCTAGTGTCCAAAGTGGTTCAGTTGCCTCCGGGGTCGATCTCGCGCAGGGCGGGAAAGGAGCGTCCCCGCATGGCTCTGTGCTTAAATGTCGGCCGGCACAGGGCGGATCCGGAAGTCCCGCCCCATCGGCTTTCCCGGCCTTCCTGCATAGTCTAAAAACCGGCTATTGCCTCGCTGCATTCAAAAAGGAAGGGTTGAGAGAGAAAAGAGCATACCCTGCCGGCAGCGCCTGGGCCAGAAGCTCCGAGCACACAGTTTGGAGGCATTTTGGGGGCGCCACTCGTGTCCGAAGTGGTTCAGTTGCCTCGGGGTCAATCTTGTGCAGGGCCGGAAAGGACTAGGAACCTTTAAAGGATCATGTTACATAAGGACATAAATTCAAGTCCAGTTTAAGAGTACTGAACTGTTGATCAAAGCATAAATGAAGGATGAGGTCAAAGTGATATTTTTCTTATTGGAGAGAGAAGAGGGAGACATTATATAGTAGCAAAGAAGAAAGAGGGTAACAGACAGTTTAGGAGATATAGAAGTGCCCGTATGGTATAGAGCATACCCTAAGAACCAAAACATGGGGGCAGGAGGATCAGTGTTGGAAGATATGCATTATATGCACGGGATCCTGATTCAATCCGTGTAATTGCAGGCCTTTCTGTGTATTTCTGCAGGTCCCTGTGCATGACTGAGTGGCCATGAGTGGCCCAGAATTGCAGAGTGAGAAAACACAGAATCCAAAGGCTCAAGCATTAAGTTTTCTGGCCTAGTGGACTACTCTCACCAGGAGTGGCCCCCTTAGTACTAATTGAGATTCCCTCATCCAAAGAAAAAAAAAGAAAACACTTAAAACAAATATGAAAATTTATTTTAAAATTTGTTGATTCACATCCTTTATTTTTTATTTTTGTTTTTTTACCTATACCGAGCAATGTTCAGAGGTTATTTCAGGCGATGCACTTAGGAATTACTTCTGGCACTGTTTGGTGGACCCATGGGATATCAGGGATTGAACCTAGATCGGTTGACTGCTTGTAAGTCAATCACTCTTCCCATTATACTCCCTTTCCACCCTCATGATTTACATCCAAGATTTATTATGTAAAGTTTCCATTATTTTTTTGAAATTAAGATATGAATGTGGGGTCCCCCCTGCGGGCATCATCCTGTCCCGCAGGGAGGACCTTTCCTGGGGCTAAGGAGGGGACGCAACAGAACGAAGAGACGCAGAGCCAGAAGGAGGAGGAGAGAGAGAGAGTTTATTCACAGCAGTTACAATACTTATACCTCTTGGTGGGAGGGGGCGGTATGCATGCTTGGACCCCCATAGGAACAATAGTAAAATGCAGATCAGGCATGGGCATTGGCTAGTGAGAGAGGAATGGCGAACTGATAAGATCAGTAAGGTCAGCAGTGGTGACCTTGTTACAGGAATCCCAAGTAAGCCTCCGCTTGATAAGAGGATAAGAGCCGGGCTTGTAAAATGGCTCCCTACATATGAAAATTCTTTTCTTTGAGTGTCTTCATGGAGTATATAGCTTAGCTTTATTTTTCTCTGTTTTCATTCCTATGTTGCAAAATCCTCTTTGATAATAAGTTGGAAAAGGGGCAGAATTATTGGCTTGGTGAAGGATGCAGGAACCTGAGTTCAGGGCTCTAACCTATTAAACATTGGTTAAATAGATACAGGATCGGGCATTGGCAAGAAGTTCTCTCAAACTAGGAAGAAGCTAAGAATATCCACTTGATAAAGACAAGGTGCCAATTCCTTGTGACCAGACCTTTCAACTCAGAACGGAGAATTGATTTCCTATGACTTTACCCTTAATACATTAGCAATACTTTTCTTTCAAACCCAAACTCCAGAAATTTTGGTTTTAGTAGATCATGCATCCCTTTGATAACCAAAGTTAATTATGTCACTAATGTTCTGATTGATGCTCCTTTGGGAAAATAGTTTCTCATTTAACTCTGGATTGTTAAATCACTCACTGCCATATTGACACTGACATGTTGACACCAGTTTCTTAAAAGCATGAATATTTGTGTTATGGTATTTCTTTTTCCCTGCCGTGCCCCTAGTTCTGTTATTATTATTGTTGTTACTGATGATGATGTTAGGTGTGTGTGTGTGTGTGTGTGTGTGCATGTGTTTGTGTGCACAAGGCTGAAAGTAAAAGGAGAAAGTGCACAACGAACTGAAAACAATGTTGTCAACTGTTTACTGAACTAGGGACCTTGTTCATCAGACTTCAGTGAAAAAATATTTGATTTACATCCAACTTTTATTTTTTAATTTTGGTTTCTGAGCTATACCGAGCAATGTTCAGAGGTTATTTCAGGCTATGCACTCGGGAATTACTTCTGGCAGTGCTTGGTGGACCATATGGGATGTCAGGAATTGAACCTGGGTTGGTTGACTGCCTCTCTATCAATCACTCTCCCAACTGTATTCTCTTTCCACCTCCCATGATTTATATCCAAGATTTATTATGTAATAGCTACTTTCCATTATTTTCTAAATTCTAAGATTCAGACTTGAAATTTGTAAAATGGCAGTATATACCTACTTCATCTTCTTGGTTAAGCACAATAATATAAATGACATGATAAAGCTCTCTATGCATTAAAGGATTATTATCCACATTATAACATAAATTTTACAGTTTTATCTTGTGGCTTGACATGTGTTTAGTCCAAGTCCTGGAAGTAAATGTTATTTCTTCCAAGGAATAAAGTAGTATGAAAATATTTTTAAATATTAATTTGTATTAATAGAAATTAAATACTATTTAATTGTATGAGATAGCTTTATGAATAATGAGATTTTTCAGTCCCACCAAATACTAGTGATCTATGCATAACTTGAAAAATGCCTGTTTGAGTTATAGTAGAGTAAAAAGAAAAGTTGAGAATTTGGGTTTATTTGTAAATATAACAAACATTATGGAAATAGATACTGAACATCTTTTTATTAGTTTGCTTTGCTTTTGGACCACATCTGATGATGCTCCAGGCTCACTTCTGGCTCTGTACTCAGGGATAACTCATAGAAGAGTTCAGGAGACCATATGGGATGCCAGGGATTGAGCAAGGCAAGTGTCCTCTAGCCAACCTAACACCTTATTTATTCAGTCAAATTCACAGATCTTACTCAAGTTACCCTAACCTTTACCTAAAGTGAAAAATTTCTATGATGCCATATTTTTAATAATTTCACTTTCTTGTTTCTCAGTAACTTTGGCTAAGATATAGCCAGTTCCTTTAAATACTTGGTTTCAGATATATGAAAAGTTTCAGTAGGTAGGAGGTATAAGCAATGATTGCCCAGCCATTCTCACACCTAGATAAAAGAGAAGTTAAGGATAATCACTCAGTTTCTCTGCACTCTGCTGTCCTACCAATGAAAGTCAGATACTGGGAAGCTAGGAATACGGCTTAAAGGGCAAAAATGATGCGCTGCACAAGACTGACATGTGGTTGACTCATGCGTTACATGGTTCCCTGAGCAACACTTACACTTGAGAGTAGTTCTTGAGGACTGTCAATTTGACCCAAAAGCAAACAAAAACAAGGACACTGCACTATACTATCCTGCTCTTTTTTATTCTAAGGTGCTGTGACTTTTAAATTTCATTCCACTAACTAATTTGATCTACATCATAATTTGGGGAATGCAGCATTTACCTTAATATTTGTATACTGTCCCCCCTTCCATTGCTGAAGTATTTGCACCCTCACTCTATTAAATGGACAACTTACCCATTCTCAAGTCCTTTCCCTTCCCCCCTGAACCATCATATTTTTTTATAGAGAATAAAAGTTATTTTTGTTGTCTTCTGCCACTTCATTTGCCTTTGTTATTTATATATCACATAGGAGTGAAACCATCAAGTAACTGTCTTTCACTTTCTGACTTACTTCACTTTTGCATAATCAGATCAAGTTCCTAAGCTGTGATAGCTTTTGAAAACAATTTAAAAATACTTTCCAAAAGAGTTCTAGAAGAAAATTTATTAAAATTGTTTCACCGCACTGGAAAAAGTTGTCAGTATCAAATTATATTTTTAAAATACATAGATTTATTTACTTATATATTTTGAAAAGTAGAAATAGAAATTCTAGGACTGAATGCAAAAAGATTAGAATCTGTTATCAACTATTGCTTTTCCATTGATTCTTTTATGAAAGATTTTTATAACACTTTCCATTCAGTAAAGTTCTACTAAATCATAAACTGTAGAGCTTTCACCCTTATGGAGAACAGGCCTCATTGGAAAGTAAGGTTTATTATCAATATGTTTAATTCCTCTCTCTAAAAATAGTAAACAGATGCTGATCTTGAATAAATTGTTTCCTGTAGTTAATGAGTCCCTAACCATTACGAATATTAAATTAACTGCTAACTCTTCTGTACTATAAAATAATAGCTGTTATATCTGTTAGTTCTGAAAGTTTGAAAGTAGTTTCTTGGTTGCTCTTCTTTCTTTTTCTTCATTTCTTATGTTTAGTCCTCTTTGTTATTTCTATTTCTATCAATAGAAACAAAACAGATACACATTTTGTACTGTATTGCAAATGAAACACCTAAGACTCAAACGTAATTTACTCCCTTACACCAAAGTCACTAATTTAAGAATATTATCAAGGACATCAAGTCTTCTTCTCTTTCATACACTACAAACTGAATTCCCAAGTGCTTGGAATTGTGAAGACATGGAGGATACGTCATGAATGAGAAATACAAACTCTGTTGTCTAGCAGTCTAGTAAGGCAATAAAGTAGAGGAGTCATAGCAATAATACAGTAGGTAGAGCATTTTCCTTGCAGGCAACCTACCCCAGGCAGCCAACCCAGGTTTGTCCCCAGGTATCCCATATGGTCCTTGAAGCACTGCCAGGAGCAATTCCTGAGTGCAGAGCCAGGAGTAACTCCTGAGCATCACTGGGCTTGATTAAAAAGAAACAAGAAAAAGTAAATAAAAAGGTTAAAAAAAACTGAAAAAAATTAAAAACTGGACAGTAAATAAATAACTATAGGATAAAATAGGCCTTTAGGATCAAGGAAGTTACCCAAGAAAACATTATTTGAGCCATGAAACAAAAAAGTAGAAATTAGTGAGCATGGAGTACTAAGTGAGTATGGAAAGGGGAGTTTAATATAAGGGAATAGAGACCAATATGAATGAATGGACTATCTGAAAAATGAAGTCCTGTATAGACAGAACTACAGAAATATCTCAACTAAATATCTGAATTTTCCTGTTAAAAAATGCTTTGTCCCAAGATGTATCTGTGACATATTAATTCTACTGTAAGTCTTGGTTCAAATATTTTTCTCAGGGAAGTGTTGTTTGACCACAGATTTGAAAACTAGTCACATTTTGCATTTTTAGCTTCTCTTTAGAAATGTATTTGCTTTTATTGCTTCTTCATCTTCCAACTCTGTCTTCAGCAACCTCAGCTACATGTCACAGCCAAAGGATTTATTTTTCATTGACATTGACTATTCTCATGTTCCTTTGCTTTATTTCTTCATATCACTTAAAAGTTTGATCTTCCAGGGTATGCCTTTCTCCTTCTGACTTATTTTTCTTAGCATTGATTCCATGCATGCGGTTGCATAAGGACAGATTTTATTTATTCCTGTTGCAAAGAAATACTTCACTGTTTATCCAGGTGAGAGAGTGTGTGTGCATGTATGTGCATGTATGTGCATATGGCTACATCTTCTTTTGACATTTTTGTTGATCATGAATTTCTTTCTCATCTTGTCTGATGTTAGTGTTGCAATGACTATAGTAGATGTCCTTACCTTTTCAAATTAGTGTTTTGTGTTTTTATGGTCTATGGCTAAGAGTCTACAATTACTAAATTGTATAGATCTATAATGAGTTTTGAGAAATCTCCACACTTTTCATAAAAGCTGGACCAATGTATATTCCACCACAGTGTATGCTGGCTCCTTTTTCTCTAAAGAACCAGCACTTATTGTTCCTGGCCTTTCTAAAGTGACCCATAGTCCCAGGTATAGGATGTTATCTCAATGTTGATTAAAGTCACATCATCCTAATATGTTATAATGAATCTTTTTGGGCATGTGCTTGTTGGACATTCACATGTTCCTTTAGTGAAGATCAGTTTTAGTCAATAAAGCTCAGCATGACTTAGTAATGCTAAACTCCCACTTGTAAAGAGGTTGGCTGTTTGTTTTCTTGAAGTTCAGTTTTGTGAATTCCCACTATATTTTGAAAATTAGCCCTTTGTCAGATGTGTAGTGTATAAATACTGCATCTCATTCAGCATGAGATCTTTTGTTTTAATGCGAATTTCTTCCCAATGCAAAAGCTTTCTCATTATCTTGCTACATATTTTTACTTTTATTTCCCTTGCAGTTTTATTTGAATCCACAAATATATCAGACATATGTTAGCCAACATCATGGAGTGTTTTGCCTAAATTTCTTCACTTTGTTTCATGTTTTCAGATCTAAATATTTAATCAATTTTTAGTTAACTTTTTGTTCATGGTGTGAGATACCAAGAGTTTCAACTTTCAGATATCCTGAGAAAGCATTTATCCTGTCTTTTATATTCTGGCTGAGATCGGTGAATCATGCAACCTTCATCTCCAATTTCCTTTATTTAAAATGAATAAATATGTAGTTCCATAGTTCCAATACAGTTCTAATTTTATTTTTTTGGGGGGGGCTGTTTTTTATTTTTAATTGAATCATCATAAGATACAATTACAAAGATTTCTAAAGACCTTTTATTTTTGACCTAAATCCATAAGGTACATGGAAGAAAATGTAGGCAGAAACCTCCATGACACTGAACCTAAGACATCTTAAAAAATGCAACTTACCACTGACCAAGAATGTGGAAGCAAAGATAAACAAAAGAGACCACATTAACCCAAGAAGTTTCTGCACCTCAAAAGAAATAGTGACCAAGATACAGAGACAGCTCACAGAATGAGAAAAATTATTTATCCAATATCCACCAGATAAGGGGTTAATATCCAAGATACATAAGGTATTGGTAGAACTTCATGAGAAAAATTTAAAAAAAAATCCTCCAACCCCATCAAAAAGTGGGGAGAAGAAATAAATAGAAACTTTCTCAAAGAAGAAATACAAATGGCCAAAAGATTTTTGATTTTTGGGCTGCCACACCTGGTGATGATCAAGGGTTACTCCTGGCTCCTGCATTCAGGAATTTCTCCTGGTGGTGCTTGAGAGACCACATAAATGCTGAGGACTGAATCAACATGGCCACACATAAGGCAATTGTCCTATTCACTATGTATTGCTCTCTGGCCCTGGCTTTTTTTTTTCAGTTCTATTTTTAGGGACCAGAGAGATAGTAGAGCACATGGGCTCTTACTGTGCACACTGCTAAATCAGGTTCGATCCCCACTACCTCATGTGGTCCCCTGAAACTTTCTGTAGTGATCCCTGAGTCAGGAAGAAGATCTGAGCACTGATGGGTATGGCCTCAGAACCAAAACAAACAAAAACAAAACCTTCAAAACAATAAATTATATATCCAGTCACATCTGTTTTCATTTACAGCTTAAATGTAATTTTCTATTTTTTTTTTTGCGTTTTTGGGTCACACCCAGCGATGCTCAGGGGTTACTCCTGGCTTTGCACTCAGGAATTGCTCCTGGCAGTGTTTGGGGGGACCATATAGGATGCCAGGGATCGAACCCGGGTCGGCCACGTGCAAGGCAAACGCCCTACCCGCTGTACTATCACTCCGGCCCCTATTTTCTTAGATTTATTCTACATATCTTCCCTTGAATAAAACTATTTATTGATATCTATCTGTAATGTAATGTCATCTGATCATTATATTAGTAAAATAAGCTCTGGTCCAAATTTGTTATAATTGACTCCATGTAAAAATTTTATTTTGATGAATATTGCTGCTAAGGATACTTCATTGATGCATTAAGTCAAGAGATTGGATACTTTATAAAATGTTAACTAGTTACCAAGAGATGATCAAATTTAATTTTATCAAATGTAAATTATGGATTAAAATACATCTATAAATGCATATTATAGTAAAATATAAAATATACATTTATTTTAATAAAAGACAAAAATTACATAAGCTTGGTAAATATTTGTCATTTTCCCTCACATTAAATATATATTACTCTGTGTGGGCACTCGTTTTCCTACTTTACTTCAATTTAATAAAGAATGCAGTGCATGTTCGCATTACCCAGAAATAAAACAGTCAAATGAAACACATCAGTGAGTTATGCAAATTTCATTGAAAAGACCGCAATATATTTGTAAAATGACATATAACAAACTGCACAGCAAACTTCTTACAACAGACATGCCTAGTTTCAAAAATCTTCTAGTTTCCAGAAGACTTCACTAGGATTAATTTCCTTCTGTCTTAACCCACACAGCACCCCTCCCAATCATTTTTCATACTCTATCTCCTTTCTACTGGTTCCAAAAACAGCAATTTTATTCTATTTTATTAGGCAGAACGTTTCAACAAATGTGCATACCCACACAACTATTTGACAACTATCCAAGCAAGAATATTCCATTCATCAGGACAAATTTCTCTTTAAAATAAATACCATGGATGCGCATGAGAAGGAGGAGGAGGAAGAGAAGGAGGAAAAGAAAAGGGAAGAGGAGGAGGAGGAGGAGGGGGAGGAAGAAGAAGCAGAAGGAGGAGGAGGAAGAGAAGAAGAAGAAGAAAAGAGAAAGAAGAAAGAGGAGGAGGAGGAGGAAGAAGAGAAAGAGGAGGAAGAAGAAGAGGAGGAAGAAGAAGAAGAAATTTTGATATTCAAATAAAGTGCTTTTTACCTTTGTCTGTTTGTTTTGGTGTTGGGCCATATCCAGTGAAGTTCAGTGGTTACTCCTGGCTCTCTACTCAAGAGTCACTCTGGAAGTGCTTGGGAGACCATAAGGGATGCCAGAGATCAAACCCACATCAGCCACATGCAAGGAAAATGTACTGTACCTCTGACCCCCCTATGCATTTTTTATTCAAGATTATTCAAGATTTTCTAAAAGTCACTTTGTAACCCTACATAAATACATGTACCTTTTAAACTTTAAATGCATTTCTGTCACTAAACTGAGATTTTTTTCAACATACAATGGCTTTTTTCAAATACTTTAGAGTTGGACAGTGTGAATTCAGTATTATGCAAATATCTACAACTGAAATAAAGGTGGAAATCAGAAAGATTCTTCAAAAAACCAGGAAGTTCTTTGAAGCACCTTTTTTTTTTTCACGTTCAATCCCAAGAATTTTCACAGGATATACATATTGATATAGAGATGCTAAAAGTAATAAGGAACTTGGCAGTTTATATCCATCCACTAAATGTTCTTTGTCTAAAATTATAGAAAAAAAACATCATTTTAACACATTAGAGGCTCAAACAGTGAGCAACAAATTTGGGGGGAGGTTTTCACTAAATGCAGAGGTTCCTAAGTACCCCTCTTGAAAAATCTACCTTCTTTAAATGAACAAATAGAAAGCACCCCCTAATTGTGCCTGAAGCTAATAAAGCACCCCACTATAACCATCATCATTTATTACTCTAGTGTCTCCCAAGGATCAGAAACATCCAATTTGGGTAATACTACACTAGCATATGCATAAATTGTTTTCATATTGTATGTTCTCAAAAGGTCTGCCTGCATTCACATCTATGTGAACCACATTTACACTTGGTTTGTGAACAGTGAAAAAAAGAAAAGACTTCTTTCTTGATCCAGTAATTCTAGAGAAAACAGAGGGAAGGCCTAAGTATGTGCTTGTGATTGGGGAATAGAGACCATAAATTTAAAAAATAAAAGATTTTTATTTTTAATATAAGCAAAGTTGTTTGGGGACCTAGAAAATAATTTTGGTGAGAGCTAGGAAAGAAACAGGTTTTCACTTCAGACGTACAACCTTCAAACTAACTCTCTTGTCATGGTGTAAATGAGTTAAGAGTATCAAAAGAAAATACATATAATGAATAAATGGCCAGAATATGAATTCCTCAAGGTACTTTTAACTGTCTGTAGCACCGTCGTCCTATTGATCATCAATTTGCTCTAGCGGGCACCAGTAATGTCTCCATTGTGAGACTTGTTGTTACTGGTTTTGGCATATTGAATATGCCAAGGGTAGTTTGCCAGGTTCTGCCGTGCAGGCAGTATACTCTAGTAGCTTGCTGAGCTCTCCAAGAGGGATGGAAAAATTGGCATAATTAAAAAAATAATCATAGTTGGTATCTTGAATTAAAGCCACAAAGTAGAAATGTAGAGACAGGCATCCCAACCCTCTCAGAAGAATGTTGATATCTGTTTAGAGGTGGAAGTTGGAACAAGAGAAAGGTAGAAAAAGGAGGCTTATGTTACCTATCTTCTCTGGTAATGATTAGAGTCCTAAACTACTCACATTTCCAACTCTATATTTGCAGTTATATTTCTCCATTAAGCAGCAGTCTAGAAAAATGTGTGTTATTGGGCTTTTACACAAGAGAGGAAACTAGATTAACAAACAGTGAACTGGAACCCAGTGAGACTCCATTAGGGAAATTCAGGAAGTTTGCCTCCTTTTTTCCTCAGGGCCTTTTGTTCACTGACTGCTGATAACATGGGGATTTCAAAATTAGAAATCACTTTACAAGTAGAAATCATCTTTGCTAAGATTGATGACTAATACTGGGAGCAGTGCTGCTAATAAACACCACATTTGACACACAGCCAAGGAAGCACTTGTCCAGAAGAAAAAGGAGATTCCAGTGAAGATATATGCTTTGGTTCGAGTATCCTCAATGTATCTTTGGTGGACACATCTTCTAGTTAAAATATTATTATTCATTTTTCTTACACTTTGTCTATTCCTAAAGCCCTTGGTAATAAAAATAACTATTTTTCTACTTCTAGAATATTTGTTTGAAATAAACTTTACATCTTTAAATACTTTTTCTTTTTTTTTTTAATTGAATCACCTTGAGAACAGTTACAGGGCTTTCATGATCAAGTCTCAGTCATACAATGATCAAACATTCATCCCTTCACCAGTGCACATGTTTCACCACCAAGAATCCCAGCACACACCCCCTCCAGCCCCCCTCCCCCTCTCCCCCACCTGTGTGACAGATGATTTTCACTTTACTCTCTTTTTACTTCGATTACATTCAATTTTTGACAGAAAACCCACTATTATTATTTGGAGTTTTTCCTCCAACAATGCCCACTGTGCTATTGCTCCAGCCCAGTAATCTAGATAATAATGTTTTTCTCTCTTTGACTTGCTTACTTACATCTAGAATAAAAAAGCAAGCATTAGAATCTTTATCTCACTCCTCAAATAGTTGCTTATTATAACCTCTTAACCCACCTTTGTCTTTGCCTGTTTCAATTATAAAAGATGTTCTCATGCCAAACTGGAGCAGTAGCGCAGCAAGTAGGATAATTATGTTGCACGCAGCTGACCAGGTTTGATTTCTCCATCCCTCTCAGAGAGCCTGGCAAGCTACCGAGGTTATCCCACACGCATGGCAGAGCCTGGCAAGCTACCCATGGCATATTCGCTATGCCAAAAACAGTAACAACAAGTCTCACAATGGAGACATTACTGGTGCCCCCTCAATCAATGAACAACGGTGCTAGAGTGCTACAGTTCTCATGCCATATATATTTTCTCTTCATATACTCTACATTTATGCTCTTCCCAAAGAGCAAACACTAGGCCCTCCAGAAAGGTTCTTGAACATTATCATGTAGACCCTGGATGGATGCTGTTTAACCACATTATCTCAGTTTTACAAGGAATAGCCTCTACTCCCGAAGATTCACTAGGAACTGAAACCAACCAGACTGTTTTGAAACAGGATTCTCTTCTCTTCCCGAACCCACAATAATAAATTTCTCCTAACTTTCTTTCCCAACCATCCCCCTATAAGCCCTTATTCTCAACCTGAGAATAAGTTAGATTTTTAGAGATAAGGAATCAACCGTTTTATCAGGTTTATAGCACCTGAATAACATTTTTGTTTTTGGTTTTCGTATTAACCATCTCACTTGTAATTGACCTTTAAACACTGAGAACCCAAACTTTCCTTTGATAAGACTAGTACTACAAAATTTAGAATTCAACATGTTCCATTTTTTGTTGTTTGGTACTATCCCACAAATAAACTATATAAGTAAACAAATAACAATTATTATATTTTTCCTTTTAAGTTCCTATGATAACGCAATGCTGATAACAAAAAGAAAACAATGTTTATTGATTGCCTGCAGGATACATGATTATAAAGTACTAAAAACATAATAGATCTAACAACCATCAATATATATTTTATCATAAAATTACTATAAAATAGTAAGCAAGATCCTGAGGAATAGTACACGTGTGTGTCTTGCACATGACTGTCCTGGATTCTATTCTCAGTGCCCCATACGATCAACCAGAAGTGATTCCAGAGTGTAGCACCAGGAGTAAGCCCTGGGTACCACTGGTGTAGCCCAAAACAAAATAAGGATAATAAATAAAAAGAATAAACGTTTATTTTCAAAACTCAAAATTTTTCTGGTGCTTTCCGAGAACCAGAAAAGTGATACATAATATGGGGAAATGCTTTAGATACATGGAATATTTTTCATATGTAATTCGATAAAGATTCAATGAAGATACCGTTTCTTCTCTGTGATATAGTCTTTATAAACTGACTTACCTAACCTTATAACTACTCTTCAAGGCAGTACTATAATGAATGTTATTTATACTCTAGAATGCATAAAAATTCACAATATTTTGCTGAAACTTGATTATTCAAAAATATGAAATTTATTCTGCTACAGGCTTCTGAAGATATATCAGTTTGAAGCACAGAATAAAAAAAATTGTTCAGAGTATTCATGCTATTGTATCACAGAGTTATCTAGTAGTAAAGCATGATTTTGAACCCAGCTATCTAATTTGAGTTCATGTTCTAGACCAACCTATACTACCACATTTCAAAGTAAAAAGGTTTTGTTTTCTGTCTTAAGTATTTTATACATATAGCATCATAATATTGTTACAAATACATTAGAATAGAAAGAAAGGGATGTAAAAAATACACATACTGAGATTAAAAACATTTAAAATATAAGAACTTATGTCATTTTACAAAGGGATGAACAAGTTAAAATCATTTAAAAGCAAATAATTTTTTAAGTATGCCAGTAATACATATGTGTGTATATGTATGTATGTGTATATATTTATACATGTACATATATATATATAGGCTGGACCTATAGCACAGTGGGTAGAGCATTTGCCTTGCACATGGCCAACCTGGGTTTGATTCCTCCGTCCCTCTCAGAGAGCCCGGCAAGCTACTGAGAGTATGTCGCCTGCCCGGCAGAGCCTGGTAAGCTACCCATAGTGTATCTGATATGTCAAAAACAGTAACAACAAGTCTCACAATGGAGACGTTACTGGTGCCCGCTCGAGCAAACCAATGAACAACTGGATGACAGTGCTACAGTGCTATATATGTGTGTGCGTGTGCGTGTGCACGCGCGCGCGCGCGTGTGTGTGTGTGTGTGTGTGTGTGTGTGTATGTGTGTGTGTCCTAATGAGATACATAAGACACTGAGGTTGAGATCTGGAGAGATAGTGCAGGGGTTAAGGTGCTTTTCCTATATTTTGTGCACACCAGTTTGAGCCCCAGCAATGTATATGATCCATAGGCACTGCCAGAAATGATCCCTGAACACAATTGAGGGTAACCTCTGCCAACCCCAAAGTCTTTAAAGCTAGGGTTAGATTAAATCTTTCATTTCAAAAGCAATCTGGAAGTGGTCAGAGGGATAGTGCAAAGGACTGAGCACATGCCTTGTATAGCAGGGTTGGTCCCTGGCACTGCTGGAAGCAACCTCCAAGAACAGAGCCAAGAGTGGCCCACAAACATAGTTGTGTGTCACTCCAAGATCAAAACAAAACAAAATAGAAAAACAATGAAAAATTGAATAATTTAAGACAGGCTAAAAGAAAGCAATTATCCAAAGAAACGTATATATAAGCATATTTACATATATTGGTATTTAAGATTTTTCTATTATTTAATAATTCTGAGCTTCCATCTTTCCTAAATAAAAATTATTGCATGATTGTTATAGCAAATGTTTTGTCTATTATTGTTTGGATTTTTCTTAAGTAATAAAATAAACAAGTAAAAATCTAAAGAAGAGAGAAGAGGATTTTACAAACACATCTAGTAAAAATAGAAATTTAGTACAGATTTTTTTAATTAGTTATTTAATTCTACTTTTTAATAAAGTAGAATTAAATAACTAAATATGATCCCAGGCTTCTAATTAATTCATTTATGTTGAAAGAGAGAATTGTAAATTAAAATGACATTGAGTAGAACTGAAGGATGTCATGCCAAAGTGAAATAGGTCAAAGATGAACAAAAAAAACTCTCTTCCTATGAGAACATAGGAAGACCAAACCAAGAAAATATACAGTAGTAAACAATTTCAAATCTTTGGCCTTAGATTCTATTTAAAATTTCTGAAAAGAGAGGTGGGAGAGGAATCAAGAAGTAGAATACAACTGACATGAAAAAAAGGAATAAATAAAGTTGGTGCTGGTAGGGTACAATAACTTTGGACATCAATACTATAAGTGTTAACGTTATTACAACCATGTCATTTGATTATTAATTACAAAATAAATAAAATAAGATATTAAGGAAGTCAGATTTTAATTGTGTACTTCGTTTAACGGAAATAGTTTATTATATGTATTGATTGAACATTTGAGGCTTTAAGCAGAAATGAAAGATTAAAAACAGTTTTTTTATTTGCTCATTTTATTTATTTTTGAGATCTTGGATATTAAACCCAGATAAAATTATGTTTTTAAAAGCAATTACAATACAAATAATTATAGCAATGGTTTAGGAATAGGGATTGTACAAAGGAAATATGCAGAAAAATATAAAAGGGTAAAGAACAGAACCTAAAGGTTATGTAGAACAAGCCAAAGTAAAACACCAAACAGCCAATGGAAGTAGAAGAGGGAAAATGCAGAAATATAAAAAGGAACAGTTAGAAGGAACGACAAGTCCTCATTATAAATACTATAGACAGGTCAAGTTTAATATCAGACAGAAGTTCCAACATTTACTAAAATGTTACAGTATATATATCTATATCTACATATATAGATATATATATATATACACATATTTTACTTCTGTGGGTAACTGTTACAATGTGATAATATTGTTATTTACTCTTATATGGGTGATCATCTTAATTTTTTATTCTCCCTTTGTTCAGATGAAGGTTCATAAGAATCAATTATGAACATGAGGAAATGAATTGCAAATAAAAGGAAAGAGAAAGAAAGAACTATCATCTTTTCCCCCTTAATTAAGATGCCTAAAACAATGACATTTTCTATAGGTGACCTGAAATCACACTGACTACTCAATTTGAACAGTTCAGACACAACTGGAGTAAAATTATGAATGATAGAATTTTTTCCTATTATGTTCTGTTACTTAATTTTTCTTTGAATTCACTTTCAAGTCAGGAAACAGGGTCCTAACACTTTCATAAAGTAAATTTACATATGTTACTAATATTCAGTCTCGTGTTCCTTATCTAGAAACAAATTAAATGTTACCATGTATCTGCTAGAATTCTTTAACACATTGATGCCAGCACTACAATTTGTGTTAATTAAACCACATCAAAGTGTGAGCCACCAGTTGTACTTGCTGATGCCAATGTGTTAAAGTTAGATTGTGTTAAGACATATGAAATGTTCACAGGATGACAAAAAGCGTGTTGTATTTTTTTATTCCTTTCATTTGTTCTAGTTATCCCCATTATAGAAAAAAAATTCAGTTGGCTTTTATAAAATGTCTTCTGTATCTCATTCCTTCCCCAGAAGATTTTAATGTAGGCAGATTAAATAAGGAACAAGGAGAACAGTAATTAAAACACCAAATAGTCCAGGATACTTCAGCCAGGGTAGCTGGGGCAAACACTACTCTCTGAGACATCCCATCCAGTCAACAGCAAAAAGGTAAAGAAACTGAGATAATAGATAACCACTCAGCACCCCTTCACACATGCATGCATTACAGGGTGCACTTTTCATTTTCAAATAAACTCCCCTGCTTTACTTTTTAACCTCCTATGTCTCACTTGAT
Organism: Sorex araneus; assembly: GCF_027595985.1. NCBI lineage: Eukaryota > Metazoa > Chordata > Mammalia > Eulipotyphla > Soricidae > Sorex > Sorex araneus. Next base: position 83,709,913 of record NC_073305.1, read on the forward strand.
TATCTGTATAGATACTAAGACAGATAGCCCAATGGCAACAGCCTAAAGGCTAGAAAAGACATCAGTATTTCATCGGATTATTGAAAAAAAAAATCATTATACAGACTAAATTCTACAGTTCTACAAATATCTTCTTTCTATTTTGTTTATATTTTTGATTTGGCATGCTTGTGTTTAAATTAAGGGCTTCTAAGCTTTAAGAAAAACTTCAGGGACTGGAGTGATAGCAGTAGGGCGTTTGTCTTGCGCACGACCAACCCGGGTTCGATTCCCAGCATTCGATCTGGCCCCCTGAGCACCACCAGGTGTAATTCCTGAGTTCATACAAAACCAGGAGTAACCCCTGAGCATCGCTGGGCGTGACTCAAAAAGAAAAATAATAAATAAATGAAAATTTTTTTCACTTTTTTCAGTGTCTAAGATGCTATTTTTTCCTACAATTGAATTTGATAATAATGAATGATAATAATGAATAATAATAAATTTGGTAATAATGAATGTTGTCACAGATATATTGCTCAGATAGGATTTTGAACCAGCCAGGTTTTATGATTAGGTGTAGAGAGAAGTTCAACTGGGATTAAGAATAAAGAATAATATCATGAAGTAAACCTGACATCAGAGAAGCATCTCAAGTTTACAGAAAAACTAGAAAACTCACACAATATACAATAAAGTCCTTGGGAACAGATGATATTCATTTTTTCAACTGACTTTCTGCTGATTACAAAAAAAAAAAACTAGCTTAACAAATGCAGATACTTTTGTAACCACCATGAGATATAGTTACAAGTAAGTAGGAAATATACTGTCAGTATTCTTTGTTGATATTTTTAACTCCTGTTTTTTGGGATCTACACCTAAGAGTGCAATCATTGGATACTTGTGACTTCTTACTTGGAGCTCTCTCCATCAATGCCAGGGACCCAACCCAGGGCTGTATGCAAAGCAAGCACTCAACTCATATTTTTTTTCTTTTTTTTTTTGGGGGGGTCACACCTGGCAATACACGGGGGTTACTCCTGGCTCTACACTCAGGAATTACTCCTGGCGGTGCTCAGGGGACCATATGGGATGCTGGGAATCGAACCTGGGTCGGCCGCGTGCAAGGCAAATGCCCTACCAGCTGTGCTATCGCTCCAGCCCTCAACTCATATTTTTAAGTGAACCATTCAAACTATTTGCATAGTATTACCCAAAGTTATGAAAATAAAAACAGTTTATAAAGACCAAGTGATGTTTTGCGATCATATAGTTTCCATTTAAATTTTTATCATGATGAATTACAAAGAAAATCATTTAAGGGAAAAGAAAGGTGAGGTAATGGTTGGGTTGGTCCCTGATAGTCCCCATCAGAATAGATCCTGTGTAGCACTACATCCTCAGACCCTACCTCTGAACCACTACCTACATTGCCAAGAAATATCACAACTGGACCCCAAATGCCCTGAGCACTGTTTGGGAGTCCCATCTCTCATTACAAACCAACTTTGCCAAAGAAAGTGGCTTCTACAAGTGGCTTTCCCTCTCTTTTCCCTTCCATCTCTTTTCTTTTTCTTCTTCTCTCTCTCCCTCCTTCCATTCCTACTAAATGAAGCTATTTTCATCATAGTTTGTCTCCTTCTGAAATTCTTTTCTGTAAAGGTAGATAACGATCCTGGGGAACCCAAGTGCAGGTCAGGACTGACATTGCTTTTCCTGTCAAGAATAACCTCTCCCAGCAGCCTGAGGCCATGACTCCCTGAGAACTCAGGTGGAAGGGATCAGTCACGAGGCTGTGGAGATCAAGTGGGTTTCAGGCATAGCTTGACAGCGACCTAGGTGGAGCTGATGGACATGCACTTGGGATATAGGAGTAGGTGCTCTGTGGTACATTTTTACCAGTGCTAAGCCTTTCAGGCACTTCCCCGTGGAAGAAGTTAGGTCGAGCAGGCAAACAGAATCAAGGACTACTATGTCCCAAGCTCCACACTTTTCAATGGCACAATTTGAATGTAAATTAAATAAGAATATAACTCGCCTACAATAAAAGCAAAATTTTAGCTCGTAAGAACCCGGGAGGGCTCTGCTCTCAACATGCATACCCTGTGTAAGAATAGAGCTTTAGAATCATGAAAGCTTGAAAGTAAATTCCAATTCTGTGTTTTTGGCTACACTCAGCACCATTCAGTGATTATTCCTGGCAGCCTCAGGGAATCATATGGGAATTTATGTACCCATGAGAATATAACTCTCATTCAGAAACTGAATGTGGAATCTCAAAGGTCCAGTTCTACTGCCACTTTAGAGGTCAATCAAAAGATATGTCAATGGATAGAGAAAGAGTTTTATTCAATAGCAAAACTGAATAATGCAAGATGCACAATCATCTTAGAGAAATTCCTGGGTTTCAGAGTCACAAGAAGAGATTTTTACAGGAAAAAAAAAGTACAGTGAAGTACTGTTTTAGAAAGAACAGGTTTCAGGTTTATGGGTACCAGAGTGATCAATTATGGGACAACTTCATGGGTGCAGTCCTGTGAAGCACATTCTAGAATATTATATCTACAAATCTAGAAAATTTCTGACAAGAAATGTTATCTTAAAGACAAGATAAAAATAAAACTCAGTTCAAAATGTTAGTACAATAGTAAGGAGCTGTATTACACATGGCATACCAGGGTTCAATCCCCAGAACCCCATATAGGTCCCTCAAGCCTGCCAGGAGTGATCTCTGAGCACTGCTGAGTGTGACCAAAATCACAAAATTAGAATTGAAGCTTCTGTGGCTCAAAAGCTACTCATTCTAAAGGTGTGGATATTGAGAAGGGAGCCCTTATAAGTTACCAGAAGTTAAAAATTTGCTTTGATTTTAGACCTAAAAACACTAATCTTCAGACCTTAACAATAAAAGAATCCATTCCATTTTTTTTTCTGTTAACAAAGGAAAAGAAATTTTAGTTTATATGCAGAATTTTAGAGCACATATCATGTTTGGAAACATGCAGCTCAAGATTGCATCTAATAAAATGTTTAAACACTTAAAGAAAAGCACTGGGACATTACTGCTATGAAACCCAGCCTTGAGCCATAAATGCTGAGTAAGTCTCAGGTATAAGATTGTAAAGCAATTATCACACTCATAAACAGAAAATGGTACATAAATAATTCAAGCACCTTCATATGCAATCTATATTTGAAAGGAAACTGAATCACTCATATTTCAGTTTCAGAGAAAAACATCTGAAATTTTACCCATCATTAGAAAAGATGGTGTTTAAGTAATATAGGCTGGCTAAAAGTACATTTTTTTTTGGCATGGCATGAAAGGAAATGTATAATAGATGAGAAAAGTGAAATAATTTGCATTGGCTGAATTAATGCATGCCAATTAAAATAGAAGGAAAGCGCATATAAACAAGTGACTTCTGTCTTATGATATTTATAAATCTTGTGTTATGCTTGACTTTTCAGATTAACTAATGATAGACTCAAGTGGTGACTTTCACATCTATTAACTGAGAGAGCTTAGCAAACTTTATTACTCCGCTGCAACTAAATCAAGTTAATAAATAAGCTGAGGTCATTGTCATCAAGTTCATGAATGCCCAATATCCAGCTACCGCATGAAATCATTTTGCAATGCACAAATGGAAAGATACATCCATGAATAAAATTGACCGCACCTCGTTAATAAACTTAGCTAGGATTGAGAACAAAGAATCCAGGCATTTAAATGTTTCAATGCACTAAAACACCCTTAAAATTCAATTTTTATTTCTAAAGTAATTTTTAAACAGAAAATAAATAACTAAAATTTTTTATACAGGCAAACTTAAACCTATGCACATGAATATATCTAAACTCCTCTAAACTTTCAAAACTTTAGAAAATTAAAGCATTAATTTTGAAATATGCAGAATATCTTAGACCAGGAAACTGTATAGATATAATTAAAATTAATTTATATCCTGAAAATTATACCTTATACAAGATATGTTCCTTTAGGTATCTTGATACCTGAAAGTCTATCTGACGGAACAAGCTCAAAACAAGCTTTATCAAATTCAAAAGGCTTTGAATTATTATTCCAAGGAGTTGCACAAATGAGAACAGTTTTTCTATTAAGTGGGAAAACTTCCACCTTTCCCTATTTTGCTATATCTGAAATAGATTTCTTTCACATAAGATATAAGGTATCATCAGACATTAACTTTATTTCCTAATACTATATCCTATAAGTTTAGACTATTTCTTTGAATGCACTATGCTAATTATGTCGTATTCATTGATAGTGAATATAATACCCATAATTGCTAATTATGTTGTATTCATCAATGATGATAGATTACTATAGGAGGATAAATGAAAAAATCAGCAATATTTATGATTAGTTCTCACTGGAATGTAGTAAATGGCCCACCAAGATTTGAGAGACAGGGAAGTCTTTCTTACAATAACCAGAAATATGATCAAGAAATCATTACATAAATTATTAAAACAAAATATCTCATGCTACTACAGACACTTTTAAATAATGCACCTTTCATAGAATTTTGAATTTGATATCATTAAAATTTCATTGCCCTTTGCTACTTCCACCTATCCACTTAAATCTGCTTTTTCCTAAACATTTTTACTTCATAAAACATTTTATTACTCCTGATTGCCAAAAAAAGATTTTCTAAGAACATACATTTTGCTGTATGATAGCAAGGTTATGTTTTTAAAAATTATCTATATTACACTTTATAATATCTCTAACGCATACCCAGTTTTCAGATAATAAACATACAATAACATACTATTGCAGGTTATCTGTCACTGTATCACTCTCATCCCATTGTTCGTCGATTTACTCAAGCCGGTGCCAGTAACGTCTCCATTCATCCCAGCCCTGAGATTTTATCAGCCTCTCCTTACTCATCTTTCTCAATGATTGGAGGCTCTTTCAGGATCAGGGGAATGAGACCTGTTATTGTTACTGTACTCCCTTTATGATGATGTGTCTGCAAGTTATCTACTTTTGAATAAAAGTGAATTCCAGCAAAAAATATTCAAAACATTTCTAAACACTCTTGTAAACTAAATTTACAATTGTTATTTCCCCACCCCTCACTGATTTTCTACCTCAGTTTTCCTTATTTTTTTTGGTGGTTGACCCTTCTTCCTTATGCAGTATAAAACCACCAATAATTTTTTGAAGAACAGATGTAATATGAAAAGGAGCTACAAATAGTATATAAGGTTTTGTAAAATTTACTAATACATCTTGTTCAGAAAGATAGTCATTCTTTTGAGTCTTTACTAATTATTCAAAATGCCAGGTAACCTTCCAGGTGATCAAAATAAGTAAACTGTGAGATAGGTGAAGTCATTTGCACAAGTATACCCAGCTGTACCTCATTCTGCAGTACAAATAATTTTTGAAATTAACCAAAACAAAAAATTGAATAGTTGTATTGTTTGTATTAAAATTTTAAAATTCTAAAATAAAATTGAATATTACTACAAAAATAAAACAATAATTTAACTTAAAGAATAAGTAAATTTATCTAAAATAGGGAAGAGGTAGTACTTTTATATAAAATTATTATCCATATTAAATCAGTCATATTCATATTCTCTTAAAATTTTTCCTTCTTATTTTATTGAGGTACAATATTTATACTGGGTATCTTATTGATTTGGCTCCTCAGAATCTCTTGCATATTAGTATCTGCACTTCTCAACTCTAAAAATCTATTGTCTATTTTTTCTCATTAGTGGTTATTTGTCAAATTTGCCTCAGAGATTTCAGTGATCCTTGTATTCTTATTCTGGAACTCAACCTATAATTCTCTGATGTGTTTCATTCCTTTTCAGAGTTTTCTCCATTTCCTGTTTTGCCCCAGATATTGTCTTCTACATCTCAGATTGGAGCTCACTGATTTTTGCCTCAACTCGTTTCTCCATTGCTGAGGCCGTCTACTGAGTGTTTTACTTTACCTATCACACTCTTCAGTTCTGTCACTTCTGATGATAGTCTTCTCCTTTCCACACCTCCTGTGGGTTAGTGATTACCTGTAACATACTTTCTTTTGACTGATAGAACTGTCCATGCTTTTATCTGCACTCATTGATCTTGATAGGGTTCTACTGGGCTTCCCTTTGATGTCTGCTTCTGCTCTGAGTAGTTCACTCCCACAGGAGCTTTCTGAGGGATAAGTCTGAGTGTTGCCCTGTTCCTTTATCACCAAGAGACAGGAGGTATCAAGTGTGCATAGTGTAAGGTGTGATAAGCTGTTGTGTGACCCTGTAAGTGGTCACATCATACAGGGAACAAACAGCTGTGAGTAGTGTTGCGAATATGGAGTGTGGATATGAGATAGAGAAATGAATGAGCAGAGGGTCTGGAATGTGAATATGGACTTGGAGAGATGACAAAGGATGGGTGTTGGGGCTGCCAAGACCCAGCTGAAGGGAAGGGAATCCACTTCCTGTTCCATCCCAAAAGGCATATGGGTATCAACTGACCTGGAAAATGAAGGAGCGAGCAAAGGGTCTAGAGTGTGGATATGGGCCTGCAGAGGTGTCAGAGAATGGGTATGGAGGATTTCAGGTGTCATATTTTGTATTTTAGTAGTTCTTTATAAAATGTTAAGGGCATTGATTCAGCAAACCCCTCTCATTTAGGACATGTTTGTTTTTTGTTTTTTTTTTTCCTTTCTTAAGGGATTTTGGGCCATATCTGGCAGTACTCTGCTTTATTGCTTGTTCTGTGCTAAGGGAACACTCCTGGTAGTGCTCAAGAAACCGTATAGAGTGCACAGGATTGAACCTGGATAAGCAATGTGCAAGGCAAGGACCTTACCCACTGTACTATCTCACCTACCCCTAGACTGAACATCCTTGATCAGCTTGTACTTGTCAAACAATGAGCAAGCATCACACACTGCCTTTCACTCTGAATGGTAGTAAAGAGGTAACACTTTAAATTCTGACTGTGTTATTCTAGAATGTTGGCTTTAATTGCTCATCTGCACACCTGCACCAGTCAGCAACAATTTCCAGTTGTTCTGCAAAAAAGTTATTTCTACTTAACATGTTACATCTGAATCATATAGTAGCTATAATAACTTTTAGACAGACTGGTAGAAAATTTATGCAGACTATCACTGTTGCACACACCAGCTGTTAAAGACTACTGTCTAGAAGATATGGAGCCAGTTTAGAAAATAAACAAAAATAGTAATAGTGTAAAAATTAAGCTTTGATTTTCTGAGTGTTGAACAAGAGAATTAAATATATATATGAGAATTAAAGGGAGCTAAAGATTGTTATTATATATAGGTATTTGAGATCAAATTGGCCAATTTTAATGCTTAAGGATATTCATATAAGAAAATAAGCTTATCTAATTAGATAGTGGGTTAATATATAACTTATATATACATATATCATATATACCTTTTATATACATATATCATAAATACCTTATATATACATATATCATATATATACCTTATATATACCGTCGTCCTGTTGTTCATCAATTTGCTCGAGCGGGCACCAGTAACATCTCCATTGTGAGACTTGTTACTGTTTTTGGCATATCAAATATGTGACGTGTAGCTTGCCAGGCTCTACCAAACTTATATATACATATATCTTATATATAGTATATATATAAACATATATATATATATACTACTCAAGAACAAAATGACTATCTAGCATAGTTTTATTTATTTATTTATTTTGCTTTTTGGGTCACACCTGGCGATGCACAGGGGTTACTCCTGGCTTTGCACTTAGGAATTACTCCTGGCTCAGGGGACCACATGGGAAGCTGGGAATCAAACCTGGGTCAGCCGCATGCAAGGCAAACCCCTACCCGCTGTGTTATTGCTCCAGCCCCTAGCATAGTTTTAAAGGGAAGCTTGGAGTTATTTTACTAGGGCGTTTAAGTATTGTCTTACTTTTACTGGGGATGGGAAAGAGGCACATCTGGCTGTGCTTAGTGCTAATTCCTGGCTTTATGTTTATTGATCGGACCTGCAGTGTCCAGGGGACCATATATAATTTTGGGGAGATTAAGCCCAGGTGAGCTGCTTGCAAAGCAAATAGTTTACCTGTTACACTAGTTCTCTGGCTGAATTTTAAAGATAAAAATATGTGATTCAATGAACACTGGATCTAAACAGTGGATTCCTTGTCTATTAGCACTTACATGTCTAAGAAGTTAAAAGTGGTTTACCAAATGACAACCTAAGTTTACACTCATTATGCAATTTCCAGTCAATGGACCACACTAAAGTATAAAACTGGCATTTAATAAAACCTGTTCACTTCTCTAGATTCACTGTTAGATTAGTACTAACATCCTACCTCGACGGGAGATGCCAAAGAGAATCCCTTCTTCTTCTTTTGTGTATTTATTTGTTAGGACCACTGCAACAAATTTTAATAGGTGTGGTGACCTACAAAAGCAGAATTTAGCCCTCACAGTTTTGGAGCTTGTGAGCTGAAATCAAAGTCCCAAACAGAACCATGATCCTGCAAAAATCTCTGGGGAAGAATACTTCCTTGTCTCTTGCTAACTGCTGTAGATTCCAGAAACTTCCTGATGTTTATCAGTAAGAAGTTTCATGACTCCAGTCCTACCGATCTCTTAACATCGCTTCCTTCTTGATTTCTAAATACCCTTCTTTCTGTACAGTGTAGCTTTGATACAGGGACTACCTGAACTTAGAATGATTTCCTCTACCAGGGAAGTCTACAAAGATTCTATTTTAAGTAAAGTTGTATTTCAGTCTCAGGGTGAACATGACTTTGGTTGGAGGAAGGGGGGAGGGGTCAGAGGAAGTAGCACTGGGTACCTCAACACAGAGGTAGATCTCTGATTTCATTACATATTTCCACCATGGTCTACTCTGGAGATTTCTGTGGTATTATTAACACTATAACCATCTCAGGGCAATCAAAATGGATTGAGGTAATAACTTGAATTCAGATTCCTATATCACAGTAGTTCATTAATGTTAGGAATACTAGGTTAGGAGATCCATTCATGACAAGGGAAGGTAAAATTGCTTAAGTCAGTTTCCCTGACTGAAAGAAACGTCACATAATCAGGGATGGAAGTAAAGCATATTTATGATTTAATGCTGTGACACATGAATCTGAGGGAACAAAAACTAGATTAACAGACCAGCATGAGGTAAATGTACACCTAGTACAAACAATCTAAAGCACATATTACATGAAGGAGTAGACCGTAACAATGACTAAAGTTTAAACATGGATTGTAACAAATATTAGAGGTTCATAATTCAAGCACCACAAAGAGGCAATGCAATTACTATTTGAGTGTCTGAAGAGTAAATGTATATCTTTTATATAATTAGTAAAGCTAATTATAGAAACCAGATCTTTGATATTGACAGACAATACCTTTAAGAAAACATTGGATTTTGGGGCTGGAGCAATAGCACAGCGGGTAGGACATTTGCCTTACACACGGCTGACCTGGGTTTGATTCCCAGCATCCCATATGGTCTCCCAAGCACCGTCACGAGTAATTCCTGAGTACAGAGCCAGGAGTAACTCCTGAGCATTGCCGGGTGTGGCCCAAAAACAAACTAACAAACAAACAAAAAAGAAAACATTGGATTTTCATCTCTGCTTTAAATTTTAACATTTGATTATTTCCATAGAACTAGTAGAAATGCATGAGTAACAGACTATATGTCAAATGGGTTAACTATTAACTTAACTTGGTAGTTTAAATGGTCAATAAAAATTGTTTAGCTACTTATGTAAATTTTTTAAATATGCTTATTCTAATCATGTGATTTGTCAAAGAGTGAATATATAGTGCTGAGTGATAATACAGTGGATATGGTGCTTGCCTTGCATGTGCTCACCCAGGCTCGATCCCCAGCACCACATACGGTTTCCCAGCCCCACCAGGAGTGATTCCTGAGCACAGATCCAGGAGTAAACTGTGAGCACCACTGTGTATGGCCCAAAAACATATGTCGACCAAAAGCTATACATCACACACACACACACACACACACACACACACTAAGATGTAATACATATATGTATATATTATAAAAATACAAATGGAAATGGTCTGAGATTTAAATGTATATCTTTAAACATCATGCAGGAAATGACAATGGCACATTGGTAAATTGCAATAATTTTAAAATTTAACAAAACCATTAAAATCAAAGATATAATGCAATTTCTATTTTCATTTTAATCTTCTGATAGCTGTCAGTAGATTTCTTCATTCTTTCAAAATGGCTCACTAAATGACAGCAACAAAATAACTGTCAGAAAAACTTTTTATTTGCTCTGTGAAATTTAATAAGCTTATATACATGTTCATTTCATTTGAAGTATTCAGTAATTTAATACTATAATATTTTAAATGAAAATATTTTCCAACCGATAACATCAGAATAGTTGTATATAAAAAAATCAAATGCCTATAAAAGACGTGGTTATCAAAATGGCTATACTACTATGTTCAATTTTAACATCTGTCCCAAGATGAATTAAAACAATTAAACACTTATATTTCAGTTTCATTAATTTAAAGAGAGACAATTGAACAGCCTGCCAATTGTACAAAGGCTAAATTATGGAACTATTACATTCTGAAGATGAAAATATTACTTAAAATATAAGCCTACCAATTTTTTTTTAATTTTTTTAATTTTTTATTGAGTCACCATGTGGAATGTTACAAAGTTTTCAGGTTTAAATCTCAGTTATACAATGCTCGAATACCCATCCTTTCACCAGTACTCATATTCCACCACCAAGAATCCCAGTATAGCTCCACCCCGCCCCCTCACACCCCAACCCCCCCCACACCCCTAGCCCCCCCCCACCTTAAGCCCCCCCCGCCTGTGTAACTAATAAATTTCACTTTACTTTCATTTTGATTGCATACAATATTTCAACAAAACTCACTATTATTGTTTGGAGAGTCTCTCCCCTAAAGTCAGACCTGCTGAAAAGGAAGCATTAGATAATTTGTTTTCCATTGCTGAGGATGAAGAGGTATGAGGTTGAGTGACCACACTTAGCGGCTTCTCAGTTTTGGGTTTCTGTAATTTAGTATTTTAGTAACTAAGTCCAGAGAGATATCTGCCAGAAGTTGCATCGTTGCCAACTTGTACTTCTCAGTTACATTATATTCCACATATGAGTGCAATCTTTCTGTCTGTCTCTTTCTTTCTGACTCATTTCACTCAACATGATACTTTCCATGTTGATCCACTTATATGCAAATTTCATGACTTCATGTTTCCTGACAGCTACATAGTATTCCATTGTGTAAATATACCAGAGTTTCTTTAGCCAATCATCTGTTTTCGGGCACTCTGGTTTTTTCCATATTGTTAGCCTACCAATTTTATTGGAAGCAAAAAATATATCACATACCTCAGATTGCCAAAGTTCTAACAGCTGCACTCACACCCCACCAACTGAAGTGATGCCAAGTCAGCTACACCACTTCACCAATATTCACTGCAGAGATGCCAAACTACGAATAATTTCAGGCACCCCAGCAAAGTGGGTAGGGTGTTTGCCTTGCACTCGGGTGACCCAGGTTCGATTCCTTCATCTCTCTTGGAGAGCCCGGCAAGCTACCGAGAGTATCCGCCTGCACAGCAGAGCCTGGCAAGCTACCCGTGGCATATTCGATATGCCAAAAACAGTAATAACAAGTCTCACAATGGAGAATTACTGGTGCTCTCTCGAGCAAATCAATGAACAACGGGATGACAGTATTACAGTGCAACCCCAGTGCCCACACTGAGATCTTAGTGTGTTCTCAGAATCAGTATGGTCAGCCTCCACCAAGCAGCTAAAACTCATTGAAACACTGGTCCCCACTGTCAACACATTGACCCAGATCATACATACTGAAGTCTCTGGACCAGCGGGGCCACATACCTCCTTCACTTACCAGAGATGTAATTGCTTCCTAATGAACCAACAAGAGAAACAACAATTCCAAGTGAACGGCTGACAAGTTAAATGAATCCACTAATTGACATCTGGGGAGATGTTTTATTCCTGTTTGCTGAAGGGTACGGTTAGTATGAGATAAATGTCTTCATTTTTGAGTAAAACTCAATGGTAAATTTTCAGAAAATGAAAAGTAATGGATTTTGGATTAAGATATACATACTTACATCACATTAACAAAATACATAACTGTGGGGGTTGGAGAGATAGTACATTGGATAAGATGCTTGCTTTCAAGTGGCCCATCTTGGTTCAATCCCTTGAGCCCTGTCAAGAGTGATCCCTGAGCAGAGTCAGGATGCCCTGAGCACCATTGGGTTCCCCGCCCCTGACAGAGAAAGTGTAATAGAAGTGTTTTCATGTACTAAATGGAAATAACACATTAGCAGCTGTTATTATCAGTTATAAGACACATACATTATCCATTACATAAGATTGACATATAGTCAACACACAGCACCTGATTGATAAATAGTATTAAGAGTAAAAATTTGCCTGAATATATGACCCAGAAATGACAATCACATCTACCTTTAGACTTAAATATCTATGGAACTTGAGAATAAAAAGGGCCAAGAGAGATTTTTCTCCATTGGTATATCTCCATTGCTGCACAAATGTATGTTCCAGAAGTAGCAAAAGTAAACTAGTAAGTCTGATAAAATAAAATAATTATCAGAGAGAAAACACTAATTTTACTTCATTTTAAATGTTTATACTAAAGTTCACATGTTAAATGTTACTCCTGTTTACAATTTTTGAATTTACATGTTTGAATTTTGTTTTACAACTCATTTTCTAGTTTCATACTTTGGAAATCTCATGATTAAGAAAATTAAGTTACTTTTCAGTTTTTGCCTCACACAATTTCTGGACCCATGTTAGTTTGGGAGTCTTGTCCAAGATTCCCAATATTCCACATATTTTCAGTTATTGAATTTTCACTCACAGTTTTCAGGAGAAATGATATTTGGTGTAAAAACATTCAATAGGAATAGTAATGACCCCTAAGAAACTATAGCCAGTACTCAGAAGTGTGCATTAAAGCTCAACAAATGGAAAAATGAAAAGATTTGACAAGTTGTCATTTTTAGTTCATCATAAAAGTGACTTAAAGTCAAAACTAACCATAAAATAAAAATAAGGATATAGGTAGTCAATTAAAACGGATACTTATTTACTTACTTTTGTGTGCTAGGTATTGAATCCAAGACCTCACATATACGAAGCAAGCACTCAATTTTTGAGCTATAGCCTTGATCCAAAAAACCTTAATTTTTAATTATACACAGATGCAATAATTTATTCTTCCTTTTAAAAAAATTTCCTTCAGAAACATTCCTAAAGTTTATTTTAAAGAATGGGGACAGGAAAAATCATCCAGATTTACATTGACTTATATGAAGAGTTCACAGAAAAACACCCAGAAAAGCAAATTAACATTTAAGAATTCTGAACTGTGAGAGTCAGGGGCAAGTTTCTAAGCAACTCTAAGCCCTATGTCAACACTGCAGCTCTGTTTTCAGATATCAAAGAGCACCTGCTCTTTCTCACGTTAAGGAAAATTCAGATGCATCACTACGATTCTTTCGTTCTGTGGTCTTAAAAATCGAGTTTGAAAGTGAATGAACAAAGTATTTAATAAAAATATATTTTTAAATGACTGAAAATTTTATTCAATTTGCATTGACCTATCACCTGATTAAAATTCAAAGGTATTCTGGTATTTGGTTGATCTTGACTGCTGTAATTTATTTTTACCATTCTTCTAGACTAAACAGTCTTATGGTTTTTATTTTATTATTGACATGTGAGTATAATTTTTGCAAGAGTTTATTTATTTATTAGTACAGTCACTTCTTTACAAGAATAAAACAAGGAGTAACATCAGCCTACTGTAGGATGAGTTCTTCATTTTCTCTCTATTCTTTTATGTAAATTAATAATTCACAACTAAAAAATATATCTCTGTGCATCAGACTAGAACATCAGAGCAACAAATCCATCTTTGCGTCCATACGTGGGTGGACCGGCCCTCAGAGCAGCCCACAAAGCCAGGGAAGTAGCAGTGGACCCAGCTAGCAGTGATGAGAGGCAGCCATGGTGCAGCAGGAACTTTTGGTAAAGGGAGGAAGTTAGTAAAGGGGGCTGGGGGAGGCATAGATGCAGAGAGAAGTTCCTGAGAATTGACCACAGAGACTTGGAAAAGAGAAGGAAATAGGAAGCAAGACTCCTACTCTATGTCTATCTTTTCAGGATACCACCAAAATACCTGCCTCCAATTATTGGGACCCCTCCCCAACAGTAAAATCTCAACAGGTTTATTCCTTCTTTCCTCCCTCCCTCCCTCCCTTTCTCCCTCCTTCACTCCCTCAGTCCCTTCCTCCTTCCTCTTTCCTTCCTTCCTCCCTCCCTACCGCCCTCCCTCCCTTCCTCTCTCCTTCACCCCCTCAGTCCCTTCCTCCCTTCCTCTTTCCTTCCTCCCTCCCTCCCTCCCTACCTCCCTTCCTCCCTCCTTCACTCCCTCAGTCCCTTCCTCCCTTCCTCCTCCCTTTCCTTCCTCCCTCCCTCTTTTCCTTTCCCTTTCTTCCTTCCTCCCTCCCCCTCCCTCCTTCTCTACCTCTCTCCCTCCCTCCTTCCCTCCCTCCCTTCCTTCCTTTTCCTTCCTTCCTTCCTTCCTTCCTTCCTTCCTTCCTTCCTTCCTTCCTTCCTTCCTTCCTTCCTTCCTTCCTTCCTTCCTTCCTTCCTTCCTTCCTTCCTTCCTTCCTTCCGTGAAAAAAAAAAAACCCTTGCACATTAGCACCACCTTCTGGGAAAGAAAAGAAAACTCCTAATTACCTAACTGGAACTGTTAATAAGGAAACAAATATTTAAGAAAAATGTTCATTAGTACAAACATGGTGGCAGAGGAAATTTTTACCTAAAAAAAAAAACAGGGGCTGGAGTGATAGCACAGCGGGTAGGGTATTTGCCTTGCACGTGGCTGACCCGGGTTCAATTTCCAGCATCCCATATGGTTCCCCAGCACCGCCAGGAGTAATTCATGAGTGCAGAGCCAGGAGTAGCCCCTGTGTATCATGGGGTGTGACCCAAAAAAACAAACAAACAAAAAGCAACAATAATAAGGTATTATGTAAAGAAAGTATCACAGTTTCAAACCATCAAAACTAATGACATAGAATACTGCAATCTGATAAATAACTAATACAAAAAAATTCAATAGGCTAAAAGAAAACTTAAGCAATGTAATAATCTCAAGAAAAATATTAATGAAGACAAGAAGTAATTTACCAAAGATATTAAATAAATAAGTAGAACTTAAGAGAAATTTTGTAGCTCAAGCACATATTGAATGAGATAAAGAATGCATGAGAAAGCATTGGAAATCAAACAAAAGAGAATAATTAAACTAAGGAAAGGAAATTAGAAATAATTTAGATGAGTGGAGGGAACTAAGATTTTTCTAAGTAAATAAATCCTACAAGAACTATATTTTTTTCCCTACAAGAACTATTAAATACCACTGCCAGAACCAACATATGATTAATGGGTATGCCAGAGGGAGGGAAGAGGTAAAAGTGAGCAAAGAGATTTTTAAAAGAAAATTAGTAAATGAGAATTTCCAAACCTAGGGAAATAATTAGTTAAACAAGTTCATGGAGCAAATATAAAACCTTTTTATCTCAATGCAAAATGATCTTCTCCAAAAAACATTACGTCAAGACTTTGTCACGTCACAGTGGGCTGACGTTCTAGTACAATGGTAGGAGTTTTGCCTTGCAAGTAGTGGACCCTGATTAGATCCCTGGCACTCCACAAGGTCCCTTTAGCCCACCAGGAATGATCCGTCAGCACAGAGCCAGGAGTAAGCCCTGAGCATCACTGGGTGTGGCCCCAAAACAAAAAATGAGTAACAGAATTTCAAAGGCAGTTAAGGGGTAAATAGGCCATATCCTAACGAGGAACATGCATGAGTCTACCAGTAGACTTCTAAGCAGAAATCCTGTAGACCAGGAGCTAGTGGAATTATAATCATGTTAAAAGATAAAAATTTTCAGCCAAGGATAATCAATTCGGCAAAGTTATCTCTCAGATATCAATATAATAATAATACTAAAATAAATATTCCCAGAAAAAACAAACACTGAGGAAGTTTACCACTATTATTTAGGACTAACAGATATGTTAAAAGGAGTTCTCCAAAATTAAATAAAACTATTAAAGTGAACAAGCACCATTAGAAAACAAATTTTGGTGGCTGGAGTAATAGCACAGTGGGTAGGGCATTTTGCCTTGCACATGGCTGACCCAGGTTTGATTCCCAATATCTCATATGGTCCCCTGAGCACCGCCAGGAGTAATTCCTGAGTGCAAATCCAGGAGTAACTCCTGTGCATTGCCAGGTGTGACTCAAAAAGAAAAAAAAAAGAAAACAAATTTTGTGAGATCATTAAAGATTTAATTTTATTTTAAGATGAATAAAAGCGCATTCAAATAACAATAGCTATTTCCACTCAGTGATAAAGTAATAGCATCAAAAACATATGACATCAAAAGATAAAGAGTTGAAAAAGTTGTTAAAAAGAAAGAAAAAAGGCCAGAGAGATAGTACCCCGGTTAAGATGAATGACTTGCATGCTGTGGAGCAGATCTGAGCCCTGACACTGCATAATTCCCCAACCACTGCAAAGGACAGATCTGGAGGCTCATGAGCAGTGTTGGTGATGCCTACCACTGTAACAAAGACCAGAGCAGCACTGTATGCTTGTGCCCTAGCATTGTACTGCCAGCACAGTTAGCCCACTGCCACCAGGAGTAGTTCCCCGATCTCCTGAGCATGGCTTCGAGTCCCAACAAAAACAAATTTTTTTTTTTTTTTGCTTTTGGGGTCCTACCTGGAGATTTTCGGGGGTTACTCCTGGCTCTGCACTCAGGGATTATTCCTAGTATTGCTCAGGAGACTGTATGGGATTCCAGAGACTTAAACGAGTTGGCCACTTTCAAGACAAACACCTTACGTGCTGTACTACCATTCTGGCCCTAACAAAAAATATTTTAAAACAATTGTGATCAGCAGAAATTCAACTTTTGTCTATGAAATCTTTTGTGCAAATTATTATAATCACAAAGGAAAAATTCAGATCAAGATAAAGAAAATTCTTTAAAAAAAGGCGACTGAGTAGATAACCATGAAAAATCACCAACTAGATAAGAGAAAAAGAATTAAAAAAGAATCTAGTAAGAGAGAGAGCATAGATGTTAGTGCCACATCAGCACGTGGGGATCCCATGCAGGGTGTGGCCACCGTCTGCTGATTACCACATGGAAGGCATATGTACATAAGATTCCATAACCAAGTGGAATTCATCCCGAGAATAAATGGATAATTTGTCATACACAAATTGATCAAATATAGTGAAAGATAAAAGTCACCAGATTATTATGTCAATAGACACAGAATAAGTATTTGACAAATGCCATCACTTATTTTCTGAAAATAAAATCTAAAAATGTGTATGAAGCAGACCTCAACAAAACATAGACAATATAGACAATATATAATAAATCCACAACTCACATGACATTCAGAGTCTTTTTGATATGAAGATAAAATATGAAACAAAATATTCTAATGGATATTTGAGTTACATGCCAGAGAGAAATTTCCTGTAAAAAAAGAAGTTTAATTTCTTCAGTAAATATGTGTTCTTCATCCTGTAAAAACTTTTTATTTGCCAGAGGCTATGGAAGCCTGCAATTTAAAACTCAGACTGTGGTGATCAGGTTATAAAAGAATTCTCCTCTGTTAAATATTCCTTAAGCTATGAAAGAGTATGAGCATCTGTGTGTTCTGTGAGTAGACAAAAACATCACTGTAGGATTACAAGAAAATAATTAACTAAAAAGAAGGCTGGAGAGTTCTCAATTGTTTTATGCACTCTTAGACTTCAACAAAAGGATCCAAAGAGAAAAATACTCCACAAATATAAAGTTAAGATTATTATGTTTTAGGGTAAAATAAGACTTACTATTTTACCAAAACCACTAATTACAAATCTTTGTCACATGGATAAAAATATGTAAAAGTACCAAGAAAAGAAATTAGGTAACTTACTCATGGGGGTTTCATGCAAGGTTCAGAAGACGCAGGAATCAGGGCTGGAATGGGTATAGTAGGTAGGATGCTTGCCTTCAATTTCCAATCCTTGGCACCCCATACTGTGCCACTAGAAGCTCCACAGGAGTGACCCCTGGAAAAAGGGTAATCCCTGAGCAGCACCAGATGTGGCCTCAAAACAAATCCCAACCCTCCCCAGCCCCGCCCCCCCCCCCCCCACACACACACAAAACACACCAAAAAAACCCCAGAGGAATCAGGTCTAAGACACTGCTGCTAGAATTCTCCTCCCAGAAGATGCTGACCTCACTGAAGGGACTTGTGGTGTCTGAAAGGTCAGCAGCGGAGTCCTAGTTCAAAAACCTGGGAAGCCTGGAGCAGTAGGCACCAAGCCCAGACTTGGAGGAAGAGATGCTATTAGCTAGCAAACAAATCCCAGCCCTCCAATTTGCCTCTCTCCTACCTAGTGAGAGCGCCTCAGGCCAGAGCTATAGGACAGCGGGTAAGGCAGTTGCCAGAAGGTATTCCAGAGCACAGAGCCAGGTGTGAGCTCTG
Source organism: Sorex araneus (assembly GCF_027595985.1). Lineage (NCBI taxonomy): Eukaryota > Metazoa > Chordata > Mammalia > Eulipotyphla > Soricidae > Sorex > Sorex araneus. Next base: position 83,728,604 of record NC_073305.1, read on the forward strand.
AACACTGCAGGGTGTGGTCCAAAAGCAAACAATAAAACTGCATCTCTGTGCCTAGAAGCCTCCTAAATGTTTGGTAACCTGGAGATGACCCCAGAGTTTTGTAGAATTCAGATCACCTGGGGTCTATACAGAAATGAACTGAGAGCCTGGACTAAATCCAATTGTTTGACACAGGGACTTCAGAAGTCACTTTAGCTTCTGGCTAGGGCACCTGGGACTCCAACCCTACTTCTTTCAAGGTCCTAGGGAACTGGGATAGTCACTGCACATCCTGTTTTAGTGCAGGAAACTGGAGCCTGTGCCCTACAGCCTTGAGTGAAGCTAGATGGTACCGTGTGGTGACTGCTGCTTGAGACCCCAGTCTTACCCCTAAAGAACTGCCTCTGGCGTGTGTTCTCTCTAGAAATGTAAATTAGTACAGCTATTAGGGGTAGAATTTCCTCAAAAACTTAAAAATAGAACTCTCATACCATCCAGCAATTTTACTTCTGGATGTTCAAAAGAAATGGAAGCAGAAACTTATGCATCCCCGTGATCATTGTCACACAGGCACACACAATCACACAATAGCCAAGTAATGGACTGCATCACTGTGCTTCTGACTCCAAAACACTTTTTGTACTTCCCCTTTTGTTCATTCCATCATTCACCACAAAGTGACAATGAAACCTGAAATTCCAATTCTAGACACAGTTAAGTACTCATCATTTATTTCTGAAATGATCTGATTAGGCATACTGATCACAGTTGACACATTTGGCAGTTCACACAGTTATCAATATTCTGCAAGAACAAGTAGCTCCCATGCCATATTCCATACAAAATGCCCAACATACCACAGACACAGACACAGACACAGACAGACAGACAGACAGACAGACAGACACACACACACACACACACACACACACACACACTTCTACCATGTGTACCCATACATCTGCAAAAAGTTCTTCTTCTTTTTTTTTTACTTAAAAAATTAAAATCTCTGCGCCAACCTGGATGCAATCAAGCATTTTCATATGACTAGAGAGAACAACAAAGGGAGGCTGCTCTGCATTGTTCTTGTATTAAGGACTAGAAACTACAGTGAAGTTCCTTGCCTACAGACAGAGTCTTGCATGGTTTAACTCCTTCTTTGGCACCAAAAGAGAGAACTTTTCATCTTCAAGGTTATGTGCAGAACAAAGTGAAGAGGGAGGGATAAGTTTAGAAACTGTCAGCAGCCAAATATCAAGATTTGGCATCAAATTACCATTAAAAAGACCAAATAATAGACTGTGTGAAATGAAACGTCAATAATTGTTGTGTGAAGTCTCAATTGTGATATCATTCATTCTATCTACATGTCATCTGTCTTCAAAGCTTATCCAAAATGACAATTTTCATATACCTTTGCTTGTTCTCTAACTAGAAAGTCATCAATATGTAGTTCATGTTTGAGAAAAAATGTATCTAACATTTTTCTATCAGCATGCAATACTGTTTTTTTTCACCTCACTATTCACTTTTCCCAATCCTCAAACAGTGCTAGACTTATTGTAGAGTGAGAAAAGAGCCTAAGTTAAAGTTGAAGTGGTAGATATGGTTTTGCATATGATCATGAGAGGCTGAGATTTTATCCTTTAAATATGTTTTTAAGTCAGAGTGTACTTTTTAACTGAGGAATGATAGGATCATATTTATATGCTAGAAAGTTTGATATGAGAATAAAGAAGTATTTGAAGAAGCTAAACAGGCATATCAGACCCAAATTAAGTGAAACTGATACAAAATATTGAACTAGATTGATAGATATCTGAGATAAAAAATATTGAAAGAATAGAGGAAAAATGTTATATTTGACTCTTGGTCATTTCAACATACAGAAATATATAAACAATTAGATTTTATATTTTGTGTACAGAGAAATATACAAATGTATACATTTTACTATGCTATTGGATTGATATCACAGCGGGCAGGGCATTGGCCTTGCATGAGGCCAACCCAGGTTCGATTCCTTCATCCCTCTTGTTATTATTTTGTTTTTGTTTTTGCTTTTTTGGGTCACACCTGGCAATGCACAGGGGCCACTCCTGGCTCTGCACTCAGTAATTACCCCTGGCGGTGCTCAGGGGACCATATAGGATGCTGGGAATCGAACCCGGGTCGGCCGCGTGCAAGGCAAACGCCCTACGCTGTGCTAGCTCTCCAGCCCCTCCTTCATCCCTCTTGGAGAGCCGAGTAAGCTACCAAGAGTATCCTGCCCACACGGTAGAACCTGGCAAGCTACCCGTGCCCGTGGCGTATTCGATATGCCAAAAACAGTAACAAGTCTCACAATGGAGACGTTACAGGTGCCCACTTGAGCAAATTGATGAACAACTGGATGACAGTGCTACAGTGCAGTGCAATATTATATATGTGTATGTGTGTGCATGTGTGTGTGTGTATTATTCATAAATATTTATGCCTTGACTCTGCAGTGAGAGGCAGATCACTTCCCCTTCTTGAATAACTGGTTTAGCCTACACCAACAAGCACTTTCTTATAGATTACTTCCTTATAATCTAGGGTGGCTATGTACCTGCCCAAAATGCCCCAGGGCAGGGTTTCACTTAACTAGGAGCAAGCTTAAAATCTTAGAGTCTGTCAAATGTATTTAACTGAGCTAATTTATAGAAATAGCTCCCAATCCCCACCCCCCACCACCGACTGCTTGACATAGACTGTACCTTTATAGTTTAAGCATTTGTCCCCAAAGACAAATTCCTGTGGTCCTATCTGGAATCTTTCTTTCTTTTATTGAATTGTCATGAAATATGGTTGTAAAGCTTTCATGGGTGAGTTTCAGTTATGCAATGATTGAGCACCCATCCCTCCACCAGTGTAATTTTCCACCACCAATGTTCCCAGTATCCGTTCTGTCACCCCTACCCCCTCACCCCCTCCCTGCCTTTAAGACAGGCACTTTCCTTTTTACTCTCTCTCTACTTCTGGGCATTATGGTTTGCAATACAGATACTGAGAATCCATCATGTTTGGTTTTCTCCTACTTTCAACACAAATCTCCCCTCGAAGAGATCCCTCCAATTATCATTGACTTAGTGGTTCCTTCTCTTTCTCAACTGCCTTCTCCCCCCCTTTCATTTGGCGCTTAAATTAATAAAAACTTAGTGTGGTGTTTTCTATCATAAAAAAAATAATAACCTTAAAGTCTATATGGTATTCATTTGCCCAAATGTGATACAGAAGACAATTTAGGAAACATATTAAACACAGTATTCATTAGTTTCTTTATAGTATATGTGAAGTGCTATGGACATGCAGATGAAAATATCCAATCTGCAGGTGGATATTTGAGTCTGGAGATTAATGAGTATCTGTACTACAGAGAAGAAATTTAGGATTACTAGCCTTCCATTAGCATGTAGAATCATGTATACAGATACACTATTAGAAATTATTTAAATGAAAAGAAATGGGGGCCTGAGAATTAAATCCTGACTAGGAAGAGCAGGAGTTTGTTTGCAAACTTGGAGACGCACCAATTGGTGAGTGTCACACTCATGGTGATTTATGAGTTCTTAAAGCAAAACAAATACCCAAATGACTGAGCACATCTAGATATCATTGTCACTGTCACTGTCATCCTGTTGCTCATCGATTTGCTCAAGCAGGCACCAGTAACTTCTCCATTGTGAGACTTGTTGTTACTGTTTTTGTCATATCAAATATGCCACGGGGATCTTGCCAGGCTCTGCCTAGTGGGCGAGATACTCTCAGTAGCTTGCCAGGCTCTCCGAGCGGGTCAGAGGAATCAAACCCTAGTCAGCCTCATGCAAGGCAAACACCCTACCACTGTTCTATCGCTCCAGCGCACATCTAGATATCAGATAAATCAATTCTTGTAGAAAATCTAATGAATGATTTGGAAAAGAGGAAGAATTCCTTTCGACCTCCCACCTCCAACTAAGTCACCATATATATATATATATATATATATATATATATATATATTTAACATTAATTTGTTATGCATAAATAAAAACAAACACATCCTAATCCTATTTGAGAATCCTATTTTAGAAATGTGCATCAGGAAACATGTAGCGATAAACTAGTAGGTTATAAAGCCAAGTTTAAAACCATTGTGAAATAATGTAAGCTAATGGAAAATAAGAGAAAACTTATGTGTACTATTATGAAGCAGCTAAGACAAATCTGTGTTTCAACAATCCACTTATAGAAACAAGTTGCCAAGCTGTTAAAGACATTGGAATTCAATGGTTAGTCCTAATATTATATATGCATTATGCAATATATGGAACACTGTGGTTCCAAAGATACTCCAAGAGCACTGTGGCTGAAAATTATGTAAATAGGGGGCCACAGTCTGAGACTAGGGGATCCAACTGGTAGCTTTGGTGCCATAGGAAGGAAACAAGGTTGGAAGATCATCACAGTTTGAAGTTTGAAAAACACTGTTACACTACCAGTACTTGAGTATTTTCCTCAGCTATACTTATCCTTAACTCACTCTCTGTAATTTCCTTAGTATACATTCTTTTATTTATACCTTTCACTATACTAGTTTTTGGTTAAAATTATACTGAGGGAGTTCCTGTTTATTGTGCTGAAGGTTCTTGAAGATAAAAACATATTGGTAACTGATACATGAACCAATAATTTAAGTAACAATAACATAAAATAGAGGTTAACAGTACATTTTACTTAGGAATATCTTTATAGAAAACAGAAAACTTTCATTTTAACTGGAAGTGTGTGGGGTGCATCTGGGTGTAAGTGAAACTGAGTATGGAAGGGCAGAGGGATAGTACAGCAGACAGCGTGCTTGCCTTGCAGGCAGCTAATCCAGGTTTAATCCTGGGCACCCTGTATGGTCCCTGAGTCTGCCAGGAGTGATCCCTGAGCACAGAATCAGGAGTTAAGCCCCAAGTAGCATCTGGTATGACCCCAAACAAAACAAAACAAATTTAATATAATTGTGCTGGTGTATAAGTTTTTCAGGTAAACTTTGTAAGAACTGAAAAGCAGAAAGTTTTGTTACATACTCATATAATTTTCAAAGGAAGCATTTTTGTTGTCCCAGGTATACAACCTGTTCAAGTCTATGAAAGGAAAACCATATTTTTAAAGATGACAACTAGACACTTCACAATCTTTAAACCTACTTTTCCAGTGTTAATTTTTTTTTTTTTTTGCTTTTTGGGTCACACCCGGAGATGCACAGGGGTCACTCCTGGCTCTGCACTCAGGAATTACCCCTGACAGTGCTTAGGGGACCATATGGGAAGCTGGTTTTGAACCCGGGTTGACTGCGTGCAAGGCAAACACCCTACCTGCTGTGCTGTCACTCCAGCCCCACCAGTGCTAATTTTTAACACACATTTGCTCAGAGGCACCAATGCTACCAGTAAAAACAAGATTTTCTTTGAAATCTTAATCTTTCATTATTTAGATTTTTTTTGAAATCCAACACTTATAGGGCCAAAGGATTTTTTTTTGTTACTGATAAATTGTATCCCTTTCCCTTTCCCTGCCAAATTAAATTCTGTTGAAGATTCCTAGAACTTCAGAATGTGATTTATTTACAATGGAATCATTACAAATACAATTAGTTAAAATGAATTGCTGTGAAATAGATGAGAGACTGTTGATGTTTTGATAAGTAAATGTGGAAAATAAGACAAAAGAGAATAACAATGACAGAGAAATGACAGCAGCTAAGGAAACAAAGAGTAAAGATTGGAAAAGACATGTCCCTATAAGTTTCAATAGCTCATGGCCCCATCAGAAAATCAATTTTATACTTTAAGCCCCAGAAGCATGAGAGGTTACATTGTGCCACAGCACTCCTAGGCAGCAAATATACTGTCCATTTTTGAATTTGGTTAGCCTAGACTTCTACATTTCTTGCAAGCACTGAGTCACTCATATTCTTTCTCTTTCTTTTTTTTTCAAATTCTCATCATTTGATGTGCAAGAAAAATATTCAACTGTGTTTTTTTATATCATGGTAGCTTAATATATCTCATATAACAATAGCTTTTAACAAGATTTTTAAAAACTTGTCCACTCAAAAACACTACAATGAAAATTAGTAGACAATTGACAGATGAAAAATGTTAGCAACACTTACATTTAGAAAATCGTAAATATGTATACACATATATTTGTACAAATATGTATATACAAAGAAACCCTATAACCATCAACAAACGATCCAATATACTAAAAGCAAAAACAGACAAATTTATAGAGCCAATAAGCATGTGAAAGCTCAAAATTACTGATTAATCTGAAAAATGGAAATTAAAACCATAAGATATATCCATAAGAACATTTGAATAGTTAAAATTTAAAAATAGAAAAGTTTGGAAAAGATACAAAATAATGGGAGCTTTCAGATATTGTAAAGATAAAGTGAAAAACTCCCCTTGAAAATTTTTGGGATCTTCATAAATGGTTAAAAGTATTAATCAGAGTAGACAAACACTAAAATCAATACAGATATCAATCAACAGGAATATAGATAAACTATGTCATTCACAAAATGAAATGCCACTCAGTAATTAATCGGAATAAACTACATATTGATCCATGCGGCATGGGTCATGTCAAGAATATTATGTTTGAGTAGAAAAAGCTGGATACTTTGTACATGATTGTAAATATAAAAAAATCATTCAGTGAAACAAATGAGTACTGAGAGTTAATCAGTAGTGACTTCAAAGCAGGTAACTAGATTAATGGAAAAGTGGAATGAGTAAACTTTCTAGGATTATGGGAAGTTCTATTCTTACTATGCACTTATCAAAACTGAAAAGCCCATATAAGACATATCATGTGGGGTCTTCAAACCAATGTTCTATCTTGAATAGATATCCCATATCCCACTACCTTTTCTCTATGTATCTTTGCTTGGCTGGTTTTCAATTCTAGAGAAGTTTGTGTTCTCTTTTGAATGTGTACTTTTTCTCTTTCCTCCCCTCACACATATCTAATTAAGTTTCAGTAAAAATTACCTTGCTTCATCAAAAAAGATATGTGTGCAAGATATAAAAACATATAAATTACGCCTAAAATAAATTACCTTCAGCAAAATAAGAAATTATTGAAAAAAAATAAAGACAAAAAGAATTTCATAAAGAAACAAGTTGTAAAATAAAAAGTACAAAGGTGATAATACCTTTTAATAATACAAATTTTCTGTCATACAGTGAGTTATAAATTGCAAATTCTTGTGGAAATTTCATTTTTACTAGCAGGAACCAATTCTCTGATTATTAGGATATCAACTTGAGTACTGAGCAATTCAATTCAACTCAGACACTGATCTATATAAAATTAGGGTAAATATTCAGTTGGAGAGTTTGAGAGCACAAGATTGTTCCTCTAAGGATAACAGTCATGAATTCAAGAACATCTATACCTTTAACTCACCAGCCCTAATTCCAAGGGTCCTGGACATCCTCATGCTTAATAATCTGCCAGAATGTCTTACAGAATTCAGAAACACACTGTGTTTACTAGATATTGTTGAGGATACATGTTAATACTCTAGATGAAGTACAGGGCAAGGTTCAAAAGGGTCCCAAATGAAATTGAGTCTTCCTATCAATGGAATTGGAATCTATTGCCTCCCTCAAAAGTAGATGTATTCATCAATGCAGACATTCCCTGTATCCTATCTTTAGAGATTTTAAAGCTGATTTCCTCATATGTTCATGATTAATCATTAATTCGAATTTTATCTCTCCCCTCCACTGAGTTTGTGGTGGACAAATGAGGCTCAAAGATCTCAGATTCTCATCAAGGTTTGCTTTTACAGGTAACAAGATTAGGATTCGCCAGAAATCCCAAATATAAAGATGTTCCTTTCTATCAACCAGATCAGTTTAAGGAATTTAGGACTTTAGGATTAGGAGTGGAAAACAAGGCCAAACATATATTTTATGTCACACAGGAATGAGGAAAAATTTTTGACTTAGAAGTTTTCAGATGGAAGTAAAGAAGGTAATTTCTTCTGTATTTTACTAGGATAAATATAAATGTTAGGAAGTATACAGCTATGATAAATGAATGTACAGGGGTTGGGCATCAAGTGGAAAAAGATGGAATGGGATTCTTAATAGAAAGCACCTGGCACTGTAAAAACACTGCCTAGTTAAGTAAAAAGAGTTAGCCTTGCTCAGTGACCATGTTTAGCCTTTTGTTCAAGATAATAGAGTTGAGAATAGGCACAGTACTCGTGATATTGTACTCCATAATATTTTTAAATGTACTGTAGACTTTTAAAATACCTCTTTTTTCAACTGAAAGATACCATTTTAATTTTTTTTTAATTTTAAATTATTTATTGAGTCACCATGTGGAAAGTTACAAAGTTTTCAGGTTTAAATCTCAGTTATACAATGCTCGAATACCCATCCCTTCACCAGTGCACATATTCCACCACCAAGAATCACAGTATAGCTCCACCCCACACCCCCACACCCCTAACCCCCCACGCCCCTGCCCCCCACACTTAGCCCCCCTGCCTGTGTAACTAATAAATTTCACTTTACTTTCACTTTGATTGCATTCAATATTTCAACAAAACTCACTATTATTGTTTGGAGAGTCTCTCCCCTAAAGTCAGACCTGCTGAAAAGGAAGTATTAGATAATTTGTTTTCCATTGCTGAGGATGAAGAGGTATGAGGTCGAGTGACCACACTTAGCGGCCTCTCCGTTTCGGGTTTCTGTATTTTAGTATTTTAGTAACTAAGTCCAGAGAGATATCTGTCAGAAGTTGCATCATTGCCAACTTGTACTTCTCAGTTACATTATATTCCACATATGAGTGCAATCTTTCTATGTCTGTCTCTTTCTTTCTGACTCATTTCACTCAACATGATACTTTCCATGTTGATCCATTTATATGCAATTTCATGACTTCATGTTTTCTGACAGCTACATAGTATTCCATTGTGTAGATGAACCAGAGTTTCTTTAACCAGTCATCTGTTTTGGGGCACTCTAGTTTTTTCCAGATTCTGGCTATTGTAAACAGTGCTGCAATGAACATAGAAATACAGATGCCATCTCTACTATACCTTTTTGCCTCTCCGGGATATATTCCCAGGAGTGGTATTGCTGGGTCAAATGGAAGCTCAATTTCTAATTTTTTGAGAATCGTCCATACTGTTTTCCAAAAGTGCTGAACCAGTCGGCATTCCCACCAGCAGTGAAGAAGAGTCCCTTTCTCCCCGCATCCACGCCAACACTGGTTGTTTTTGTTTTTGGGGATGTGGGCCAGTCTCTGTGGTGTGAGATGATATTTCATGGTTGTTTTGATCTGCATTTCCCTGATGATTAGTGATGTGGAACATTTTCTCATGTGCCTCTGAGCCATTCGGATTTCTTCTTTAGGAAAGCTTCTGTTCATTTCATCACCCCATTTTTTGATCAGGTTGGCAGTTGCCTTCTTGTGGAGTTCAACCAGTGCATTGTATATCCTTGTTATCAACCCTTTATCAGATGGGTACTTCGTAAATATCCTTTCCCATTCTGTAGATTGTCTTTGTACTCTGGTCACTGTTTCTCTCAAGGTGCAGAAGCTTCTTAGTTTGAGATAGTCCCATTTATTTATCTCTGTTTTCACTTGCTTGGCCAGTGGCGTGTCAGCTTTGAAGATACCTTTGGCTTCAATGTCGTGGAGGGTTTTGCCGACCTTGTCTTCAATGTACCTTAGGGATTCTGGTCTGATGTTGAGGTCCTTAATCCATTTTGATCTGACTTTTGTACATGGTGATAGGTGGAGGACTAAGCCCATTTTTTTTGCATGTAGCTGTCCAGTTTTGCCAGCACAGTTTGTTAAACATGCTATCCTTGCTCCACTTCGCCTTTTTTGCTCCCTTATCGAAGATAAGATGGTCATATATTTGGGGGGATGTGTCAGAGTATTCAACCCTGTTCCATTGGTCTGCCGCTCTGCCTTTGTTCCAGTACCATGCTGTTTTAATGACTACCGCTTTGTAATAGAGTTGGAAGTTGGGGAGGTTGATTCCTCCCATTTTCTTTTTCCCAAGAATTGTTTTAGCTATTCGTGGGGGCTTATTGTTCCATATGAATTTTAGGAGCGCTTGCTCCATTTCTTTGAAGAATGACAAGGGTATCCCTATAGGGATCGCATTGAATTTGTACAATGCTTTGGGGAGAATTACCATTTTTACAATATTAGTTCTTCCAATCCATGAGCAGGGGATATTTTTCCATTTGCTCGTGTCTTCTTTTATTTCCTGAAGTAGCGTTTTGTAGTTTTCATTATACAAGTCCTTTACCTCCTTAGTTAAGCTGATTCCGAGATATTTGACTTTTTGAGGCACAATTGTGAACAGGATAGCTTTTATCATGTTGCTTTCTTCTCTCTCACTATTTGCATATAAGAAAGCCATGGACTTTTGGGTATTGATTTTATAGCCTGCAACTTTACTATATGAGTCTATTGTTTTTAGGAGTTTCTTGGTAGAGGTTTTAGGGTTTTCTAAGTTTAATATCATATCATCAGCGAATAGTGAGAGCTTGATTTCTTCCTTTCCTACCTGAAATCCCTTAATATCTTTTTCTTGCCTAATCGCTATTGCAAGTACTTCCAGTACTATATTGAACAGAAGAGGAGAGAGTGGGCATCCTTGTCTTGTCCCTGTTCTCAGAGGGAAGGGTCTTAGTTTTTCCCCATTGAGGATGATGCTTGCTGTATGCTTGCTGATGGCTTTGACTATATTGAGGAAGGTCCCTTCTATACCCATTTTGGTGAGAGTTTTCATCATAAAGGGGTGCTGGATCTTGTCAAATGCTTTCTCTGAATCTATGGATATGATTATATGATTTTTATCTTTTCTTTTGTTGACATGATGGATTATGTTGATTGATTTCCAAATGTTAAACCATCCTTGCATCCCCGGGATGAATCCCACTTGGTCGTGGTGTATGATCTTTTTGATGAGTTGTTGAATTCTGTTTGCTAATATTTTGTTGAGAATCTTTGCATCTGTGTTCATCAGGGATATTGGCCTGTAGTTTTCTTTTTTTGTGGTGTCCTTGTTAAAATAACTCTTGTCCTCGTTCATCTCCAAATCACCTGACAGAATAATCTTCACATGATAGGTAACAAAAAAATAATATATATTTATCATATGCAACTTGGTGGGACATTTTTGTAGTCATGTACAACTAATACTATGCTTTCCTTAGTTATGAATTAATTTTAAGAATATATTATCAAGTCCCTTATAGTTTCAGAAATCAAGTGAAAGTATGTAGCACGAATGTAAAGGAAAACCATGCTACATTTTCTCATAATGTTAACATTTATCTCACTGGTCTGCCCAAAACAGAACCATCTTCCAGATATATTGAGTCATTCTTCTAAATTTCTTCCACTGAAATAAAACTTTCCCCTTTTCTCTGTGTATTTTTTAAAAGAGCATAGAAATATTTCTATGGCTGCGATAGATTTAAACATAAAGTTTAAAATCTAATAAAGCCATTGTGCAAGAGCTTAATATCTATTCAACAAGCTATTTTTTGTTAAATCTCATAAGCACACCAATGAGTTTAAAATAATCTCTGTTGCTCATTTGCTTTGTAAACCCCAGCACTGTTTAGGGTTACTTCTGGCTCTGCACTCAGGATTACTCCTGGGAGTGCATGAGGGACCATATGGAATACTAGGGATCAAACTCAGGTGGGTTGTATTCAAGGCAAGTGCCCTCCCCACTGTATTATATCTTCAGCCCCGTTGCTTATTTTTTTTAATTGACTGATCCATCCTAGTTCAGCTTAGCAAGTAGGACATTTGCCTTGCATGCAGGTGACCCAGCTTCAATTCCTCCACCTCTCTCGGAGAGCCCGGCAAGCTACCGAGAGTATCTCGCCCGCACGGCAGAGCCTGGCAAGCTACCTGTGGTGTACTTGATATGCCAAAAACAGTAACAACAAGTCTCAAGATGGAGATGTTACTGGTGCCCACGTGAGCAAATCGATGAGCAACGAGATGACGGTGACAGTGACAGTGTAGCATATTTTAAGTTGATTGTGCACTTCTAGAACATAATGGAAAGGTCTTTTCTCTTTTCTTCTTGGTATAAATTGTAAGTAGCTTGATGGAGCTGTATGAGAATTCACAGGATTCTATTATCATGGTTTATGGCACTAAGTTAAATACTTGTGTGACTAGAATAAAACACAGGAGGGATTATTATGGCAGAGTGACCTTTAGGAAATTTGGATTTCTGACTTGTTTGTCCAAAAGTTATGAAAGGTTAAACTATATGAAGACCTCCCTCTCCAAATTTTTATGAGATAAAATGCCTAGCAGGTAAATGTTTTCTGAAAATACCATCTCTTCAACGGTTTAGCACTTTTCCAGGATCAAAATTGTTTACTTCCATGACTATAACTAAAAATATATTGCTAAAATTATTTTCTTCAATAGGATTATTATTTGTTTTATTGAAATTTTGTTGGTTATATTAAGCATATAATTTAAGACATTATAAATTATTATAGCAATTCTAGCCATTATAATTTTCAAAAGACTGTTATTTGAAATTATGGAAAAACAATAACTCTTTTTCCTCTGTACTATGTCCTCTGTAGTTTTCTCACTTTTGTCTCAGATTTTTAATAAGATTTTGCTTATTTATCTTTACATGCCAAGGGCCAACTGTTTCCAGGTTATGTCCATGAGCTGTGCTTACTTTATTGTCCAAGAAACAAATTTCTTTAACACCTTATTTTATCTGTTATTAAAAAAATCTTTTTAAAATGCAGGTCAGTGTTATCTCATTTTCTTTATGATTCAATGTTTAAACAGTTTCTATACCATAAACTCTTTTACTACTGTATAGAAAACTTCTGCTGAAAGAATTAAGAAAATTGTTAAATAAAGTGGAAGCTATATAAATGATTCATTTATAATATCTCATGAAAACATTAATAATTAAATGTAATTATGGATATGCCATCCATAAGTGAAAGATATTGGGCTCCTGTGATATAATATAAGTAGCTATAGAACACGGTGAATAAGACCAATACATTAAAATACATATGTAAATGATTCTGAGAGCTGAACACAATACATTAATAACCCAAGAACTGAAGTATGGCAAGAATGAAAAATTCCCATATCTCTCTATGGAGGGGTGCTAATAATGGATAGCAATGCACAGCCCAGATCATACTGCTTAGATATCTAAGCAATCAAAAAATAGTACATCTCAGATATAATAAACAACACATGAGAAACTTAAATGGGATATACTCCTAGGGGTTATTATGATTCATTTTCTGTTACTATAGCAACATTACCACAAATCAGTGCTTTTTTTGTTTCTTTCCATCAAAGAGAAGGTACAGGACAATGTTATTAGTGGTAAAGACTGCACACTCCAAACCTGTATTTTTTTGGATCCAGCAACCTTTCTGCTCTTTGTGAGCTATGACAAACAGAGGATGGTGTCAGAGTTCCCTGATCATAGTGTGCACATATTCTTAAGAGACAATTAAAAAATACCTGCCTCCATAGTTGCTTTAGATCTATCTAGAAGGGCTGGCTCATAGTATTTCATATTTGTTATCATGAAATAATGGTCAGAAAATATATGTCATTTTTGAATGATTCCAGGGAGCTCCCGGAAGAGAGCGACACAGAAAGTCTCTTGCCCACATGCCTGCTGTCTTCCCCGGGGGACCTCAGAGGGGGTGGGCTCCAGCTTCCCTCCCCACCCTGAGCAGCGCTCCTGTGGCAAAGACCTCTGGAGCCTAGCCACAGCCATGCTCAAGGCCCCTCTCCACATGATGATGATGATGATGATGATGATGATGATGATTCCAGTTTTTTGTCATTTACAGACTAGAGGAAATACTAGAAGTGTTATTTCCTAACTCTCAATGGTAGATAGACACATTTTGAACTACAGAAAAAGTCATAGGTTATTTAGTACCATTAGAAAATTTAATGAATCCCAAATGCAAACCTTGACAGCATATGTGAAAGGACCTATGCTGGTCCACATAAATGACTTGTTTCTAGTTCTACTGATTATAAGAAATAAATTACTAGGATGCATGTCTCCTCTTAAAATTGGGTCCAATGTTTTTTCCCAAGACTGTCTAGGTATATAAAATTACACATGCCATTTTCTCACTTGCACTGAGATAAGTAAGCTATGTAAATTGTCCCCATTTTCCTCAAGGGACTGCACAAAGATATCCTATATGAATGTAATATAAGAGAACAATTGAGAATTTGCTTAGTGCCATGGCAGCAATTCTCTCCACTTAATAGCCAATATTTTTTCTCCTGTGGCAGTGGAGGTGATTAAATATGACCCTTAAAAGTCCTGGCCTTGTCTATCAGAGTGAAGGGTGAAGTTCCCCTATAATACAAACACAATAAAGAGGCTTTATGTTATGAATGTTTTATACAATGTAGTGGCAAACACACTAGCTGCCTGCACTTGGGGGAAAGAATGTGTGATTAGAACAAGGTCACTGGTTTTAGAGCTCAATTTACTTTGTCAGAAATGTAGAGACTTAGGTATAAGGAGAAGCTATGCTTTAAATGCAGTGGTTTTCAAGCTCATTTTTCTCAAATTTAACCAAAAACATCTGCAAGTTTCCATAAATTACCAACTCTTAAGATCCACTGCAGAAATAATAATAAATATAGTCTAGAGATTGCCCCCCACACACAAAGCAAGTTTCAAACTTTCTGATTGCATTGTTTTGAAAGCAAGGCTTGAGTTACACAAACATACAAAAGAATTTCACTAGACCTTGAGGAGAATGTCAACTTCTTTCATTAGCATCCTTTAATCCAAATAATTTCCATGTTAAAGCTGAAGACTGTTCTAATGTGTACATTCTCATACCTTCCTTCTTTTATTCATTTGAACATTCATTAAATAGCATAATATTTCTAACACTATACTAGCTGTTAGAATTAAATTAGTAAGCTTTAGGAACTGGAAAGAATACAGGACTTAAGGAAATGCTTGGCATGAAAACAATCCCAGACCCCAGAGTACCATCAGACCCAAGCCTTGAGGATGTTTAGCATTGCTGGGCCATTGTCAGAAGAGGTCCCTGGGCCTACTGGGGGCCATGTAGGAAAAACAAAAATAAAAATAAAACAAAACTAATCAAATGTTGAAAAGAATAATCCTTGACTTTTACATCTGCATTCTCAGTCATAAGACTGACACATTGGATTTACATCATTGTGAATTAAAATCAAAGCTTGTGGATGAATGGGGGGACATACAATTCAAGTGAAACTTGTAGGAAGAACTGATTTGTTGCTGGGGTCATTGGTGGAAGAGAATGGGCACTGGTGGAGGGATAGGTACTCAAGCATTGTATGACTGAAACACAAGCATGAAAATATGTAAATCTATAACTGACAGTGATTCATTAATAAAAATAATTTTTAAAAAAGAACTGACTTGTTTCACTGCAAAAAAAAAGCTATTTATGGTTATGTACACATCTCATGCCATGGGTCCTAAAGAGATATTTCTTGACTGTAAATATTTCACAGAATTCTATTTCTCCTAATGTATAGAAAACTAGAAAGAGTATCACCCCTACCACTATCAGGAAAAAGAAACCCTACAAATCATAAATACTATTCTGAATACTTTAGGGATTACATGTTGCTGGGAAAATAAGTAGGTTTTAAATCAGAGGATGCCCAGGTGCACCAAAGAACAGATAAGATAAAAACATTTACTTAGCATACAGAAACTCGAAGGAGAGTGTCCTGGACCCTGTATAAGAAGGTATGCAGAATTATACTAAATGTTTTACATTTTATTTTTTGGTTCATACTAGGCTTTACTGAGGGTTTATTCTTGACTTTATGCTCAGAATTCACTCATGGTAGTGCTCATGGGACCATGAATATCATAGGGGATTGAAATCTGGTCACCTCCTATAAGGAAAGAGTCATGTCTTATAAAAGTAGCCTCTACTTTAATGTGATTTAGAACCATATACATGATAAAGACTTATGACAACCAAGACCATAGCATGATACTAGAGTATCTCTCTTCTTGGGTTGGAGAGATAGTACAGAGAGAAGCTTGCTTCCCAGGTAACCAATCAAGATTTTATCCCTGGAACTGCATAGGGTCACTGGAATAAAGCCTGGAGTGACCCCTGAGTACAGAACCAGTCATAAGACCAGAGCAATGTCAGGCAGGAGAAGTTACAAATATCAAACATTAATCTTAATCTTCTAACTAGAGTAAATTGATATTGATTATTTTTGTTGCATATACTTCAAGAGATTTGGTTGTGTATTGGCATTTTAATTTATGTTGTCATTTTATACAGATGGAAATAGCAAGCATTATTTTATAATGTATTTTTCATTTTGTGCCTCTAGTGACTTTTTCTCATTCCACAAATTGCACGTCTTTCATATTATTCTGAATGGTGACAGCTTCAGCACACTTTATGGACAAATACAAATATATTTCTTTAGTACTCTAAAACTAGAAATGAATAACTTCTCAGGGAACATATTGAGACTAATATAAATATTTAATATCACACTCAAAAAATAGAGTTGATTTAAGGGGTATAAATACAGAATAACAAAGTACACAATTATCTATTTTTGGTTATCTCTCATAATTCGATCTTAAGAAAATATAACATCAATAAATATGTCTTACTATGTTTTATTTTTTGTTTTAGATCTTGTAATAGTGAGGTCAGAGGGGTGAAGTTGTGTGATGTGCCATACTTTCCAACATAAATTAAATATGGAGAAGAAACTTTCTGTACTGCAGTACCTGAATACTACTCTTTTACTTATCTCAAGTAAGTTTGAGGGGTTTTTAATTTTTACTTTTTTATATTTTGAAGAGAACCCACACCTGTAATGGGTGCTCAGGGCTTCTGACTGTGTGCTCCAGTTCACTCCTGGCTGTGCTCGAAGGCCCATATGTATGGTGCCAGTGCAGGGTTTTGAACCAGGATTGGCAAGTACTTTCTGCCTGTACTACCCCTTGAGACTTCAAGAAAACTTTTTTGAAGAGGGCACAGGTTCGTGGTCCAAGTCATGGGAATTTCTCTAAAATTATCTATGTTCTACAAATAAATCAATATTAAGTTTCAAATACTAAACATATATATATACATATCATCTGCCTTTTGTGAAATTTGATTCATTGTCATTTCAAACTTATTGCACAAATAACTATAGAGAATTAACTAAACTTTTCAAGTAGGCATTGAAATTTTGGCAGCAATAAAATACACACAAATATACACTATGTATGCATATGTGTGTATATATACATACATTCAGATATGAATACATACATTTACAATTTGTGATTGATTAGAGCTCTATAATTTAATTCAGTTGTCTTTTTCTAGAGCAAATAGGAGTGACTAGAGAGTGAGAAAAACTGTTTCACAATGTGCTTTTTGCCCTTGAACAAGAGCATTAACACTGTATACCTTCTTTGTTTTAGAGTTAAATTAAGGATAACAGGATTATCTCATCAAATCATACTTTATTTCTTTATAAGCTAAACCCCTCAAGTTGTTCCTTGTTGGTTTCCAGAGCTTGAGTCACTAATACTTATTAATATAGATTCAAAATCTTAAGTCATAATTATGAAAATTAAGTCTCAGGTGAGTCTTTACCCATTGGCACTTTCCATAAATAAAAGAAAACTAATTTAGTAGCATAATGTAGCAGCATAGTCAAAGACACAGTCCAATACATATGCAAATTATCACCATCAATCCTAATTGGTGTTAAGTATTATAGAAATTACAATTTATTTATCATAACACTTTTTTTTGCTTTTCGGGTCACACCAGTGATGCTCAGGGGTTACTCCTGGCTCTGCATTCGGGAATCACTCCTGGCAGTGCTCGGGGACCATATGGGATGCTGGGAATAGAACCCAGGTTGGTCGTGTGCAAGGCAAATGCCCTACCTGCTGTGCTATCGTTCCAGCCCCTCATAACATATTTTTATAGGACCATCAAAATTTATTTAAGAATTAAAACTAAACAAAATGAATACCTCATAAGGAATATTCTATCCAACTAGATTATCTTTCAGTTTTGAAGGAACTATACAGAGCTTCATGAGTAGGCAACAGCTTAGAGAATTCATGCCCTTGAAATGAGTTTTGTAAAAACCACTCAAAGAACTTTTTTATAGGACAGAACAAACTTCCCAATATGTGGCATTGAGTATAACACTCACTAATGGTGCATTATTACCCACTACCAGATTCAGAAATATATGTTTACTCCTAGATTCCTAAAATATTTTGTACAGTTTTAACAATAAGTTAATGTCTCATTTATATTGACTTAAATGTCTGGTCAGATGTTTTACATCCAGATATTTTCATTGCAATACTTTACCTACTTATGTAGCCATTTATGCAGGCATTTCAGTGGTATCTTTAATATAATATTTTCTGATATAAAGCCAATATTCCATTTCTTGGGCTGGAGCAATAGCGCATCGGGTAGGGCATTCGCCTTGCATGTGGCAGACCTGGGTTCAATTCCTCCGCCCCTCTCGGAGAGCCCAGCAAGCTACCAAGAGTATCTCGCCCACGGGGCATAGCCTGGCAAGTTACCTGTGCTGTATTTGATATACTAAGAACAATAACAACAAGTCTCATAATGGAGATGTTACTGGTGACTGCTCGAGCAAATCAATGCACAATGGGATGACTGTGACATGGGAACTCTAAAATATATTAGCACAAAAATTTTTAAAGCCATTTTTTTGGGGGAGGGGGCACTTGTGACAGTGCTCAGAGATTACTCCTGGCTTTGCACTCAGGGATCAACTGCTGGTAGAACTCAGGGGAGCATATAGGATGCTAGGGATCAAAGCTGAGTCAGCAGCATGCAAGGAAAACACCGTGTCTCTCCAGTTCCTTAAAAACAAAACTTTATTTATGACATAAAATACATGATAAGAACCACAATAATATTCAAGTGCAAAATAAAATTTAATGTAATCTGTTTTAGATTGCAGATGTGAAAAATTAATTATGTAACTGAGAATAGGCAGTATACTATATTGTATTAATTGAATTTCTTTTTTTATATAGGTTAAAATCATATAGCCATCATCCCAAATTGACTCATTGATTTATTTGATGATAATTACATTTGCCATTTTTTTAAGTTTTATTGCAGCAAGTAATATGAAATAAAATTATCATGTTATCTGACTGCCAAAGGGGAAGGTGGAGGGAGGGGCAAGTTGGTGAGGGACTTTGGTAGTGGGATTGGTGTTGGAACATTGTATGACTGAAACAACTCTAATATGAACAACTTGGTAAATCTTGGTGTTTTAATAAAAATTAAAAGAAAAATGGGTTTCCATATTCTAATCTTGAAATTGACCACAGAGAGTTTTATTTTCCACATTTATGATATTTCTTAATTTTATCTTAGATTATGCCACATTAGGAAGTGTTTATAAATCTAAAGCTAAATCTCAAGGTACGTACTTTGATTCATCCAAAATGTTCTTACATTCTCACACTGTTTCCTGTAGATTTCCTAGAAAAAGATTTGAAATTTTCATAACATTTTCAGAAGAGTCAATGATTTTTTAGAATTAGCAGACCTGTTTCAGTTTAATGTCAATATATTGTGTAGCACTTTGATAGGACTGGAGCGAGAGCACAGCAGGTTGGGCATTTACCTTGCACCCGGCCAACCTGAGTTCGATTCCTCCGTCCCTCTTGGAGAGGCTGGCAAATTACCGAGAGTATCCTGCCCACAAGGCAGAGCCTGGAAAGCTCCCCATGGTGTATCTGATATGCCAAAAACAGTACTGGTGCCTGCTGGAGTAAATTGATGAACAACGGAACGACAGTGGGACAGTGCAGTGCTACAGCACTTAAGTAAGATTACAAGGCTTTATAGTGTGCCATATTTTAGCCATTCCTACTGACCTTTCTTGACAGTCAATGTCAAAGGAGTTCTTGTTTTATAAATTTGCTGCAGGATTCTGAATCATACGGTTTTCCTAACAAACACAAAGAAATATGTTTACTGATAAAATTCAAAGGTTATGTTGGATATATCAGCATTCTGATAGATACTTCACAAGTTAGAAGCACTGATTCACTTGTTAATAAGGCAAGTTGGCAAATACCTATGTAAAAAGACTTTTGATATATTGATATATGTTTCATATACAAAGTTCTACCGTAAGATACAACTCTAAGTCTCACCTAAACATTCTCACCTAAGTGTTACAAGGGAAGTTTTATAATTTGCATCGTTTTTTTAAAGTGGTGAATATTCCAAAAGACTAAACAAATTAAAACAGTAATCATTTTGTTCTAATTCATTTCATAGAATAATATTTTTTTTCTCTATAGAGCAAACTGAGATCAATTAGTATGGTAAATTAAAGCAGTCATTCTTATAAAGTATGTGGCATGAATAAGAATG